>NW_016808764.1:2396648-2401568 GCF_001698545.2 Rhinopithecus bieti
AAAAAAAAAAAAAAAAAACTCAAAAGCCACAAAACCACAATTCATCTCCCCAAAACAGGACATTTGGAAGCCAGAGCTGTCGGGGGTTAGGTGTGTCAGGCCTGACATACTGGTGGTATCTAAGTGAAGACCAAGCCAAGGCAAGCATGTGCTTCTCCTCCAGAAACCCAGTTTAAATCAATATTTATCCAACTGTATTTATAGAAAGTGGTGGTGGTAGGGAGGAGGGGGTGGGGTAGGGAGGCAGGGGGATCTAAAACAGAACAAGCCACAATGACTGATGCAAATCTTTGTGGCCAATTCGCTTCTGCAGGGCTTGGTTTTTTTTTTGAAAAGGCAAAAGACCCAGCTTTTGATGAACCTGCTGTTGGCCCCAGTACCATAGCAACAGCCCCAAGTCCTCTAATATGCCCAGAGGACAGACTTGGGAAAGGCAGTAGGAGGAGGGTGGTGTTTCCTAGGAGCCCTAAACTTGAGTTAAGGCCAGGAGAGTTGAAAAACCCTGAAAAAAAAAAAAAAAAAAAAAAAAAAAAAACTCTCTGGTTGGCTATTCTGTCTCCAGCCTCACTTCTAAAGCTTTTCTAAGCAAGGTGTGTACAAGAAGACCTTGGACAATAAACAAGGTGTTTCAAATACCAGCTCTGCTTCAGGTTCCTGGGTGACCTTGAGTAAGTCACTTCACCTCTCTGGACTTCATTCCTTGGCTGTAAAATGAGTACATGTGTATATGGTTAAGAGCACAGGCTCTGGAATTAGAGGACTAAGTTCAAAACTCAGCTCTGCCACTTACTAGCTATATGTCCTTTAGGCAAATTACCTGGCATCCCGTCTCCTCAGTTCCCTCCTCCGTAAAAGGAGGTAATAAAATTGCATCCATCAGAAGGTTAGCATGAAGATCGAGGGAGATAACGAATGCATAGCCCCATACTTGGAATATAGTCAGTGTTCAATAAATGGTAGCCATAATTGATATTATGCCATACAATTCATTGCTGCTCCTGCATGCCAGCACCCTCTTCATTTTCTTCAGTTTCACCTCTAGACTTTTGCCCAGGCATCCCCAGATGAATCCCCATTTCTGGATGTGTCAGTGGGAGAGTGTTTGATCAGAGATGAGAGATGGATGAGCAGCTACTGTTTTGCCTTAGTAGCTAAATGGAGCCTCCTTTTTGCTCCCAAACCAGGAATGGCTCAATTCAGCTTCTCTAACTTCCAAGGCCTTGTCCCCTTTCCCTGGATCCCCTTTCCAGGGCATGCAGTCCTTGGGAGCTCTGTGACTCTGAAAGCCATAACAATATCCTCAAAAAAGCCTTCTTCTGGTATTTACCAGTCAGCAGACGTCATATTTAAAACTGGAAAAAATAAGTTAAATCTGGGGAACATAATTTGGGATGCAGAGGAAATAGGGCCTGATGTAAGAATGCTCTTCACATAACTCCACTAAAGACAAATACCCCACTCCACTCCCACCGTATTTCAACCTACAGAGTTTTCAGAAAGAAGCATCTGCACATAGTAGACATTCAATGTACATTTGAAGAATGTATGAATTCATCATAAGATTGTTGCCATGAAAAATGTGACCAGCTTGAACATTAGTTGCCGTTAAAGCCCTCAATTTCAGCAGAAGTCACTCTAGTCTCCTACTTTCTTATTTGTTCTCAGGGTCACAGCTGTTCACAGGATGCAGTCTCAGCTCTTCAGGTCTCAACTATCATCTTCTTACAGGGATTGGTCTCATCACCCAAGGGAGTTAGAGATCAGTATTTCTGATTCTTCTCCAAATCTTCAGAAAGGCTGTCATGTGTCCCCTGGCCTCCAAACCTGATCCTTGTGCCATAGCTAGTAAATGACAAATCTAACCAATCAAAAAATGTACGTTAAGGATCTACTACTGTATGCCCAGTGGTGTGCTATATGCAATGGGTAACATACACTGAATACTGTAAGTGATCTTTTCTCTTAAGTTACTAATAATGTCCTTGTAAAGATAAAGCTAACACACAGGAAGCAAGTAGAGAAGTGCATGGTACTGATTATCAAAGCTCAGAGAAGGTGCTATTTATTGAGCACCTATTATATTTCAGGTACGTTAAATATTTAAGTGCAGTGCCTCATTTAGTTGTTTGACCATGATATGAGGGTCATACTATTGTTATCCCCATTTTGCAAAAAGGAAATGGAACCTCAGGCTAAGTAAGTTGTGTACAAAGTCAAAGCCAGTAAGCAGTAGAGTAGCAAGCTGGCCCCTGCTCCATGTGACTGCAAAGGTTTCATTCTCTTAAGTACAATGACTTAAGAAATAGAGCCACATGGGCTGAAATACCTAGGGGCAGCTTCCTGGAGGAGGTGGGAACTGACCTAAGTCTTGAAGAGAAGGTAGGATACAGATATCCCTAGGGGAGTAAGAGAATGAAGGCATTCTAGACAGTAGAAGTCAAGCACAGAGGTTCTACTGTGAAGCCTGCTTGCTGGTGGATCTGCCGGACACACACAGAGGTTTCAGGGCAAGGCAAAGGAGATTAAGTCAGGAAGGCAGGGTGGGGCCAAATGACACCACACAACAGCAGCTTCCCCTGCCAGGAGGAAAAGGCTGCTTCTTGGGCTCTCCATGCCCCTAGGAAAGCACCCCACCCTCAAACCAGGTGATGCACTCCAAGGAGCCTTATGGTTTTCTACTCTCATCTGATCGCCCTTCCCTATCTTAAGTGTTGCCTCCAAAGCAACCTCCCCCAGACACTAGGAAGCCCATTTCTCTCCTCCAGACCTTACCTGCTCTCACAGCTTCTTTCACTTACCTGCCAGTCAGCTCTTATGCACATAACATCCCTTTATGGATCTCTTCTTCTCTTTTAGTTTTAACCTTTTCCAAAATCTTTTTCTACTTATGAGTCAGTCCTCAATTCCCACCCTTCCACTGGACTCAAAATGTGTATAGGTGATGTCAGAGATTATTTACATATAATTTCTGAATTTGTGGTAACAGGGTCACAGCCTTCATGATTAATATTTCTGGAGGCCTTCAATTTGTGATCTGTAGAGATTCACATCAGTTGGAATTTTGGGAGAATGTACCTGCCTTTCCTAGGGAATCCCCCCTGCCTTGCACACAGCAGACAGTCAACAATGGGTGACTTAATTTGAATCCCTCCTCCAAGAAAACTCAACCTCTCCACTAGAAATAATTCAGCAATGTGGCCACAACTTGGTGAACACTACCAGTACAGAAACCTCAACAAGGGAACGAAAAGCAGTTCTGGCTACGATGGAAAATAAGGCAAGCTCCCGCCAAGTAAGTACTTTGCAAACAGCAGTAAAAATGGAACGTGTTAACTCGTGACCAGGGTCCACCGTGCATCTCGGAAAGGTCTCACCGAACCCGAAATGGAGAATCGGGGCCCGACACTCATCTCCGGAGAGAAGAGCGTCCCTTTAAGAAGAGACTGGACCAGCTTGGCCTCACTACAGCTCCCAGAGATTTCCTGGCTTGCATCCTGGCTCCACCCCCGCAGTCTCCGGCCTCAGCAACGCGTGACGTCAGAAGAGGCTGGAGCTGCCGATTGGCTGAATGACGCAGCTAGGTCAAGTCCAGTCGGAGGAAAGAAGTTTGTCTCCATGTGGAAACCATGTGTCTCTAGCCGGGAGGGGGAGGAGGAGAAGGCGGAGAAACCGAGATCAAGTGATTATAGGGGAACTCGCTGAAATGAAGGCGGGGAGGTTGTGCACCTGAGTCGGCCAGCGATGCCCTTTTGCAGTAGTGACCTAAAAAAAAAAAAAAAAAAAAAAAAAAAGACGTACACAACAAACTACCCCACCCCACTCCCAATAATAATAACTAAAAAGCTAGGGTCCTTGCTGCCTTCCAGAAACCAGGGACCCAGTAGATGCTGGAATCCTATCGGAACGCCCAGATCCCTCTCCCTCCCCCAACGACTGAATGATGTAAGCGTTTCGGAAAGCAGAGCTCTGGAGCAAAACAAGCCCCGCGCGCGCGGAGCGACCCGCAGTGCCCGAGCCGGGCGCACGCACGACCCGCCCCCCAACTCGCGTTATTGCTGTGCACACGCGGATTGCCGTGACGCGCGGGCATTGTGTGCAGCGAGCAGAAAACAACGACGAGCGCCGCCAGCGCGAAGAAGCGCCCCCCATAAAACGAGGCAGATGTAGGGCCCGCCGTTTCCGTACCCAGAGACCCAGACCGGGCAGTAGAAGGGGAGGAGAGGGGGTGGGTGGGATAAAGTGGCCCCCGTGGGCCGCCTCTCTTTGCGAGGGGGATAACAGAGGGCCTGGCGGGTGGTCGCACGGAGTTTGCCGGAGGTCACCCCAGCCTGTCCGAGCTGTTGGGGACGGGCGAGGGCCTGGAGCAGGGTCTCTGCAGTCAAACTGGGCACAGCGCAGCACCCCAAGCTCTCGGGGAAATCTGGGGGCCATTGGCATCACGTCATTTAGAGCCAAACAGCAGCGGCGAAAAGAGGCGAGAGAGCTAAAAATACTCCCTCCGGGAGCCGGCCGGACAAGGGGGGCTGCGGGGCCAAGGGACTTATTACGCACACGAAGTTGACTTAGACTAGGGCGCTAAGGTTCCAAACCCCTCTCGGGGGCCGGCAGATTTGCAGGACGGACGTCTCGGGAGATGGGCTGGGAGGAAGCCCCTCGGCTTCACCAGCCTCTGGAGCCCGGTTACGCCGCCACGGGCCCGCCCCGCGCGGGGCAGCCCGAGCCCAGCGCGCCTGGCTCTCTGCTTACGTGACTGGTGGCCACGCCGGAGCCCCGGCACGGGGTAAACAACGAGGTGGCGGCGGCCCGGGCGGCGGGGTGGGGCGGGGGGAGGTCTCCGATTGTCTGCGGAGCGGGTGCGAAGTGGGGGCGGGACGCTGAGGAAGCTCCGACCGCCTCCTCCATACACCTCGCTGGCGGGCG
>NW_016808764.1:2401874-2420308 GCF_001698545.2 Rhinopithecus bieti
GGGGCTGGGGTGGGGGGACAAGCCAGCTTTGCCACACACTGCCAAGGTGCCCTCATGGGGTGTACCCCTAGTTAGAGTCAAAGCCACGGGACAGACTCCAGAGAACTGGGAGCCGGGGATAGGGGTAGCTAAAGAAATCGCGCCCCTCCCCCCTGCAACAAAAGCAAACACACCAAACAAAACCACGTCTTCACCCAGCTCCCCAGCAGCTCTGGCTTTTCAGAAACTACCCTCCAGACAAATGCACACATAGCCTCCCCCCACCTTCCGCCCCCCGGCCCCACCACCACCAGCATGAATAATTGCGAAGCGATTCGGCTGCATAGCCTGCGATGCGCCTCTCTCGCAACCCATGCACTCCGGGAAAACAGGCGAGAAGAGAAAGAAAAGAACGCACCACCGACCTCGCAACACAAATCCTTGTTTTGGCCTTACAGCGTCTGCATAATTGCGCTGCCAACACACGGTTACTTTAACCCTAAAGACCTGGGGTGTCAGTCAGCAATGGTGTTTTTGTGTCTGAGGGTTGTTGTGTTGGGTGGGGGGAAGGTTGCAAGATCTGACACGTTGCAATCGGGACCTTTCTTCTTTCTTTCTCTCTCTCTCTCTCTGTCTCTCTCTCTCACACACACACACACACACTCGCACCTCACTGATCTTCCTACTTGTTCGGACACATTAAACATCCCGGTTTCCTCCTGTCTATCGGTCTGTCTGCCTAGTTCCATTCCTCCTTTTCACAGCTATTATTCTGAGGACCGTGCTGGATACGCTGCACACGCGTGCCCCCGTTAGGGCGCTGAGTCGACTGCCTGGGGAAAGCTGGGGGACCTGGCTGGTAGTGGCAAAATGAAACAAATATATACAAAAAAGAGGCCAGGCCACGGTGGGGTTCCCAGCACACCCCCACCCACGCACTATTCTCCACGTGAATCTGGGGGTGGGCGGGTTGGGGGGGGAGGTAGAAATCGACCAGGAAGGCGTTTGCCTTGCTTGCCCTGCGCGCTCACTCAGGAACCGTCTCCCGGAAAATAAAGAAAAAGCACACAACAGCCCACACCTTGTTCCCCAACTATTGTTTCTCCAAGATCCCAAAGTTTCCTTTTAGCCGCGTCCCCACGGCCAAGTTTCCCGGGCTCAGGACGGCGTGTCCGGGGCGAGCTGCTGGCGTTGCTTGGCCCCGCCGGCCTCTTTCTTTGGGGGGGGGGGGGCGGTGGCACCCCAGGGCAACTGGGGGACTGTGTCCGTGGACGTGATGGCCTGAGCCCAGTCCTGCTGCGAGAAGGAAGGAAAAAGGCGAAGCAGGAGGGAGAGAGAGAGAGAGAGACGGAGCCGAGCCCACGCCGTGGAGGGCTGTTTTGTTGTTATTGTTGTAGTGTGTGTCTGTGTGTTTTCTTTCTGGAACCTCTGAGCTCTGCCTATGGTTTCCAACTTTCGGCTTCTAATCCCCACCCCACCCAGGAACGAGCGACAGAAAAACAACACTTGTCTGCCTGAGAAGGCTCCGGAAAAAAAAAAAAAAAAAAAAGGAAGAAAGGCGACCTCAAAGAGATGAGCTCTCGGCTCAGTTGTCAGCAAACAACAACACTCCCCCGCTCCTCCGCTGGGCCATCCTCCCAGCCCCAGCCCGCCGGAGACAGACAGACCGACGCACCGACAGGCCCCTCTCTCCCCCTCGCCCGTCTTTGTTACATCTTTAGCAGCTTTGTGCGTGCGTGTCCTTTCTCCGGTGTCATCGGCTTTACTGCCAAGGGCTGGATGTGTGGTGGGGGGGTGGGGGGACCACGGGCCGAGCTCGCGACAGGGGTCGCCCAAGTAGGGGAGAAAGAAAGAGCCGGGCGCCGAGGAAGAGCAGGGGCCCCCAAACTTACTTTTGTTTTCTTTCTCGATCTGCTCCAGGTAGCTGGCGGCCTCGAGCAGAATCTGCACGTTCTGCAGAAAAGTGTTAATGTGCTTCTCCATCGAGTTCTCGCTGGTGTTGAAAATGTCCGAGAAGGGGCACCTGGGCTTGGCCCCCGCAGGCTCCTCGGGCAGGGCCGGGGGCTGGGGCGCGGCCGCGGCGGGGACACAACTGGGGCGCGGAGGGGCCAGCCCCGCGCCCTCGCAGCGCGCCTCCTTGCGCGGCCGCCCGCGTTTGCCCATGGAGCAACGGGGGTCCGCCGAGCTCGTCCTCTAACGGGGCTGCGCGGCCCGGCCGAGCTCCGGGCCCCCAGGGAGACCCGGCCGGCTGGAGAGGAGAAGGCGCCGGGGCGAGGAGCCGGCCTGACTTCCCGAGCCTCGCTGTCTGCAGTTGTGTGAGTGTATGGGAGTGTGTGTCGGTCTCGCAGTGGGTCTGTGTGTATGGGAGATTGAATGAACCTACAGGACAGACGGAGGCGCTCTGGCGCCTGGGTCCTAGTGCGAGACTGTCGCCATCGGACCGGTCAAAATAAAAGGTGGAGACTAGCGAGGCCGGGACCGCCCCTGCCCGTCCCCGCAGCCTTCCCTGCCTCTCTCCAAGACTTACCACAGAGTAGAACACTGTTTTAACCGGGATGGCAAAAAATATTTGATGTCTCTGGGTGCACCTGCATAAAAACAAACTACTTTTTTCGCAGAAAACAATACCTCAAAATTGTCCAGCACAATGCCTGGCACATAGTTAGGTCTTCATACATGGTGGCTGCTATGACTTAAATAAAAGCCCCCAATCCAAATGGGAAGAAGGGAACCAGTATGTAACCAGGAAATCCCCCCACCCCCAACACAAACACTCCTACACACAGACACACATACATACGTAATCACACACTTGCAGGCACCTGTGTGTGCCTTCACACAGCCAAATGAAATCCCAGGCCGTCCAAATCCGAGTTACAGATTTACTCACTCCTTTCTCCCTTCAAATGCAAAGTTATTTTTCAGAAGTGGGAGGAGATGTCAGCATCCCTCTCCACACTCGTCTCCCCAGCCGTGGTTCAGCTGTGCAAAGCTCACACCAGGATGCCTCCACACCGGGCTCCCTTTTATTTGAGAGGCAGAAGTGGCAGCTTAGGAACCACCCCCCTCCCCAACTGAATTCCACCTTTTGCCTCTGAAGACCCCTTCCCCAGCTGACATTGTTTGACTGCCGCTGCTGTCAGCAATCATGGATGCTTTCCAGCCCTGGGAAGTACTGGAGGCGGCAGGGGATAATTGAAGGCTGCTCTAGAGTGTCATAGGAAAGGGTTCAAATCCCAGCGCTGCTGCATACAGACTGTGTGAGCTTGGACAAGTCCCTTAACTTCTCTTGGCCTAAGTTTCCACATCACTGAAATGTCTGATAAGAAGCTTGTATATTAAATTGTATCTGACTTAGCACACGCTGGCCCATGGTAAGATCTTTTTTTTTTTCCCAATCCAGACCCAGGCAAGAACCTGAGTCCCCTATTCTGATGTAACTTGTATCTAAGAAAGGAACAAGATGTAGTGAACAAGACTCTTCTGCACTTCCTTGGAAAATATCTCTATGACAAGCCCATCTAAATATGGTTGCTTTGCAAGGTCGCCTGGAGTTTTCCTCCAGGGGAACCATTTATATAGAGGACAAAGACAATGCTGCCCCCTGGAGGTGTGCGATGCAGCCACCCTACTCAGAGGCAGCTTCATACACATTGTCATTAAAAACTCTTGATGGCCAGGCGCAGTGGCTCAGGCCTGTAATCCCAGCTCTTTGGGAGGCCGAGGTGGGCGGATCACCTGAGGTTGGGAGTTGGCGACCAGCCTGACCAACATAGAGAAACTCGGTCTCTACTAAAAATACAAAATTAGCCGGGCGTGGTGGCGCATGCCTGTAATCCCAGCTACTCAGGAGGCTGAGGCAGGGGAATCTCTTGAACCCAGGAGGCGGAGATTGCAGTGAGCCAAGATCACGCCATTGCACTACAGCCTGGGCAACAAGAGTGAAACTCCATCTGAAAAGAAAAGAAAAGAAAAGGAAAAAGACTCTTACAGGTCATGGAAACTTTTCTTTTAAAAAAAAGGAAAATACATTTCTTTGTGAAATACTCTGTATAAAACTTACAGAATATGTCTACATGCACCCACTCTCCCAGAGCCTTCAAGAAAGCCTTTGTGCACTTTTAAAAACATTTAACTAAAATTACTTTTAATTAAAAGTAAAACACTTTTAAAACGTGTTGCTGATATGAGAGGAACAATTAGCAATTGTCATTTTAAAGCCGACGTATTCTCATTTTGGACCATAATATAATTATACCACACATACTCTTTGCTCATTTTCCATCTTGTGACAAATTTTGCCTGGGTGATCGCTGCATCCTTTAGCTACAATAGAGTAAAAGCTTCTAAGTGTTGGAGATAAAAGTTTATCTTCCATTATTAGAACAATTACTGACTTTTTTGTTTCTGTGAGAACCACAACCTGAGTTATTTGTGTTGAAATGCCTATAAACATCTAAAGATGTTAGGAAGACCTCATGTATGCACAGTTTCAAATCAGCTTTCTCCAATGCCATTTTGTAAAAACTGGCCCTTGTGTGAAACAGCTCTGAGCTCTCTTGCCCCAAATGAAAGATGGTACTGAGACAATGAACCAGCCAAGCCCAGACAAAACCTTGCTTTCTCTTTAATTGCCCAGTGGTGGCATGGGTCAGATACATAGTACTGCAACATATATGCACCACCAAGACAGGCACACGCGTGCATGAGTGCCATGGTGGGGGAAGGGTGTTTTGTAATTATTTATTTATGCCTGTTCCATCTCTCATAGGTCTGCGAGTTTCAGAAAGCCCAGTGGGAATCTTCAAGCTGGGCCACGGATCTGACCAAAGCCAAAATAAACAATGGCTTGAAGAAAATCTACAAAAAAGTGCTGATTTGCACTATTCCCACAGTCGGCCACAGCCCCCACCATCATTCCCATGGAAAACACCACGGCTGGTGCCAAATCAAGTTTTCCCCCCATCATAGGGGCATTGTTTTTTGTTATTATGTGAGTTCTTAGCATCAGACAATGGCACCACAAGAGACACAGTGGAAGCAGGAGAAATGCTTTTTTTGTTTCATAAAGTCTGTGTTACTGTGCCCCCAGAGTCTCGCATATAGTTTACTTGCATATATTCATTTTGGTAACACATATGTGGAACGACGAATGTGCCAAGCCCCCTCCTTATTTGTTTTCAGAGCCCATCAAGTGTTAAATCATATTAACATCCCATTGCTCTCTCCCTTCTCCCCCTCCGTTCCCCAATTAACAGATTTCTCTAATAAAGTTGGCCACAACAGAAAGAGTGGTGTTTCAGGGGTTATATCACAGGACAGGCATCCAGGATGCTGGGTTACAAGCTCAGCTCCATTCCCGATTAGATTTGCTTCCCAGGAGGAGCCATTCAAACCCTTTGCAACCCCCCTTTCTTTGGGGCTTTCATTTCAGAAGGAAACCGGCCCCTTTGGAAATGCTGATAATTTCTGCATAGAACAGGTAGGGGATGCGAATACAGTCACTCTAATGAAAAGACATGAACTCTTTGAAAGAAAAGCAGAAATGCCCAATGAAGTGAGCTAGAATGCTCTCAGAGGGCCCAGGATATCTTGGGTGCCCAGTCAGCCTGGGTCCTCCTTTCCCAACATTCTGTTCATTTGTTTGTTTGGCTTATTTGCTTGTTTGGTAATACCTTTCCATGGACCTTGTTTGTATATTAAAGCAAGATTGTTCTTTCTTTTATTTGCCCCTTTCCCCCCAGACATTCTATACTCTTACATCAAAGGAGTTGTTTTGCCTATAATTATGTCTTTATGTACACAGAGGCTGGTTAATTACTGAGAAGGTGATGGATGCGTTGCCATTGAGACCTCCCCACGTTGCGTTGGGATGGGATGCTCTTCCCTCTGTCATGGACCATTTTGGCTCTCTTGGGTTCCCTAGCGTTGCTCTTCCTGCCTCATCTATTCCCCACTCACCAGCCTTTTCTGCCTAAATCCATCACTCTTCCACCCTCTAGTTTTCCTTTGGACCTTGCCAAAATGTCCTAGTCAGGTTCTTTCTTGCTCTCTGCCCTGTGGTCTTTGTACTCAGACTTGGCAAACACCATGAAGAGCTCTTCTGTCCCATCCCTTGTCACTTGAGTCCTAATTCTCACAGCTTTCCCAGCCACAGTTTTCCTGGGTACCTTTCCCCTTTGGAAAGGAATCATCCAGGAGTTAGATGAGGAACTGGCTCACAGCTCCTTCTCCTTGGCGGCCTGACTCTTGCCTTCATTCGTTAGAAAGGAGTGGCCCCGTAGAAAGCCCAAGAATAGAGGGTTAGGAACTGTAAGACACAAGCAGAATGGCAAGAGCAAGGAGAACTGTGAGACTCTCTCCCACTGGCCTAAAAGTGAGGACCAGGCCTCCTCTAACCACTCCCCATACCCCCCACCACCACCCACACACTCACCAGTGGGTATAGACATGGGCAGGCAATAAGTAGCCTCCACCCTACAGTGGTGTTCACTGGGTGTCACCTGCTCCTGGAGGCATTATCTCAGCTCTCTTGGACTCTGCCCTCCTTTCTCCTAGAACTGTGAGTCTGGCAGCCCCTTCCTGGTTCAGCAGACTCCTGGGCTTCTCCTGTCCAACACCCAGTACTTAGAGGGCTCATTAGACTATGAGCTCATCAAGGGCAGGAAGCACGCCTTGCTCCTCCTAGAATCCCCAGGCCCTGGCACCTAGCACATGCATGGCACAATACTGGGGATTAGGTCACAAGTCAAAGGCTTGAATGCTCTTCCCTGCCTGGTCAGAGCCTCAGTGCTGGCCGTTCATGGCTTCTTGCTCCAGTGGTGAGAAGAGGCATTTGATGCTGTCTGCAAAACTATTCCTGAGTCACTCACATTAAAGTTTAAATATCTAAATGCTGTCTCCGTGGAGAAGCCAGAAACCCATTGAGCCAGATGGTTGAGGTTCCATTACAAAAAAGTGCAGAGACTCAGCTACCCTTTCCCCTGTCCTTACTGCTGGTGACAGATCTGGTGACAACATGGGTCTCCTGTGTTATAAGATGCCTCTAATGGAGAATTTTCAGAAATCACCAGGCGGTGAAGGCAGTGGCCTGAGACTAAATTAGAAGTCAGATGGAGCTTTTCTCACATCTCCCCCATTCTAGGGTGTCTTCTCAGTCTTTCAGGCCCCGGTTCCTTTAACATCTCCTTATTTTTTAATTAATTCAGTAAAAGTTTCTAAATTTATGTACATTAAAGTGGCAGGTATCAGTGACTGACTAGCTTAAATATGACTTTCCCTGGAGGCATTTGGAATTAAAGATGACCAGTACCTTAAGCTTTAAGGAATAAAGTTCTAATGGTAAAATATTAGGCATCAAGAGATGAAAGGGCAAGGTAGTTTGCAAGTGGTAAAGGGTTTTCCTCCTGATTATTAGTTAGCTGAACTTGTATAAGTCACTTAACCTCTCAGATAATCCGTGTTATCATCAACGAAGTGGGAAGAACAATGCTTGCCTTGCTGAAGGGGTATACATGAAGAAACTTTTGAAACTATAAAGAGTAGTGTGGGTGGCTGGGCGCGGTGGCTCATGCCTGTAATCCCAGCATTTTGGGAGGCCGAGGCGGGCGGATCACAAGGTCAGAAGTTTGAGACCAGCTTGGCCAAGATGGTGAAACCCCATCTCTATTAAAAATACAAAAAAAATTAGCCAGGCATAGTGGCACGCACCTATAATCGCAGCTACTCGGGAGGCTGAGGCAGGAGAATTGCTTGAACCCAGGAGGCAGAGGTTGCAGTGAGCCGAGATCACACCACTGCACTCCAGCCTGGGCAACAGAGCTAGACTCTGTCTCAAAAAACAAAAAACAAAAACACAATGGTGTGCACGTCAGGATAGAATCAGGCTACAAGAGTCCTGGAAGATTTTTAGGGAAAACAAAACCAAAAATGACAAGAAGATGGGAGAAGAAATTAGAAGACCAGGGCTTTGGGCCAACTCTTCTACTGAACTACTGTGTAATTTTGAATAAACAATCTCGTCATCTGGTGCCTCGGTGTCCTTGCTGATGAAGAGGGTTTTCCATTGCCACAGAGTCTGCCTCTCTCCACTACTCCAGAAAGCTTCATTAATTCATCTCTCCTATGTTCATGAATCGCAGACTGGGATGTCACTGCCCAGAAGTATTTGGAACAGCATGGGAGAACCATTGTGACCACACCAAGCTAGTAAAATTCTAGCCCAAGGCAAAAAGATCGACATTTTAGGTCACCAAATCTGCCTTATCTCTGGAAAAGACTGCTTCCCATTGGTTCTTTTTTGGAAAGAAAAAAAAGAAAGAAAGGAAAGTTGAAGTAGCCTCATTCCTAGTCTAGGGGCCCAAGACACCTGGACTGAATAATCTGGAAGACAGACCCCCACCCAGCTTTGGAGGATATACAAAATCTGCTGCTTCTAGTTCCTGACCTTCTGCCTGGACACCTGCCTACCACCCACCCTGTCCTCACCTCTGAAGTCTATGTTCTCTTTCTCTTTTTTCTCTCTCCTACCAGTAGCCTATAAGTTGTCCCTCTCCCTTTCCTTATCCAAAGCACAATTCTCATGGGTGAAAAAGTTGATGAGCACTGAAGTGAGTATGTTTATCAGGGATAACAGATCCAGGAGCACATACTCTACATATACGTTAATTCATTCCATCAGAGGATATTGAGAGTCTCCTGTGTGCCAGGTTTGTTCTAGGTGCAGGGACACAGCAGTGAGCAAACAGCCAAAACCTTCCAACCTCACAGGAGTTATTTCATACCCAGGCATACACATGCAGATGCATATATAAAAACAGGCCCCTTAACTGCTGTGTCTTTCAGACAAGGAAATGTAAACTCAAAATTAGGGCCAGAGTAGCAGGATTTATACAGAAGGACGACTATATCCTCTCCACACACCACAGAAATAGTCATAAAAGTGAGGAATGGTTTGCTTTCATGTTTTCCTTTTCTTTCTCCTTGCTTATTCTGGAAATTAACTTTTGTTTGCATACAGCTGACCCTTTGCATGTTACAACAGTACGAAGGCTGGGCACAGTGACTCAAGCGTATAATCCCAGCACTTTGGGAGGCTGAGGCGGGAGGATCACCTGAGGTCAGGAGTTCGAGACCAGTCTGGCCAACATGGTGAAACCCCATCTCTACTAAAAATACAAAATCAGCCAGGCATGGTGGTGCATGCCTGTAATCCCAGCTACTCAGGAGGCTGAGGCGGAGGTTGCAGTGAGCCAAGATCGTGCCATTGCACTCCAGCATGGGTGACAAGAGTGAAACTCTATCTCAGACAAAACAAAACAGTATCAAGACACACTACCTCATGTATTAGAATAGTTTAAAATTTTTCATGTCATTCTAATTCAGAGTTCTGAAGATCTCACAGATATGTGTGCCTCGCCAAAGAGTCACGTCAAAACAACTGTCTGAAATTATAACCTACCTGGAAAAGTCAGAAACATAATCAGAGGCTATTTCCATATAACTACACCCTAAAAACACCCATCCCAGACAGGCAGGCACATGAGAATAACATGTTGGCATACAGTTGCAAGAACCTGCTCTAGACTTGGGATACTTATTGCATCATTGTGAAAGTAAAATTTAGTAGAAAATACCAAACAGGGAGACTAGAATTGGGAAATTCTTCTCCATTTCCTGTGTCACGTTTCACAGTCTTCAAAGATTTAGGCTGTATCAAATCCTAGACTAAACTGGTGTTAAAGGAAAGGTCTTCTCTTGGTAGCTTTATTCTTAAATTCTCTGGACATGGACACTTTTGAGTGCATTATAAACATGGGAAATATGGTCCCATATTGTCTTAGAGATGTTGTCATTATAAGAGCCAATATTTATAGCATGCTTAGTACAGGCACATCTCATTTTATCGTGCTTTGCTTTATTGCATTCCCAAGACACTGCATTTTTCACAAATTGAAAATGTGTGCCAGTCCTGCATCCAGCAAGTCTGTTGGCGCCATTTTTCCAACAGCAGGGGCTTGCTTTGTGTTTCTGTGTCACATTTTGATAATTCTCAAAATATTTCAAACTTTCAAATAATTATTATATCTGTTATGGTGATCTGTGGTCAGTGATCTTTGATTTTACTATTGTAATTTTTGGGGCACCATGAACCACACCCACAAAAGATGGCAAACTTAATCAATAAATGTTGCGTGTGTTCTGACTGCTCCATGGACTAGCTAGTCCCCCATTTCTTTCCTTCTTCTGGGGCCTCCCTATTACCAGAGACACAACAATATTAAAATTAGACCAATTAATAACCCTACAATGGCCAGAAAGTGTTCAAGTGAAAGGAAGAGTCACATGTATCTCATTTTAAATTAAAAGCTAGAAATTATTAACCTCAGTGACAAAGCCTAGATAGGTTGAAAGCTAGGCCTCTTGCACCAGTTAGCCAAGTTGTAAATGCAAATGAAAAGTTATTGAAGGAAATTAAAGGTGCTACTCCAGTGAACATGTCAATAATAAGAAAGTGAAACAGCTTTATGGGTGCTATGGAGAAAGTTTTTAGTGGTCTGGATAGAAGATCAAACCAGTCAGAACATTTCCTTAAGCCAAAGCCTAATCCAGAGCCCTAACTCTATTTGATTCTATAAAGGCTAACAGGAGTGACAAAGCAGCAGAAGAAAAGTTGGAAGCTAGCAGAGACTGGTTCACGAATTTAAGGAAAGAAGTCATCTCCATAATAACATAGCCATCTCCATAACATGTAGAAGCTGCAGCAAGTTATTGAGAAGATCCAGCTAAAATAATGGATAAAGATGGCTACATGAAAGGGGTTCAAGACTTCAGTGAAAGAAGTAACTGTAGATGTGGTGGAAATAGCAAGGGAACTAGAATTAGAAGTGGACCCTGAAGATGTGACTGAACTGCTGCAATCTCATGATCAAACTTGAACAGATGAGGAGTTGCTTCTTCTGGATGAGCAAAGAAAGTGGTTTCTTGAGAGTGAACCTATTGCTGGTGAAGATGCTGTGAACATTAATGAAATCACAACAAAGAATTTAGAATATTACATAAACTTAGTTCAAAAAGCTATGGCAGGGTATAAGAGGATTGACTCCAATTTTGAAAGAAGTTCTACTGAGGGTAAGGTGAAATCAAGCAGTAGCACATGCTACAGAAAAATCTTTTGTGAAAGGAAGAGTCAATCAATGCAACAAACTTTGCTGTTGTCTTATTTTAAGGAATTCCCACAGTCACTCCACCCTGATCACTCAGCAACCATCAACATCAAGGCAAGGCCCTCCACCAGCAAAAACATTATGACTCCCTGAAGGCTTAGATGATTGTTAGAATTTTTGAGCAATAAAGTTTCTTTCTTTTTTATTTTATTTATTTATTTATTTATTTAAGGCAGAATTCTCATTCTATTGCCCAGGCTGGAATACAGGGTCATGATCTCAGCTCACTGCAACCTCCTCCTCCTGGGTTTAAGTGATTCTCCTGCCTCAGTCTCATGAGGAGCTGGGACTACAGATGTACACCACCAAGCCTGGCTAATTTTTTTTTTTTTTTTTTTTTCAGGAAAGACGGGGCTTTGCCATGTTGGCCAGGCTGGTCTTGAACTCCTGACCTCAGGTGATCCACCCACCTCGACCTCCTGAAGTGCTGGGATTAGAGGCATGAGCCACTGTGCCTGGCCACAATAAAGTATTTTTAATTAAGGTTTGTGCATTTATGTTTTAGACATAATGCTATTGTACACTTAATAAAATACAGTATAATGTAAACATAACTTCTATATACACTGGGAAACCAAAAAATTCCTGTAAGCGGCTTTATTGTGACATTTGTTTTATGAAGGTGGTCTGGAATGAAAACCCCAAAGTTGCAGTATCCCTAAGGTGTGTTTGTATTCCAGCACCCAAACTCCATGCACAGTTTCATTTCACCGTCATACTCTCTGCATGACCCATTATCATCATTTCCTTTTTTTTTTTTTTTTTTGAGATGGAGTCTCACTCTGTTGCCCAGGCTGGAGTGCAGTGGTGCCATCTTGGCTCACTGCAAGCTCCGCCTCCCAGGTTCATGCCATTCTCCTGCCTCAGCCTCCTGAGTAGCTGGGACCATAGGCGCCCACCACCTCACCCGGCTAATTTTTTTTGTATATTTAGTAGAGACGGGGTTTCACCGTGTTAGCCAGGATGGTCTCAATCTCCTGACCTCGTGATCCACCCGCCTCGGCCTCCCAAAGTGCTGGGATTACAGGCGTGAGCCACCACGCCCAGCCTATATCATTCCCATTTTACAGATGAAGAAATGGAGACTGAAGAAAAATAAATACCATGACCCAGATGGCATAGCTAGTAAGTGGTAGAGCTGGAGCTCTTGGTCTCCAGCCTGAAATGGCAAGACATTCCTTCTTCCTGCTTACAACGCACATATCTTCATTCAGTTCTGTCCAGGCATCCATTGGTTGGGTATAAGTGTATGCAATCTTACTATTTGGGTTTATGTGCATAAAGGTGTACTGGTTCCAATCTAATCCTCATTAGATTGTAGATTAAAATTTCTAGTAAAGGAAACTCGGATTCTCCCTTCCCAGTTTGTGAGTTCTAGAGCATCCATGGCATCCCCTGCATGGCCTAGCAAGCATCATGCATAGAGTAGCTACCCAATAAGCATTGTTCAATTACTAGGAACTCCATACAGGACCAGCCCAGGGAATAGGTAGCACCTCCAGTTATTTATCAGACATTACCAACCTCCCATGAGCACCAACAGTGACCTCTTATGGTGTCTGTCTTCCCTTTCACATGATCAGCCCCACTGCTGAGTTAGAGGGCAGATACTAGGCCATTATCCACAGAAGACCCTAAAAAAATGCATGCATTTGCTGTCCTGGCCAGAGGTTGTGAAGTGAAGAGTAACGCATAAGTGCATTTGCAAGGACTGTGGATCACATATGGCAGATTCTCAGCCTGTGCCTGTACATCAGAATCACTTGGGAATAGGATTGCCAAATTTTCTAGTGAAAATACAGGATGCCCAGTTAATTTAAATCTGAAATAAACAACAAATCATGGTTTAGTATAAATATGGCCCATGTAATATTTGTGACATATTTATGCTAAAAAGTACTCATTGTCATTTGAAATTGAAATTTAACTGAGCATCCTATATATTATCTGGCAACCTTAATTGGGAAACAACTGAGAATAATTAAATCGGAATCTCTTGAAATGCGGTTCAGATACTAACAATTTAAAAAGGCTTCCTAGGTTATTCTAGTGGGCAGCTGTGCTTGGGAATCACTGATAGAAGAGAGCTAAAATCTTGGAGATCATAGGAGGGAAAATGGGGTTTGATCCAGAGTGGGCAACCCCTAAGTAGGAGGGGAGTGGAGATATGCGACAAATGTCACCTACCCAAAGTTCTGCCTTCAGGGAGTTCTGCTGGGCCACATCCCAGAGACAAAGTCAGCCACAGTCAGAGTGGAGCTGGACTGTGCAGCCATCATGTTTTCAAGGTCACACCAGAGTGCCCAGTACCATCTCTAGGGAGCTCAGTGCCCTCCAAAGACATCAACCCTCCCACTAACCACCTCCATCCAGAAACAGCAAAGCCAGTATATGTCAAATTTCCTTTGTGTATGTGAGTTAAGCAGCCACCCAAATGTCTCCTGTGACTTGGGGAGCTCAGAGTGAAGTCCGTCTTGACAAGTCACACAACACAGGGTCCAAAGCTTGAAGTTTGGAGCCAGACAGAGATGGGTGCAAATTCTATTTCTGTCATTTACTTAGGGGATATATAAGCTTGGGCAAATTACATAATTCGTCTGAACCTCAGTTTTTCATCTGCAAAATGGGAATGATATTATACTTCCCTCACAAGATTATCATGAGAATCAAATGAGATAATGCCTATAAAATGCCTACTTAGCCCAGTGTCTGGCATGGACAAAGCGCTCAATAAGTAGTTGTTATTATTTTATTGCTGTTATCTTTCCCAGAGGTCCCCTACAGATCCTCCTCTCCCAATGTTTGGCAGCAGCAGGAGAGCAGGGGACATTGGTCCATGCAGGTGGGAGTGCAGTACTATAAAACCTGGAGCTCTTCAAGAAGTCCCTCTGCCGAAAAGAATGTAGGCTCAGAACCCCCTGTTCCCATCTTTCAGCTTTTGAGGGAAACACATAGGCCAAGCCTGTTAAGATAGTATCACTCTTTAAAAAAAAAATTTTTTTTGAGACAGGGTCTCACTCTGTTGCCCAGGCTAGAATGCAATGGCACAATTATAGTTCACTGCAGCCTCAAACTCCTGGGCTCAAGTAATCCTCCTGCTGCAGCCTCCTAAGTAGCTGGAACTACAGATGCAGCCACCACACTTCCTGGAGATACATATATATATACACACACACACATATTTATTTATTGATTGTAGAGACAGGGTCTCACTATGTTGTTGCCCAGGCTGGTCTCAAATTCCTGGGCTCAAGCAATCCTCCTTCCTCATCCTCCTAAAGTGGTGGGATTATAAGCTTGAGCCACCGTGCCTAGCCAAAATAGCATTACTCGTAGCATAAAGAAAAGGGCTAGGGTAGATAAAAGGGACCTGACTCCCTGATTTCCAGCTGTGACTTTGCCAATAACTTGTCATGACCTTAGGCAGGTCATTGCATCACTTAGGGTTCAGTCTCTTCATCTGTTTAATGAGTATGAGCCAGATGATCACTTCCATCCATAATACTGCTTGATAAGCTCCCTTATGGAAATTCTTGCCTTGACTTTACCGCCACCTTCTCCAGATAATTAATATTCTTTCCCTACCTATTCCCAGGGTTGCGAAGAGGAGAACTGGGGCTCATGCAGAGTTTTGGGTTTCCTGTCTTTTCTTCAGGTACGTCTGTATATCTGTTTCACTGAAAAGTACAACATATGATCTTTAAGTTCTGTTTTCCCGTCAAAGAATGGAGAGAAACTTCTTAGCTCATTCTGTCTCTTGCCCATCTTTAAGATGAGCCCAAACTCACCCAGCACTGACCATTGTCAAAGTCTAGAGTACAAATAGAACTGAAAAGGCTGGGCGTGGTGGCTCACGCCTGTAATCCCAGCATTTCGGGAGGCTGAGGAGGGTGGATCACGAGGTCAGGAGATCGAGACCATCCTGGCTAACACGGTGAAACTCCGTCTCTACTAAAAATACAAAAAATTAGCTGGCGTGGTGGTGGGCGCCTGTAGTCCCAGCTACTGGGGAGGCTGAGGCAGGAGAATGGTGTGAACCTGTGAGGTGGAGCTTGCAGTGAGCCGAGATCGTGCCACTGCACTCCAGTTGGGGAGACACAGGGAGACTCCATCTCAAAAAAAAAAAAAAAAAAGAAAAGAAAAGAAACAAATAGAACTGAAATGCAAAAGGACTATTTTGAGGGTGTCATTCAAACGCTGAAGCCCCTCCCTGCTCACTGGAGCACCCTGGATGCACCTGTTCTTTTTCTCTTAGGTAATCCGTTCCTAATCCTTTTTCAAATTTCACCTGCCATTTAGAGTCCACTGTTGTCATTTTGAAGGACAAACCTGTTTTCAAGTGATAATTGCATTGGCCATCTGTCTCCATTAACCATCCCCCACCCCATCCTCTTTCTCCAAATCCCCAAATAACTAAAATAATAGTGAAATAAAAGACAATATATTATCTGGTTGCAACACACAGCATTTTGTCCATGTTTGATCAATATCAGGACGAACCTAAGAGCAAATATGGTACCAACAGAAAAGTTCTCTGGGTTTCCAGAAGTTTTCCTGCCACAGGGTTCAGAGCTGGATAAATAGCTGCCTCTCACCTCTAATGAAGAAAATCGTTTTATTAGTGTGGAACCCAAGGAGAGGTTTTTTTGTTTTTTTTTTTTTTTTTTTTTTAACAAGGCTATATAACTGGCTAACATTCATACTTATGGGTATTCTGAGAAAACGCCTGTCTCCATTAGGATTTGAGATAAAGTCTTAATCAAAGTGATCGTGAACTCCTTTTGAAGCTGCACAGGAAATCTCTGGGAAACACAGTTAAAAAGACTCAGTTCAAAGGAAACTTCTTTATTCATAATATTCAGAGATTTGTTTCTGATTTGACTTTGGTCACTTGCTTTGCTGAAAGAAACATAATAGGAATTTAGGCCACATCTCCAGGAGATCAAATCTAAAAAGTGGGATGTGGGCTGCAGATACTTAATTTGGGGACATCACCAGCCACCAGTCGGAGTTTTGTCATGGTAAAGCAAGACCCAACAGCTGGGCATTTTGGTGTTTTTAGGACAGCCACTCGGAGTGTAAAACTATCTTCCCTCTTTGAACTATGGAGATTTAACAACCTTTGATGGGGTTAATTTTACTGTGATAACAGATTTACCCAGAGAGGATACTTGAATAACTCAGGCCTGATTAGCTCTCTGGAAAGATGGGCCCAAAATATCTCATGGAGACGTTCTATTAGCAAAGGATTTTGATCGCTTGAAAATGTTGATGAGTTACGCTGAAAGCTGGAATGATACCGAAATTTTAGTGGGCTTTTGCTTCGGTTAAGAGGTGTAAATAAAAACGGGGCAGAAAAAATTTATACTTTCAAAAAGAAGGAGTAGACATACTTTTCTCTATTCCTCCTAAGCACAACCCCAAACCTTAGACATTATATATAAAACAAACATAAGACAACTCTAAAAGGTGGAGAGAGAAAGGAAGACTGCCCAGAGATCTCAGAAGCCTAGGAACAACACAGTGATTAATTCTCTGGATTTTATTTTTGCCTCATGTGTTCCAGGCTTAGAGCTGAAGAAGTCAGTAACCTGGACACTCCAAAAAGTGCAGAGGTGAAAACAGTCCCAACAAAAGCCTATGCTCTCTAGCCAAAGGACCAGGAAAGGGACAGCCTAGCAAGACAAAAACTTTTAGATAATAACCACTCTACTCCAGCCAAGTACCACAGAGAAATTGTGACCCCATCCACGCTCTCACCAGAAAAGGCCAAGTGGGGAGCCTCAACTTTCACCCTAGCCAGGCTGTAATACGTCTTCCCCACTCCTCCACCAGAATGATGTCAGAGAAGGCAGAATAGGGGGCCATGACCTTCAATCTTACCAGCTGGTAATAAGGGCCCTCCCCCCTGTGATTAGTGGAGACCACGGGGCGCTCCCATTCCTGCACCGTTTAACAAAGTGCCCCCTCATGTGTCCTTGGAGACCAACAAAGGAACTTGGATTTCTATCTCTACCTAGCAGTAACAAGGCAGTACTTTTTCTTCTCCTGCCATGGTGGTGTTAGAGAAAGCCACATGAAACAGAAGGTCTAAATAAAATGCAGAGCCTTATAACATAACAGGAAAATTTCCAGGTTTCCATAAAAAAAAAAATCATTCATCATTCTAAGAACCAGCAAGATCTTGAACCAAATGAAAAAGACACTCAAAAGATGATGGGAGCAGGAGGGAGAACTGAGGAGATGTACGCTAAAGGATAAAACTTCTGTTAGGGCTGGGCATAGTGGCTCATCTCTGTAATCCCAGCATTTTGGGAGGCCAAGGCAGGCAGATCACCTTAGGTTAGGAGTTCAAGACTAGCTTGGACAACATGGTGAAATGCTGTCTGTACCAAAAATACAAGAATTAGCAGGGCGTGGTGGTGCACACCTGTAATCCCAGCTTCTCCGGAAGCTGAGGCACAAGAATCGCTTGAACCGGGGAGGTGGAAGTTGCAATGAGCCAAGATCGTGCCACTGCATTCCAGCCCAGGCAACAGAGCACGACTCTGTCTCAAAAAAAAAAAAAAATTCCAGTTAGAGAGTTAGAATAAATTCAAGAAATCGATTTATAACATGGTGCTTATAGTTAATAGCAACATACTGCATACTTGAAAATTGCTAAGAGAGTAGATTTTATGTGTTCTCACCACAAAAGATGATAAATATATGAGATAATGAATATGTTAGTTCACTTGATTTGGTCATTCCACAATGTATACATATTGTGTATATATACATATATACAGAACATGTTGCACATTATAAATGTATACAACTTGTGTTTGTCAATTTTAAAAATAATTTAAAAATAGATGACAGTGCTTAGATGAAAGAGAAATAGCTACAATAAAATGCTTCAATGAATAATTACAAGCATACTTGAAATATATGAATAAGGCCGGGCGCGGTGGCTCACGCCTGTAATCCCAGCACTTTGGGAGGCCGAGGTGGGCAGATCAGGAGGTCAGGAGATCGAGACCATCCTGGCTAACACGGTGAAACCCTGTCTCTACTAAAAGCACAAAAAAATTAGCTGGACGTGATGGTGCATGCCTGTAGTCTCAGCTACTCGGAGGCTGAGGCAGGAGAATGGTGTGAACCCGGGAGGCGGAGCTTGCAGTGAGCCGAGATCGCACTACTGCACTCCAGCCTGGGCGACAAAGCGAGACTCCGTCTCAAAAAAAAAAA
>NW_016808764.1:2422224-2433398 GCF_001698545.2 Rhinopithecus bieti
TTTTTTTTTTGTATTTTTAGTAGAGACAGAGTTTCACCTTGGTGGCCAGGGTGGTCTCGATCTCCTGACCTCGTGATCTGCCCGTCTCGGCCTCCCAAAGTGCTGGGATTACAGGCGTGAGCCACCGCGCCCTGCCACACATTCTTTTCAAGTGGTCATGAGAGATACCAAGCTAGATCATATTCTGGGCTGCAAAAAATGTTCAACAAATATAAAATCATAAAATCCTACAAAGTGTGTTCTTCAACTATCATAGAATCAAACTAGAAATTAATAATAGAAAGATAACAAGAAAATCTTCAAATACTTGCAAACTAAACAACACATTTCCATATAATCCATGAATCAAAGAGGAAGACACAAGGGAAATGTAAAAATACATTGAACTGAATGAAAATTCAAATGCAATATATCACAATTTGTGAGGAGAAGCTAAAAACAGTACTGAAGGAAGTTTATAGCTCTGAATGAATACATCAGGAAAGAGGAAAGTCTGAGATCAACAAGCTCTCACCTCACAAACCTAGGAAAAGAAGAACAAAATATCCCAAAGCAAGTAGTAGGAAGAAAATAATA
Source organism: Rhinopithecus bieti (assembly GCF_001698545.2). Lineage (NCBI taxonomy): Eukaryota > Metazoa > Chordata > Mammalia > Primates > Cercopithecidae > Rhinopithecus > Rhinopithecus bieti. Next base: position 2,422,801 of record NW_016808764.1, read on the forward strand.
AAGGGTAGAAATAAACAAAATTTAGAATACAAAATATAGAGAAAATCTACAAAATAAAGAGTTGTTTCTTCGAAAAAATCAGTAAAATTGACAAATTTTTTCTTTAGAGAAATGCTTAGGTACAAAACAACAAATAGCTCTGGACTAGTATGGTGAATATGACACAATACTGATGAAAGATATCAAAGATAAGCTAAATAAATGAGAAACATACCATGTTAATGGATTGGAAGACTCAACATAGTAAAAATGTCAATTCTTCCTGAAATGAGACACAGATTTAATACTTTCTTTTTTTTTTTTTTTTTTTTGAGACAGAGTCTCGCTCTGTCACCCAGACTGGAGTGCAGTGGCCAGATCTCAGCTCACTGCAAGCTCCGCCTCCCGGGTTCAGGCCATTCTCCTGCCTCAGCCTCCCGAGTAGCTGGGACTACAGGCGCCGCCACCTCGCCCGGCTAGATTTTGTCTTTTTAGTAGAGACGGGGTTTCACCGTGTTAGCCAGGATGGTCTCGATCTCCTGACCTCGTGATCCGCCCGTCTCGGCCTCCCAAAGTGCTGGGATTACAGGCTTGAGCCACCGCGCCCGGCCAGATTTAATACACTTTCTATCAAAATCCTGGAAAGACTTTTTGTAGATATGAACAAAATTCTTCTAAAATTTATATGGAAAGGTAAATGAGTTAGAATAGCTAAAACAATTTTGAATTAAAAAGTATAAAGTGGTAGGTATCAATCTACTTGATTTCAAACCAGATTTTAAGACTTTGTGTATATATAATATATATAGTCATGTGTCACTTAATGACAGAAATACTTTCTGAGAAATGAGTCATAGGGCAATTTCATAACTGTGTGAACATCATAGAGTGCACGTACACAATCCTGGATATTATAGCCTACGACACACCTAGGCTATCTGGTAGAGCCTATTGCTCCTGGGCTACAAACCTGTACAGACTGTTACTGTACTGAATATTATAGGTATTTGTAACATAATAGTAAGTATTTGTGTATCTAAACATAGAAAAGTTACTGTAAAAACACAATATTATAATCTTAGGGCGCCACCATCATATATGCAGTCCATGGTTGACCAAAATGTTATATGTTACATGAATATGCACATTTATTTATGTATGTGTATAGATACACATATACACATGCATACTGGAGCCAGTAGCCACCACCTATGTTTCGCAGCTACAGCTCTCCTGCACAGCAACAGTTTTGGTTTCCTTTGTTATGTATAGTAAATCTAGAAAATCTTAGCTGGGCTAGGTGGCACAAGCCTGTAATTCCAGCACTTTGGGAGGCCGAGGCGGGTGGATCACAAGGTCAGGAAATCGAGACCATCCTGGCTAACACGGTGAAACCCCGTCTCTACTAAAAATACGAAAAATTAGCCAGGCGTGGTGGCGGGTGCCTGTAGTCCCAGCTGCTCCGGAGGCTGAGGCAAGAGAATGGCGTGAACCCGGCAGGCAAAGCTTGCAGTGAGCCAAGGTCGCGCCACTGCACTCCAGCCTGGGCGACAGAGAGGGACTCCATCTCAAAAAAACAAACAAACAAAAAAAAAAAATGAAAAGAAAAGAAAATCTTGAAAATTGGCCGGGCTCGGCAGCTCATGCCTATAATCCCAGCACTTTGGGAGGCTGAGCTAGGCAGATCACTTGACCTCAGGAGTTGCAGACCAGCCTAGCCAAAAGGGTGAAATCTTGTCCCTACTAAAAATACAAAAATAGCCCAAGGTGATGGTACGTGCCTGTAGTCCCAGCTTCTTAGGAGGCGGAGGCAGGAGAATCGCTTGAACCCGGGAGGCAGAGTTGCAATGAGCCGAGATTGCGCCACTTTGCGCCACTTCACTCCAGCCTGGGCAACAGAATGAGACTCTGTCTCAAAAGAAAGAAAGAAAGAAAGAAAGAAAGAAAGAAAGAGAGAGAGAGAGAGAGAGAGAGAGAGAGAGAAAGAAAGAAAGAAAGAAAGAAAGAAAATCAAGTAGATTTATGCACACACACAGAGTAATCAAAACTGTGTGGTAGTGGCATATGAATAGACATGTAGATTAATAAGACAGTAAAGAATCTAGAAATAGACCAACACAAATATGCTCAGCTGATTTTTGACAAAGGTGCAAATGCAATTCAACGGAGGAAAGATAGACTTTTCTTTTAAACTTCTGCGTATATACAGAAATTCTAGTCGTTCTCCAAAAGTATAAAAATACTTATTAAAGGCCGGGCGCGTGCTCAAGCCTGTAATCCCAGCCACTTTGGAGGCCCGAGAACGGCGGATCCACAAGGTCAGGAGATCGAGACCATCCTGGCTAACACGTGAAACCCCGTCTCTCACTAAAAAATACAAAAAACTAGCCGGGCGAGTGGCGGCGCCTGTAGTCCCAGCTACTCGGGAGGCTGAGGCAGGAGAATGGAGTGAACCCGGAGCAGAGCTTGCAGTGAGCCCGAGATCGCGCCCACTGCACTCCAGCCCTGGGCCACAGAGCGAGACTCCGTCTCAAAAAAAAAAAAAAAAAAACTTATTAAAGTGAAACTGACCCTCCCAAGATAGCTTTTTCAATAAATGGTGCTGGAGCAATTGGGCATTATAGGAAAAAAAAAAGAGAGAGAGAGAGAGAACCTTAAGTCTCATACTTTTTATAAAAATTAACTCAAATGGATCACTGACTTATAGGTAAAACATAAAAATATAAAACTTCTGGAAACAAACATAGGAGAAAACGTTTAGGGTCTAGGGCTAGGCAAAGAGTTCATAAACGACATAAAAAGCATGATTCCTAAAAGGAAAAACTGATAAATTGAGTTCCGTCAAAATTAAAAGTATTTCCTGTATGAAAGACCCTGTTAAGAGGATGAAAAGACCAGCTACAGACTGGGAGAAAATATTCGCAAACCACATATCTGACAAAGGACTAGTATCTGGAATGTATAAAAATCTCTCTAACCTCAACGGTTAAAAAAAAGCAAACAATCCAACTAGCATATAGGCAAAAGATGTGAAGAAACATTTCACAAAAGAAGGTATACAGATGGCAAATAAACACATGGAAAGATGTTCAACACAAATTAAAACCACAATGAGATAGTCATCATACGCCTGTCAAAATAGCGAAAATAAAACAAAGTGACATCAAATGCTGATGAGGATGTGGGGAAATGGAGTCCTTCACACACTGCTGGTAGGAATGTAAAATGGTACAGTCACATGGTAAAACAGTTTGGCCGTTTCTTTTTTTTTTTTGAGGCGGAGTGGCGGAGTGTGGCTGGGTCGCCCAGGCCAGAGTGAGGTGGTGTGGTCTCAGCTCACTGCAAGCTCCGCCTCCCAGGTTCACGCCATTTTCCTGCCTCAGCCTCCCACTAATTTTTGGGTTGTTTTGTATTTTAGTAGAGAGGGGTTTCACCATGTTAGCCAGAATAGTCTCGATCTCCTGGCCTCGTGATCCACCCGCCTCGACCTCCCAAAGTGCTGGGATTACAGGAGTGAGCCACCGCGCCCCGCCAGCAGTTTCTTTCAAAACTAAATATCCAACAATCATATGACCTGGCAATTGTAGTTTTGGCCATTTAACCAAGAGGAAGAAAACTTGTGTTCATACAAAAATCTGTAAATGAACGTTTACAGTGGCTTTATCTGTAATCGCCAAAAACTGGAAACAACCCAGATGTCCTTCAACAGGTGAGTGGTTAAACAAACTGGTACATCCATAGCATGAGATACTAGTCAGTACTGAAAAGGAATGAAATACTGAAACAAACAACCTTCTGGATGAATCTCAAAGGAATTGCACTGAAAAGAAAAAGCTAATCCCAAAAGATTACACACTACATGATTCCATTTCTATATCATCAGAAATACCATCTGACCCAGCAATCCCATTACAGGGTATATACCCAAAGCACTATGAATCATTCTACTATAAAGACACATGCAGACGTATGTTTATTGCAGCACTATTTACAATTCCAAAGACTTGGAACCCACCCAAATGCCCATCAATGATAGACTGGCTCAAGAAAATGTGGCACATACACACCCTGTAATACTACGCAGCCATAAAACAGAATGAGTTCATGTCCTTTGCAGGGGCATGGGTGAAGCTGGAAGCCAGCATTCTCAGCAAACGAACACAGGAACAGAAAACCAAACACCGCATGTTCTCACGCATAAGTGGGAGTTGAACAATGCGAACATATGGACACAGGGAGGGGAACAACATATATTGGGGCCTGTCAGGGGTGGGGGGCAAGGGGAGGGAGAACATTAGGACAAATACCTAATGCATGCGGGGTTTAAAACCTAGATGATGGGTTGATAGGTGCAGCAAATCACCATGGCATATGTACACCTATGTAACAAACCTGCACGCTCTGCACATGTATCTCAGAACTTAAAATAAAAAAAAAAAAGACATGATAAAATTAAAGAAATTAAGAACAGATTAGTGGCTGCCAGGGATTAAAGAGGGGATGGATGCAGAAGAGAAGAAGTAGGTGTGGCTATAAAAGGTCAACATGAGGAATCTTTGTGATGGAAATATTCTGTATCTTAACTATACGAAGTGTCAATATCCTGGTTGTGGTATTGTATGATAGCTTTGCAGGATTAGAGAACTGGGTGAAGGGTAGACAAGATCTATAATTATATCAAAATAAAAAGATTAATTAAAAATAGGGCAAGAAATAAATAGAAAGAAGGAATCAGAATTACCCTTGGAAGATATAACTATGTCCTCCACTCATAGGTGCTGAATATATATACATTTGTCAAAATATACCTTATTCCACTTCAACATGGGTAGCCTCTTGCCCAGAAACAAACTACAGTTATCTTACTGTGATATAAAATTTTAAAAAGAAAAAAAATTCATTAGTGTTGAATAGAGCTCCTCTAACACAAATGTTTGGTATAATATACTTATTCAGCATAACTTTCTTATATTCTAAGAGTTATCACTGTATGTTTTATTTACTTTTTATTTACTTATTTTTATATATGCTTATATTCACTTTAATGGCATTTTCATAAAATATTGGCTGCAGCTAAAACACACACACACACGCACACACACACAAGGCAGGAGCTCTCTTTTCTGCGCACTGTTGTCTTGGGTTGAAGTTCTCTTTTTCATGTGTACTAGGGCCTGGAGCTATCCCCCCCGGTTCTCATTCATGTTTTTCTGGTGCAGCAGTGGTTTTGGTTGCCCTTGTTTTTTTCTCTTTTCCAAGCCTAATCAAAAATGAGGTGGCCACGTGGCAGAGACCCAGTGTCTGCCCAGAAACAGAATCTAGTACATGGTACTTGTCTGCACCATCACCCCAAGGAGATGTGACCACGGAAAATGAAGGCCTGGCAATTGGTGGCATGTGTCTAAGAGAGTCCCTGGAAATGTCAGGGGCATCGGTCCCTGAGCGGCTGCAGATGAGATTCTGAGGCAACTGGAGTTTATTGCTCTCTCCACTCCCCTCCCCTCCCTTTCAAGTCTTGTAGAACTCTGGCCATCTAGATTTCCATTAGTCTTTAAAAGAAAAAAAAAAAAAGGCTTAAAAAATTTCAAAATAAGTAAATAATCATTACAGAAATACAAAGATGAAAAAATTAGATATAGGCCGGGCGTGGTGGCTTACACTTGTAATCTCAGCACTTTGGGAGGCGGAGGTGGGTGGATCACCTGGGGTCAGGAGTTCAAGACCAGCCTGGCCAACATGGCAAAATCCTGTTTCTACTAAAAATAGAAAAAATTAGCCAGGCGTGGTGGCAGACGCCTGTAATCCCAGCTACTCAGGAGGCTGAGGCGGGAGAATCACTTGAACCCGGGAGGCAGAGGTTGCAGTGAGCCGAGATGGCGCCACTGCACTCCAGCCTGGGCAATAAGTTAAGACTCCATCTCAAAAAACAAAAAAAAAAAAGAAAAGAAAAGAAAAGAAAAAAGAAGATGATAAAAATTATCAAAATCCCAGTTGCTAGTGATAACATTTTTGGTGGATATATACACACAAACACCTATTTTCCCACTTAGACTCCTTGGTTTGTACCTCCCCGAACCTTCTGGGTAAAGTAAAAACATGTTTATGTGAAAAAGCTGTGTTGCCATAATGCAGAAACATTCCTTATAAGGCCCGGTATTACATGTTCTCCTACCAAAGTCCTCGGTAAAAAATGCTCTCCCTACCTGCAAAGTGTGCATGTATGTATATTTTTTTCTTGAAAATTATATACCATAGAGACAGTTTTGTAATCTCTTTTTTTTTCACTCAATAATGAATCATGAACATCTTTCCAGGTCAATAAGTATGCTTTTATGATATCTTAATGGCTGTACAATATTCCATTGTATGGCTGCACCATAATTAATTTAACTATTTAACTAGTCTCCCAATGATGGACAATTAAATTGTTTCCAGATATTTTTTGGTGCTGTAAACAATGGTCCAATAAATATTCTATAGCAAAATCTTTGCCCTCATCCTTAATTATTTCCTTAGGAATCCTCCCTGAAAGAGAATAGCTGGATAGACATTTGTACATTGTTGAGGTTAGAGAAAGGTTTTATCCAATTGTCCTGGAGTTTATTTGCTCCCATCAGCTGTGTATGAAGATGTCTACTTCCTATCCCTTCTCCCCAACACACACAGTGTCTTCATCACTTCAGTGTCATTCTAATTTTCAAGAAGCTGCCAATTAATTTGTGATTTGCTGTTAACATATGCATAAAGGTTTATGCTGATGACTCTCCCATGGCAATTGGCACTTTATTTTTAATTGTTTTATTTTTTATTTTTTGAGACTGAGTCTCGCTCTATTGTCCAGGCTGGAGTGCAGTGGCATGATCTTGGCTCACTGCAATCTCTGCCTCCTGGGTTCAAGCAATTCTCGTGCCTCAGCCTTCTGAGGAGCTGGGATTACAGGTGCCCACCACCATAACTGGCCAATTTTTGTATTTTTAGCAGAGATGGAGTTTCACCATGTTGGCCAGGCTGGTCTCAAACTCCTGACCTCAAATGATCCACCCACCTTGGCCTCCCAAAGTGTTGGGATTATAGGCGTGAGCCACCATGCCTGGCCAGCAATTGGCACTTTAAACATGGGTGTCTGAGAAGGGTCATGTGGCCTCTTTAGTGGACCACCCCTCTGTAACATCTGCATCTGGCACTAAGAGACTGGGTGTCCCTCAACTACCACTGCCTCAGTAGATGATTTGCAGGGAGTACTTTACTCCCTGACCCTTTTGGGAAGAAATGATTCCACTAAAAACTGCTGAGCCCAAATCTGAGCAGTGCCAACCCCTAGGGACAGACCCAGGTCATCTCTTCTCAGACTTCCAGGTTCACCACCTTCAGTGGTGGTGGTGCCCACTAGACCATCTCAGGTTTCAAATTCCAATTAGGAATCCCTGCACTTGCCACCTTCCCTCTTGTGGGACTTATCCAAAGCTGCAGGCAAGTGGCACTCAGTCCACATCACTATCAGGCCAGTGCCTGGAGCCACATTGAGAGAAAACAGCATGGGTCTTGAAACAAGGGAGATGAGAATCTTGGGCCTCAACTTTCCAGCAGGGGCATCTGGGACATGGAATGAAACCTCTTCCCTCTTTATTTTATCTGTCTGGGCAGGAGTAAGAAGGGAATCCTGTTGCATATCTCTTTCAACCTAACAGGACTGGACAGTGAGAGAATGCGTGTTGGGAAAGAAGACTTCAGATCCTCAGGACATACTTACCTTGTGGTTACCACCATTGTTATCAATAGTAGCAGCTAGCATGTACCAAGCCCTGACCGCTTTGGGCCAGACAGATATCACTTAACAAACGTTAGCTCATTTAATCTTAGCAACATCTCTACCAGGTAAGTACTAGCATTATCCCCATTTTACTGATAAGTAAACTAAGGCATGTAGAGGTCAAGAGATTGCCCGAATTCCATAGCTAGTCAGTGAGGGAGCTGAGAATCTTACCAGGGTGGTCTGAGCCTAGAGCCCATGTCCTTACCAATGTGTGGAATTGCCTTTGTAATAATCACAGTGACATCGGCCAGTAGTCACTGAGCAGGGACTAGGTGCCTGGCACTGTGCTGAGAACTTGAAATGCAGAGTCTCGCTTAATCCTTTCCACCCCTGGTGAGGTGGGGATTACCGTCGCCAGTTTACAGATGAGTAAACCAAGGTCCTGACAGATTTAATGGCTTGTCCAGGGGCCAGGAGAGCCCTGGCGGTAATAGCTTATACGCTGCTTCTCCAGCAGCCTGTGAAGCCCTGATCAGCCCTGACCACAGGACACGGAGGACAGCATCTGTGTACACTCTCCCCAGGACCCCTGGCAAACGACACCCCTCCCACTGCTCCCTGGCTTATCTCCTAATTAAGCATTTTGTCAGGGCAAGTGGCTTTTTGTCCTCAAAACAGAATCCTCTTTCCTACAGAAGAGAGCAATTTCCCCCATGTCAAAGTTGCCAATATCTTTTCATTGTTGCTTCCTGGAGCCAGGACCCGGGCGACACCATCAACAATGTGGTTTCTTGCAGCGCCCCCAGCCCTCCCACTCACTGCAGCCTTCCTGGGGGCTTTGGACTTATCTTCAGGTACAGTGTTATCAGTTTTCAAAGCCGACAGGCTTGCTTTATTTCCACAGAAGAGAAGCTTTTAGGCCCTGACTAGATTTGGAATGTCTGTCCTAACCAGGGCCAGAAGTAGCCTTCAAAGGCCTTGGAATTTCACCCTTCCGGCAGAGGGTCTCTGAGACCAGCCATGGTCTCTGGCTTCTTTTTCAAGATTAAAGTTAATTTTTACACATAAAACATTTGAAATAACACAGAAATATATAAGATAGTGTAAAAGTGTAATTCTCATTCATTCTGTTATACCCCATACACGCACTACAGTCCTTCCAAATTTTTCCTTCTATGTTTGCATTTAGCTATGCAAACATTTTTTAAAAATTTTTTTTTAGAGATAGGGTCTCACTATGTTGCTCAGGCGAGCCTCAAACTCCTGGGCTCAAACAATCTTCCTGCCTCAGCCTTTTGGGTAGCTGGGATTACAGGCACTCACCACCATCTCTGGGATTTTAATCATTTTAACCTTAATTAATTAATTAATGTTTTCATCTACGCAAACATAGACATATGGGATTTTATAGATGTACACTTTTTTACACGCAGAAAATAATGCAGTATACATTATGATTTGTTTCCCTACATAAAAATACATTTTCCAATACGTTTATATATGTGTATATCTTTGTGTTCTTCCCATTCTTTTGAATAGGCACATAGTGTTCAATAGTGTGGATGTGACTTTTCCCCTCTCTCTTCTATTTACTTTTTCAGTTTCTTTCTTTTTTTTTTTTTAAACGGATTCTTGCTCTGTTGCCCAGGCTGGAGGGCAGTGGCGTGATCTTAGCTCACAGCAACCTCTGCCCCCTAGGTTCAAGGAATTCTCCTGCCTCAGCCTCCCTGGTAACTGGGATTATAGGCATGCACTACCACGCCCAGCTAATTTTTGTATTTTTAGTAGATACGGGATTTCGCCATGTTGGCCACGCTGGTCTCTAACTCCTGACCTCAAGTGATCTGCCCACCTCGGCATCCCGAAGTGCTGGGATTACAGGCGTGAGCCACCATGTTCAGCCTAAAATCATTATTTATTTATTTATTTATTTATTTTTTTTGAGATGGAGTCTCGCTCTGTCGCCTGGGCTAGAGTGCAGTGGCATGATCTTGGCTCACTGCAAGCTCTGCCTCCTGGGTTCAAGCAATTCTCCTGCCTCAGCCTCCTAAGTAGCTGGAATTACAGGCGTGTGCCACCACATCCGGCTAATTTTTTTTTTTTTTTTTTGAGATGGAGTCTCTCCCTGTCACCCAGGCTGGAATGCATTGGTGCAATCTCAGATCACCGCAACCTCTGCCTCCAGGTTTCAAATGGTTCTCCTGCCTCAGCCTCCCCAGTAGCTGGGATTACAGGCGTGTGCCACCACACTCAGCTAATTTTTGTATCTTTAGTAGAGATGGGGTTTCACCATATTGGTCAGGCTGGTCTTGAACTCCTGACCTTGTGATCCGCCCACCTCAGCCTCCTAAAGTTCTGGGATTACAGGCATGAGCCACTGTGTCTGGCCTAATTTTTTAATTTTTAGTAGAGACAGGGTTTCACCATTTTGGTCAGGCTGGTCTTGAACTCCTGACCTTCTGATCCACCCACCTCAGCCTCCCAAAGTTCTGGGATTACAGGCGTGAGCCACCGTGCCTGGCCTAATTTTTTTATTTTTAGCAGAGACGGGTTTTCACCATGTTGATAAGGCTATTATTTATTTTTTGTAAAGACAATGCACACATAGGAAGATGTGAGCTGTGCAGAGGGGTGCCTAAAACAGTACCTGACAAACTGTGGCTCAATAACAATGAGACACCTGAACACCTTTTGTTTATTGACTCAATGAACAAAAGATGTCTCTCTCTCACTCCTGGACTCCCGCCACCCCGCCACCTGGTTTCCTGGGTATCCTTCCAGAGATATTCTCCGCACACACAAGCATATCTCCAGTACCGTCTGTGATTTAGATACAGCTTTTTTTTTTTTTTTTTTTTTTTTTTTT
>NW_016808764.1:2434889-2445022 GCF_001698545.2 Rhinopithecus bieti
AATATGGTGAAACCCCATCTCTACTAAAAATACAAAAATTAGCCAGGTGCAGTGATGCACGCCTGTAGTCCCAGCTACTCGGGAGGCTGAGGCACGAGAATCACTTGAACCTGGGAGGCAGAAGTTGCAGTGAACCGAGATCACACCACTGCGCTCCAGCCTTGGTGATAAAGCAAGACTCTGTCTCAAAATAAAAATAAAAATAATTTAAAAAAAAATAACATCTCAACCTGATGACTGATACGCTTTATGAAACCATCACGACACCTTCCATGTCAGTAGAAAAAGCCCCGGAGTTGGAATTGGAGACCAGAGTTCAAGTCTCAGCTCCAAACACACATCTGCACTATGTGACCTTGAGCAGGTTACTTACTCTTGGAGTCTTGGCTTTCTTCTCTGTGACATGAAAATAACTATAATTCCTGTTTGCTTACCTTGCAGTGTTGTTAAGAGAGAATCCGTTGGAACAGGGTTCCCAAAGGGCTGTGTAATTGGTAGAGCACCATACAATTATGGGGGTGTTATTATTATTTTTTCATAACCAGACACTTACTCTGTGATTTTTCCTGTACTCTCTTCCATCTGTAAGTGGAGAAAGGTGCTTTGGGCAAAGCCAGGTAAATCTGACCCCATCATCGGGAGGTGGAGAAGGTTCTGGCAATTGCTCCTCCTCCCCTTCCTCAGAAGGGCCCTGGCCTGGAGTTTCTGACCTACTGTGCTGGGTTCTCTGCCCCAGTGTGGGAGGGGAGAAGTGAAATGACAGTTACCATGTGATGCAGTTAGTGTTGCAGATGTCAGCCCAGGGCCTGCACAGAGCACATTTCTCCGACACAAGGTATCCGAATCTGGGGACTGGTGGCCAGGGGTGGATTTTAGGAAGGTGACCATAATGCTGAGTTCAAACAAATGAACAAGTAAAAAGAAAAAGAAAGGAGAAAGGGCACTCCAAGAGGAAGGAACAGCAAATGCAAAGGCAAGGAGGTTTTTAGACATACAATAGGTTCGGGGCTGGGCGCGGTGGCTCACGCCTGTAATCCCAGCACTTTGCAAGGCCAAGGCGGGCCGATCACCTGAGGTCGAGAGTTTGAGAACAGCCTGACCAATGTAGAGAAACCCTGTCTCTACTAAAAATACAAAATCAGCCAGGCATGGTGGCACATGCCTGTAATCCCAGCTACGCAGGAGGCTGAGGCAGGAGAATCCCTTGAACCTGGGAGGTGGAGGTTGCAGTGAGCTGCAATCGCGCCATAGAAACTCCAGCATGGGCAAGAAGAGCGAAACTCTGTCTCACAGAAAAAAAAGAAAAGAAAAGAAATATAATAGGTTCGGGACCTTAAATGGGACAGCGAAATTCGCAAGACCGGCCAGCTTGTACTTTTAGCTTTTGGGCTTCTCAAAGCTCAGATTACATCTCAGTTTGTTCTTATCCAGCCTCGAGGTCCTATAGTCTGTGTCCCTGCCCCGGAGCATAACTCCACACAGTAGCGGAAGCCAGGGAGCTCCAACAGTTGGCCAGTCAACCTTGACTCCTTTTCCATAAAGGGTTTGGGCTGCAGCTTCATCTCCTGAAATACATCTGCCTTGTGAACAGCCAGTCTGCCATGAAAGAGTTTCTCACTGAAGGCAATTTTGTTATTAAGAACAAAAAAAAAAAGCCCCTGTCACCCCTTTCCTCTCCCAACTCCCTGACATGAGTCCGTGTCATTAGTTACTCGCTTCAGCAGTTTTATTATGGAAATGACATATTGAAATACAAATTGGGACGCGTACAGTATAATTACTAATACTGCATATTCATTTCCTCCCTTTGTTACTGTTGAGTCCCCATAAAGCCCTCTCCCCAGCCACGTCCCAGTCCTGTGTGCAGTGGCTTCTGTGTCTCTTTTCTTCTGAGGGCCAGGCGGGGCTGAGAGGGGAAACGCAGCCAGAGGAAGTACCTGCCTTCCCCGAGAAGGGCTATTTTTGTTACAATGCTGAGCTGACGCGGCAATCGGGGCCTCCGAGGTCCAAGGGCTTCCCAGCTCGTCCCAGACAAACAGCTCTCTGACTGAGCCAGACATGGAAAGTCCCAGCCAGGGGACGTTTTTAAAAAATTAAATGCACCAAAACAAGCATTTCCAGTGATATAAGGGCCAGTGGCCCGAGCTGGGCTATGCCATCCTCCAGGGCCCCTTCCCTCTCTTCCCTCGGCACCTTCTCAGAAGAAGGAGGTCACAGAAGCTGGGTAACTTGGGTGCCTATCAGGGTGGCACAGGCAGGCATTCAGTGCTGTGTAACCTACCCCATCTCCCTCAGCAGCCTTGGTTTCTGCCCCTCCCCAGGGCAGCGTCATGTTGCAAACACTGTAGGCACAAGTGGCTAAGAGAGTGACTTCTGGGTTGTAATCTCAACTTTCTGCCACTTAACAGAGAGTGCTTCTTAGGGAAAATCTGCTTTGTCCCTTCGTAACTCAATAAACCCATCTGTAAAGTGGGACTACTAGCAGTTTCCATCTCAAAAACGTTATTATTAGGATTAAATATTTTAATTTATGTTAAACATAAATATTAGTTTTTTTCCCCTTTGGCCAGCAGGAAACATTGCCTCCCCTGCTCCCGTGACCCTTGCCCCTCACCTTCGGCCAGCAGTGACAGGTGGGCCAGTTCTGAGCTTAGGCCCCAAGAGGTCTTACCCACTCTGCTCTCTCTTGGAACTCTGTCTCTGCCTTGGGAACATGCCCAGGCTAGCCTACTGGATGATAAGAGACTAAGTGAGGCAGAACTGAATCAGCCTCATTGTCCCAGCTGAGGCCCTAGATATGTGAGAAAGCACAGCCAAGGTCAACAAATCAACCTACAGATGACCAACACCTGAACACAGGTGCACACATGAAGTTGTTCTAGACCAGAAGAACCACCACATCAACCCACAGACTCAAGAGCTAAAGACAAGTGAATTATTTTAAGCCACTACATTTTGCGGTGGTTTGTTATGCACGATAGCTGACTGATGCATATAGGAAGCTATTATTGTCCTTTCTCCCTCCTCTAGTACCTCCTGTCTATGTCTCTTGACCTACTGCCCATCTACACTGAAGTCCCAGGGACAAAGAGGTAGCAAAATATCAAGGCGAAAACATAGGCCCTGGAGTCAGACAGAGTTCAGGTCCCAGGCTGTGGCATGTACAGAGATGTGACTTTTCCCAAGTAATTTCTGTTCCATTATAGGGGAATAATAGTATCTATCAGGCAAAGTCGTGGTAAGGATTGAATAACATAATGGACGGGGAAGAGTCTCCCACACAGTGAGTAACTCTTTCTTCTCTTTCCACAGAAGCTCAGTGTCTTACACATAAAATAGCATTCAGTTGGCCAGGGATAGTGGCACACGCCTGTTGAGAGGCCAAGGTGGGCGGACCACTTGAGGTCAGGAGTTTGAGACCAGCCAGGTCAACATGGTGAAACCCGGTCTTTACTAAAAAATATAAAAATTAGCCGGACGTGGTGGCAGGCGCCTGTAGTCCCAGCTACTCAGGGGGCTGAGGCAAGAGAATTGCTTGAACCTGGGAGGCAGGGGTTGCAGTGAGCAGAGATCATGCCACCATACTCCAGCCTGGGTGACAGAGCAAGACTCTGTTTCAAAAAGAAAAAAAAACAAAAAAACTGACATTCAATCATGATGATTGAAATCATATTGTTTTATGACTAGGTTGAGCTGTTAAGCTCAGTTACCTGATATTCAAAAGAGAAGCCATAGGTCACAGCCTCCATTCAAAAGCACAATGGACGTGTTCTCCAATTAGCCAACGATGATCATCCAAATACCAGTAACAAAAATCCTTGGCATTTGCTTCGTATTTACAAAGCACTTTTCATATATTACATTGTTTAATTTCACAATAACTCTGTGGAGTCCCTTAGCATCAGCATTGTCTCAATTGTGTAGCCTCCAAGGAAATCACTGGGGTCAAGTGGTTTGCCCATTGATGCACAGCTGGTAAGTGGCAGGGCAGAGACTCTAAGAGCCCATCCTGCCCCCATAGACCAGTTGTTACAGTGTTGAGGGCCTGTGAGGAGTCCCACTAATGGGACATAATCTCTCTTTTTCTCTTTATTGAATACATATAGCTTAACATGAAATGTTCTTGATCTCCTGGAAACACAATCAGACTTGACCTTGGCTCAGCACCGAGGCCTTTAACTTTTTCAGTCCAAGACCCTTTTTGCTGGGGTGAAGAACCACTCTTTGTCTTCATCACTCACAGGTCAGAAATAACAGGACCCGCTCAGTTCTAAAGGAGCGCTATTCACGTGAAACTCTGCAGCTGATGTGTGGGCAGCCGGCCTGGTGTACTGGGCAGTCCTTCTTTCCATAATTCCTGGGAGGGTCTTTCTCCAGCCACCATTGGACAATGTGTCCTGGCAGCCAAATCTGTTAAGGATTAGTGTATTTCCTAAAGAAAGATCGTCTATCTCTTTCTTTAAGGACAGTAAGAAAGACAGGGCTATCCCTCTGTAATATCAGTCAGCAAAAGCATAGAGCCCTCGGGATGAGCAGATTTCTTTCCTGGGTGAGGTCAAGGGTTGAGAGGTGGGCATAAGAAGTATGACATGTCATGGCCGGCCACAGTGGCTCACACTTGTAATCCCAGTACTTTAGGAGGCTGAGGCAGGAGGATCACTTGAATTCAGGAGTTTAAGACCAGCCTGGGCAACATAGGGAGGAGACTCTGCCTGGAATTAAAAAAAAAGAAAAGAAAAGAAAGAAAGAAAAAAAGTATGCAATGTCAAAGAAACAGCAAGTGCAGTCCCTTTCTCTCATGAACTCAAAATCCAAAGGGGTTTTGGGGAAGCCATCCCCAGGATGTTGGTCAAAAGTTAAAAAGCTGTTTATATAAAGATATAACAGCAAGATCCACAGTGATAAAAACTTTGAAATTGCCCAAATGTCCAACAAAAGAAAATAGTTAAGTACACTTGTTTTATTAAATTGATGGAATAGCACATTGCTGTTATGAAAGATAATAAGGGGCCAGGTGCAGTGACTCACGCTTGTAATCTCAGCACTTTGGGAGGCTGGGGCTGGTAGATCATGAGGTCAGGAGTTTGAGACCAGCCTGGCCAACACAGTGAAACCCCGTCTCTACTAAAACTACAAAAATTAGCTGGGAGTAGTGGCGGGTGCCTGTAATCCCAGCTACTTGGGAGGCTGAGGCAGGAGAATCACTTGAACCCAGGAGGCGGAGGTTGCAGTGAGCCAAGATTGTGCCACTGCACTCCAGCCTAAACGACAGAGCGAAGACTCCATCTGAAAAGAAAGAGAGAGAGAGAGAGAGAGAGAAAGAGAGAGAGAAAGAAAGGAAAGAAAGAAAGAAAGAGAAAATAAGGAAGTTTCTGAGTTATGATGCCTTCTCCAAAGAAAAATAAAAGAGGTAAAATAATATTAAATAAAAAGGAAAGATAATACGGAAGTGTAAGTAGATCTGTGGAAAAGTACATATGAAACAATTTCAGGTAAATAAAGAATACAAAACAGTTTCCAAGCCTTGATTACACCTGTGTAAAATCGTATAAGCATAGTGATAATGACAGTAGGGGGACATCATAACTTAAAAATAACAGTTGTTTTAACGTAAATGGGCATTACTGTCATTTTTAGTCATGTTTGCTTAATATGCATGAGAAATCTTGAAGGTAGCAAGAGAGAGACATGTGACATCTGGCTGTCAGAGCACTTCAAAACAGCAACCGTGCAGATTGGAAGAAAACAAGTGCATGGTAATGGGGAAAATCAGAAAAAGTTGTGGTCATTAGAGTTGGAACTTGAATGACTTCATGGTAGACAAATGCTCAGCTGGCACCCTGGAACTATTTCTGGGGACCCCAGAAATACAAAGTCAAACCAAAGAATGTGCAGCAGAACCTATGATAGAACTTCAGGCACAAAGTCAGCACGCTGGGGGAGAGTTTTAGGGTGCAGGGCAGCCTCTTCCATGTCCTTCAAATCACATCAGGAACTTGGATGCCCATTAATCACATGAAAGACAGGTCCTTAAACTGTGGTCAAGTCATTCTGCGATGTTTAAAAAATATAAACAAGGCCAGGCATGGTGGCTCACTCCTGTAATCCCAGCACTTTGGGAGGCCAAGGGGGGCGGATCACTTGAGGTCAGGAGTTCAAGACCAGCCTGGCCAATATGGTGAAACCCCCCTCTCTACAAAAATACAAAAATTAGCCAGGCATGATGGTGGGTGTCTGTAATTCCAGCTACTTGGGAGGCTGAGCAGGGAGAATTGCTTGAACTCAGGAGGAAGAGGTTGCAGTGAGCCAAGATTCTGCCACTGTACTCCAGCCTGGGCGACAGAGCAAGACTCCATCTCAAAAAAAAAAAAAAGTGTGTGTGTGTGTATATATATATGTGTGTGTGTGTGTGTGTGTGCATGAATGTGTGTGTGTGTACTCTCAGACTAAAAGTGGATTTATTAGATGAGTTGAGTTTCAGGCTGTGCGGTTTAGGGTAAAGATGGTTTGTCGAGAGGATGGATGTGCTGGCTTCCCTTTGATTCCCAAAACATCCTACGTTGACCTTTCTGATAATAAAATGGCTTCTATGAAGCAAACTGGATGCACACTCATCTTCATTCTTTCCTTTTATTTTGTAGTGTCTAATACATACATATAGATCTGTTGTTGCTTCCAACATCACATAGTGGTGATTTGCGCACAGTTCTAACTCTGAAACATGAGGTGTGACATCCTCCGCCTGGGAGAGGAAAGGTAAGGTTCACGCAGCCGTGATCTTAGGTGAGTCATTTCCCTTCAGATACTGCATCTATAAAGGCAAGGTTGGGCTCCCAGCGGACGACTGGGGTTCTCCTCAGCTCAGAGCCTCAGGGAGTCGCTGGACCTAAAAGAAAAGGATGGTCTGCCCCCCGCCAGGGGCAGCTGCCTTCCAACAAGGAGTCACTGCGAGACAGAGCTCAGTCCTTTGTGCAAATTACAGCAAGCCCTCCAGGAAAACAGTCTGGGTTTTTAATGTTTTTTTTTCTGGTTTCATATTTTGACTCCTGATCTCCCATTTCTGTTAGAAAGTTTATAGTTCCTCAGTGCAGTGTGAGATAGAGGAAGTATTCTTTGTTAGCAGATTTAAAAAAATGTTTTTGGCCACTGATGGACCCAGCAGCCCACAAGGGCTACACAATAAATGGGCTGGGGAGGAAGAAAGAAAGGCGGGGATCCTCTCCAGGAAAGCCTGGGAGGACCACACATCAGGCTTAATTTCCCGGAGCCCAAATGCAAACAGAAAGAAAATCCACCCTGGGTTGTTTAAAGTCCCTGGTTCAAGGCTGTTAGGGAGAGGAAGGATCCCCTCCTGCAACCCCCAGAAGCCGGAAAACTTCTTCTTCTGCAAAGCCACACCCATTCCTGCCTCCAGGGTGTCCTCCTGCTACAAGTTGAGAGAAAAGGACGAGGAAACTGACCATCTCCTTCCCGGGGGGGCAGCCGCCATGGCCGAACCCAGAGTCATAAAGGGCTCAAGGGCAGCTACAGGGTCGTCACTTCAACTGTACCATGTGAGCAGCTGCTCCGGGTTGGGGATGTGGCAGATCCCAGCCCTTGGTCCAGAAACATTGATCTCTCCTCATTGACAAACAGCTGCTCCAGTCCCCCCACCAGGCTTTAGGCTCTAGGGGACATCGTGCGAAGGTCTGACGCCCAGGACATTAAACCAAATCTGTCACGGCTGTGGAGACCCGCTGGGGCTGGTGAAACCTTCCCATTTGTAGCGCAGGAGATCACAGTAGCAAAGGCTTGCAGGATACTTTCATATGGATTATCTTATTTGTTTCTCAATGTAACCATGTGAAGTGGATATTTGTGGTTCTTTCTTTCTTTCTTTCTTTCTTTCTTTCTTTCTTTCTTTCTTTCTTTCTTTCTTTCTTTCTTTCTTTCCTTCCTTCCTTCCTTCCTTCCTTCCTTCCTTCCTTCCTTCCTTCCTTCCTTCCTTCCTTCCTTCTTTCTTTCTTTCTTTCTTTTTTTAACAGATGAACAAACGGAGGCTTAGAGAGGTTAAGTGGTAGATGGGAGATCAGTGCCAAGGCAGTCTCTGCAAAGCCTGAGCACTTAACCTCTACATCACGGGAAGATACTGGGCTCCTCTCAGAGCTGCAAAAAATGCACAATGTCCTCCATCCCCTGAAGGCCATCCAATGGGAAGTTTTCAGCCCTCTCTCTCTCTCCCTTCCTTCTGAAAATGTGGAGTGGGGCAGTTATTCCAGAGGCCTTGGGGCACAGGTTCAACACCAGGAGAGAGAAGGGAGCTGAGGAGGGGGTGGGTGAGAGAAGCACATGTTCAGTGCAAGGAGGATGCTTGGGATCCAGCCACCTTGGCTGCCCTGGGACCCTCTTCCTGAGTATCTTGCTCCCCTTTTCTAACACATTCCAAAAGCTGTTTTGTGCTAGTGGCTATTGACTGCCGTTAAGTCACCATCACAAACATTTTTACTGGGGGCCTTCTAGAAATAAAGATGTGACACTTTGGGTGATTTGTGGTGCCTGGAGGGTCTGAGGGGGAGAGTTCTACTGCTTCCTCAAATTGTACCTGGGAGGTTGCCACCCAGCCTTAAGAATCCTCATATTCAAAGGGAAGAAAAAAAAACATTGGGGAGAGGAGAGTAAGTGGGATGTGGCGCCTGCCTTCAGATACCTGCAGGGCTGCCACAAAAAAGAGATTAGGAAGTGGGGCTTCAGAGGGCAGAGAGAATCCCCTTGGATATACATCTTAGAGAAGGAGATGTTGTTTTAACATAAGAAAGAACTACTTTCGGCCGGGCGCGGTGGCTCAAGTCTGTAATCCCAGCACTTTGGGAGGCCGAGACGGGCGGATCACGAGGTCAGGAGATCGAGACCATCCTGGCTAACACTGTGAAACCCCGTCTCTACTAAAAAATACAAAAAACTAGCCGGGCGAGGTGGCGGGCGCCTGTAGTCCCAGCTACTCGGAGGCTGAGACAGGAGAATGGCGGTAAACCCGGGAGGCGGAGCTTGCAGTGAGCTGAGATCCGGCCACTGCACTCCAGCCCGGGGGACAGAGCGAGACTCCGTCTCAAAAAAAAAAAAAAAAAAAAAAAAAAAGAAAGAACTACTTTCTCGCTGTTGTTGTTGTTGTCATTGTTATTCTAGCAACAGCCATATCTGGAGGACAATGTCAAGTTGTATGCTAAGCACTTTTATCTACACTGGCTTAAGTAAACCTCTTGACCACCTGGGAAGTAGATGCCTGCACTTAATTACTGTCCCTAGATCACAGATGAGAAATTAAGTTCAGTGAAGTTAAGTAACTGGTTGAATGTGGCTGAGCTAGCACCTGGGAGAGCGGAGGTCCCTACCCGCTGCTGGTTCCAAAGTCCACACTCTTAACCATTAACTCCATCCTCCTCACAACCTTGGGCAGCCAAAGGTGAGTTCCTCATTCCCAGAGGTATTCAAGAGATGCTATAACTTATTTGACACATGAATTGCTTAGATGCTTCTCCACCTCCAGATTCCAGGCCTCCCCCTCCAGAACCACAGCTGAACCTCCAGGGGCGGGCAGGCGGGGTGGTCCCCAGAGTTTGCTTTTAGCAAGCGCTAAGTAGGTGTGGGAGGCATGGCCTTAGGGAGCCCCCACTGAGAGGAAGCTGCACCCGATACTCTATCAGGGCTTCCGACTCCTGTGTGGCCTGAGATTTGGAGATTCTATTTTTAGGCAGGTCCTTCCTGAGCCACTGTGTCAGACTTTCTGGCACCTTCTGACGGCTCCAGGGCACCTGAGCTGTCTTCAGAGCCGCCCTGATGCCCCAGAGATACCTAGAGCAGGGCTGGGAGGAGCCCTGGGAGCCAGGAAAAAGCAGAGGAAAGCCACATTTGCCAGATGAAGGGGAGGAGGTGAAGGGGGAGGCTTTTCATTTCTAGCTCAGAGGGTATTCAGTGATTCTCTCCACCCTGAGGCTGAGAGGAGGGAGCCTGTCCTGGTTAAAACTCTCCCTTGGGCCGGGCGCGGTGGCTCAAGCCTGTAATCCTAGCACTTTGGGAGGCCGAGACGGGCGGATCACGAGGTCAGGAGATCGAGACCATCCTGGCTAATACGGTGAAACCCCGTCTCTACTAAAAAA
>NW_016808764.1:2445456-2458892 GCF_001698545.2 Rhinopithecus bieti
AAAAAAAAAAAAAAAAAAAAAAAAAACTCTCCCTTGCAGAGGAGAAGTTATCCCTTCGGAGACAGTATGGATGGATGGAGAGAGGCTTTCGTGGACCATTCTCCCGACTGCTTTGGTGGATGGTGTTTTGGGAAGCTGGCAAAGGAGATATTATAGAGAAGTCTTGTCTTTTGGGAACCCCTGCAGCAGCAAAATGATGGTGATGGCTGCTGAGCCTTCACTGATGCTTGCAGGACGCTGTGCTGAGCACCCTAAATCCAGCCCCCTAGTTAACCCTCACAGAAGTCTCATGAAATGAGTGCCATGGTTGCTGTCAGTTTAAGGATGTGTTAATAGGCTTAGAGGGGTACAGTTAGTTACTTGTCCCCAGCGCGGCTGAAACTGACAGAGCTTTCAGAGCTCGTGGATGGAACTACTAGACTCTTAACCACCCCACGATACTGCCTCTTGGGCTCCAAGAGAACGTCAGTGTTTCTTAACCTCCTTTTGGAACATTGACTTTTGAAGATGTGCCAAAAGCTATTATTATTATTATTATTATTATTATTTTTTTTTTGAGACGGAGTCTCGCTCTGTTGCCCAGGCTGGAGTGCAGTGGCCGGATCTCAGCTCACTGCAAGCTCCGCCTCCCGGGTTTACGCCATTCTCCTGCCTCAGCCTCTTGAGTAGCTGGGACTACAGGCGCCCGCCACCTCGCCCGGCTAGTTTTTTGTGTATGTTAGTAGAGACGGGGTTTCACCGTGTTAGCCAGGATGGTCTCGATCTCCTGACCTTGTGATCCGCCCATCTCGGCCTCCCAAAGTGCTAGGATTACAGGCTTGAGCCACCGCGCCTGGCCCAAAAGCTATTATTTTGTCAGCTAATGATCAGTAATATCTACCGCAGGCCAAGTGCTGTTCTAGGTGCTTTACATGTACTGATTCATTTAACCCTAGCAACAACCCATATGGTAAATATTCTCATTATCCCCATTTTGCAGATGAGACAGCAGAGCCTCAGAGAGGCTGAGTTACTTGTGTCACTGGTTGTAAACTGGTATAGCCAGGTTTCAAACGTGGTGAGTGTGACTCCACAGTCCACGCCATTAACCATTATTAACCACATGAGCGTACATGTGCATTTACACACACAGAGGCACAACTGTGTAGTCAATTTCAAGGGTTGTGTGACTCTCCTAAAATCCTTTTTTGGGGTCCAGTTCCAGGTGAGCAACACTTCAGAAAAAAAAAAAAACAAACTCAAAACAGGCCAGGTATAGTAGATCACACCTGTAATCCCAGGACTTTGGGAGGTTGAGGTGGGAGTATTGCTTGAGCCCAGGAGTTCAAGAACAGCCTGGGCAACACAGCAAGACCCCATCTCTACCAAAAATTTAAAAATTAGCTTCACGTGGTGGCATGCACCTGTAGTCCCAGTTATTCAGGCGGCTGAGGTAGGAGGGTCTCTTGAGTCCAGGAAGTCAAAGCTACAGTGAGCCGAGATTGTGCCACTGCACTTCAGCCTGGGCAACAGAGCAAGGACCTGTCTCACAATAAAAATGAAAAAATAAAATAAAAACCCAAGACTAATATTGGGGTTTACACTTCTGCAAAGACCACGTGCTGGAAGAGGGAAGCCCCAGGCCAGGGGGTCTTTGGCCAGGCTGCCCTGGAGCCAACTTCTCCCCTTCACCAATTCCAGATTCTAGGGTCTGTCCCAGGTTGGGGAAGGGGCTGGCCTGTCCACATCATCCGTTCGGAATGACCGTGCTGTTGGGCCACTCGCCCCCCACCGGACCCCCTGCTCTGAAATTACTGGGTGGGCCGACATTTGCTCCTCCAGTAGAGTGTGAGCCAGGGATTGAGTCCAGGAAAGGTACCTGGGAGTGGAGCAGGTGAAAGAAGTTCTACAACTACATCATGGTTTCTAGATTTTAGTTGACGTCAGAATTACCTGTTCAAAGGCAGATTCCTGGGCCCCATCCTGAAGGATTCTGATTGATTACATCCAAGGTGGAATTCAGGAATTGATGACTTATTTTATTTTATTTTATTTTATTTTATTTTATGAGATGGAGTCTCACTCTGTCACCCAGGCTGGAGTGCAGTGGTGCGATCTCAGCTGACTGCAACCTCTGCCTCCCAGGTTCAAGGGATTCTCGTGCCTCAGCCTCCCAAGTAGCTGGGATTACAGGCGCGCACCACCACACCCAGCTAATTTTTGTACTTTTAGTAGAGACGGGGTTTCACCATGTTGGCCAGGCAGGTCTCGGACTCCTGACCTCCGGTGATCCACCTGCCTCAGCCTCCCAAAGTGCTGGGATTACAGGCGTGAGCCACCACGCCCAGCCAGAATTAGTGCTTTCAATAAAAGTCACTATCGTTCCTGATAACGTGGCCCATTGAGCAAGACAGGCTCAGAGTCCACATTGTCATCTCTGTTGATGGTTCTAGTCAAAAGGACTCTCAGTTAATTCTACTCATGTCTGGGGCCATGGCATCCATGTAGAATTCCAGAGGGGCGGGGGACATCCTGGGTTTGTGAAATGAACAGGGAGGAGAGGAGGAGATGATCCCTGGAGCTGCTCTCTCCTGATTTTGAGCCAATTGCCCAGTGCTCAGTCAGGCGCCAGTCCCCCCCTTCAAGTGGTGGGAGCTGCTGAGGGGCGCAAGGCTGGATTTATGACAAGACAGAGTCCCTGGCCTCAAGGGACACAGAGATTAGTTGCGAAGGTGGATGAGTCAACTGAGAAATGCCAGTGAAGCTGGGGCCTTTGGAGACAGTGAATGAGGGAACCAGGGCCCAGGGAGCAGGAAAGCAGAGAGCGTGCATGTGCGAGAGGGGTGGGGAATTCCAAGTGAGAGGCTGCAGGGAGTCCTGGGTGGGGGATAAAGGCCACCAGAGGGGGGCCTGGGAAGTAGGGTGACTAACCGACCTGGTTTGCCCGGGATGGAGGAGTTTCCTGGAATCGGGGCCATTCGGTGCAAAAATCAGGAGAAAATCTTAAGCAAAACCTACAGGGAAGGTAAGGTGAGGTCCCTTCAGAGGGCCCTGTGTGCTCTCCCAAGGCACAGAAGAGCC
The DNA here is from genome assembly GCF_001698545.2 of Rhinopithecus bieti. Lineage (NCBI taxonomy): Eukaryota > Metazoa > Chordata > Mammalia > Primates > Cercopithecidae > Rhinopithecus > Rhinopithecus bieti. Next base: position 2,448,517 of record NW_016808764.1, read on the forward strand.
TCCCTGAACTCTTCATGACACTAGACTCTCTCTTTCTACCGAAGGAGGAGATGACAGGAAGCTTGGGAGTCTGGGCAGAGACCTCTGCAGGTTTGGGGACTGCTTCCAAACGCTCAAAGCTATTTTACAAACCTTGATGGGTCCGTTGAAAGACGCAGAAGGCTGGATCAGATCACTTCAAGCTTCAAGGAAACGGATGAGTTACACTACAAAGAAGTAGTGCCAGGAGCAGTGACTAAATTAGTTCTCATTAGCCAGGCATGGTGGCACGCACCTGGAGTCCCGGTTACTCAGGAGGCTGAGGTGGGAGGATTGCTCGAGCCCAGAAGGTCAAGGCTGCAGTGAGCCGTGATTGTGTACCACTGCACTCCAGCCTGGATGACAGAGCAAAACCCTGCCTTGAAAAAAAAAAAATTCTTAATTGAGCCCTTACTATGTGCCAGGACTGTGATAAATGTCTTGGAGAAACTGTGTTATTTAATCCTCATAACCTCCCTGGGAGGCAGATTTTATTACCCCCACTGAACAGATGAGAAAACAGAGGCACAGAGGGAGAAGCCCACTTGCCCAGAGTCATACAGCTGGCAGTGGCTGTGCTGGAACTTTGACAAAGCACTCCTTAATAGAGAATCAATCAATCACTAATAGAGAATAAATAAATAAAGCTTCACAGGATATTTGCTCCAACTGGTCAATGTGAAACCCCCCAAAGTTATTTATTTACTTATTTAGAGACAGGGTCTTGCTGTACTGCCTAGGCTGGAGTGCAGTGGTGTGGTCAGAGCTCACTGCAACCTTGAAGTCCCAGGTTCAAGTGATCTTCCCACCTTGGCCTCCCAGGTAGCTGGGACCACAGATGCATGATATTACACCTATTCATTTTTACATTTCTTTGTAGAGATGGGTCCCACCCTGTTGTCCAGGCTGGTCTCAAATTCCTGGGCTCAAGTGATCCTCCCACCTCAACCTCCTCAAGTGCTGGGATTACAGAAGTGGGCCATGTGCCCCCCCCCTCCCTGAAGTTTTTTTTTTTTTTTTTTTTTGAGACGGAGTCTCGCTCTGTCGCCCAGGCTGGAGTGCAGTGGCCGGATCTCAGCTCACTGCAAGCTCCGCCTCCTGGGTTTACGCCATTCTCCTGCCTCAGCCTCCGGAGTAGCTGGGACTACAGGTGCCTGCCACCGCGCCCGGCTAGTTTTTTGTATTTTTTTAGTAGAGACGGGGTTTCACCGTATTAGCTGGGATGGTCTCGATCTCCTGACCTCGTGATCCGCCCGTCTTGGCCTCCCAAAGTGCTGGGATTACAGGCTTGAGCCACCGCGCCCGGCCAATACTCACCCATCACGGAGAATGAGAATCAGGGCAAGGAAAGGACTTATACCCAGGCACAATGTTTTAAGAAAGAAAAACACAGCAGCTAAAGAGAAATGTCCAAGAGTCAAAGTCAAAATGAGTTTTCAGAAGGGAAGGCATGGGAGTTGCATTCTGGATGTCTAAGTTGAACCTAGAAGCTTAAGCCCCCAAAACAATCCTGTTTTTCCCAGGGAGAAAGGTGCTTCTGGTCGGGAAGGCTGAGCAGCATTTGAAAAAAGAATGAAAGATCAGTTGCATTTCTGGGGCACATTGGGTAACAAAGGGGGCCTCTGTCATTCTCTGGGTCCAGTGAGGTGACACTGCTAATCCTAAAATCTGTCCTGCAATCACACAACCAGAGAGAGGCCCCTGTCCCCAAAGCCCTCAGAAGACGGTCCCACAGGTTCAGCTGGGAAGGTAGGGAAGCCTTCACATGGTAATTTCCCTAGTACTGAAAGAGGAGCTGTAGAGCAATGTCTTTTTGAATGTTTTGACTATAATCCACAGTAAGAAATACATTTGACTATAATCCACAGTAAGAAATACATTTTTCATCACAAACCAGGGCATACATGTGTGCATGTGTGCTTCACAAAGCAAAACTTACCCGTGTTAAATGCAATACCCTCTGTTATTTTCTGTTCTATCCCAATTCATTTGTTTTAAAGCTAGTTGTAAGCTACTACATTGATTTCATTACCCACAAATGGTTTATAGTCTGTAGTTTTAAAAACACCTAGCATTGTGAGCATGGCCAGGGAAACTGAATAGGAGGTTAGAATGACAGGAATTTATATTGCAGTCATTATCTCTACCATTGTGCCTTTGAATAGTGTTTTGTGTTTACCCTACTTTCACCTAATAAGCGCTTCTCAAACTGCACTCCATGGGTTGCCTTTATTCCAGGAGAGTTTAATAGGTGTTTTCCTCCAAAGTGCTTCTGAGGTCAAACAAGTTTGGGAAAGGATGCATGGGATAGCCACATCTGGCATGTCCCAGTGCTTTTAGCATATTTAAGGCTCTGAGAAGGTCTGCAATGAAGGTATCTGATTTCTTTTTCTTTCTCTTTCTTTCTTTCTTTCTTTCTTTCTTTCTTTCTTTCTTTCTTTCTTTCTTTCTTTCTTTCTTTCTTTCTTTCTTTCTTTCTTTCTTTCTTTCTTTCTTTCTTTCTTTCTTTCTTTCTTTCTTCCTTCTTTCTTTCTTTCTTTCTTTCTTTCTTTCTTTCTTTCTTTTTTTGTTTTGAGGCGGCAGTCTCCACTCTGTTGCCCCAGGCTGCAGTGCAGTGGCGCCATCCTCAGCTCACTGCAAAGCTTTGCCTCCTGGATTCTACGCCATTTTCTCCTGCCTCAGGCCTCCTGAGTAGGCTGGGATTACAGGCCACCTTGCCACCACGCCCTGCTAATTTTGTATCTTTTAGTTAGAGACGGGGTTCACCGTGTTAGCCAGGATGGCTCTTGCATCTCCTGACCTCGTGATCCACCCGCCCCTCAGCCTTCCCAAAGTGTTGGATTACAGGCATGAGCCACCGCGCCCTGGCTTCTTTTTTTTTTTTTTTTTTTTGAGATGAGTTTCACTCTTAACTGCCCAGGCCAACAAAGATCATGTTGCCAATGGCATGATCTCAGCTCACTGCCTAGGTTCAAGCAATTCTCCTGCCTCAGCCTCCCGAGTAGCTGGGATTATAGGCATGCGCCACCACATCCAGCTAATTTTGAATTTTTAGTGGAGACGGGGTTTCTCTATGTTGGTCAGGCTGGTCTCGAACTGCCAGCCTCAGGTGATCCGCCCACCTCGGCCTCCCAAAGTGCTGGGATTATAGCTGTGAGCCACCGTGCCCGGCCTCTGCTGGTTTCTTTTATTAATTTTTGGAATATGCATTTATTTTTCTGGATACAAAAGAGACACGGGGATGTACGATAAACATTTCTCTCCTATCCCTTGCCAAATCACCCAGTTTCTCCCTGGAGTCAACCAAATGCACTAGTATCTAGTATCTATGCAAACACTCCTTTTCCCTACACACACACACACACACACACACACGATAAACAAATTAACATACTTTGAACTGTCTGCACCTTATTTTTATTTATTTATTTTTTTGAGACGGAGTCTCACTCTGTTGCCCAGGCTGGAGTGCAGTGGCCCTATGTTGACTCACTGCAAGCTCTGCCTCCTGGGTTCCAGCGATTCTCCTTCCTCAGCCTCCTGAGCAGCTGGACTACAGGTGCCCACCACCACACCCAGCTAATTTTTGTATTTTTTAGTAGAGACGGGGTTTCACCATATTGGCCAGGCTGGTCTCGAACTCCTGACCTCATGATCCACCCATCTCGGCCTCCCAAAGTGCTGGGATTACAGGTGTGAGCCACTGTGCCTGGCCTCTGCACCTTATTTTTTAACTTAATGATGGATCTTAGAGATCATTCCTCCTTAGTACATACAGAGCTTTCTCATCTTTTTTTTTTTTTTTTTTTTTTCTTTATATAAATTATGGCCCTTTATGAATGCAGCATAACTAGGCCCCCACTGATGAACACAGATTACCTCCAGGGCTTTTTGTTATGAACAATGCTGCGGCAGATAACCACACACCTAAGTCGAGGTGCACATGTGTGCGTGTGTATGTAAAGTTCTAGAAGTGGAATTGCTGGGTCAAAGCACAGGCACTTCTTTAGGTGGTGCTGTGTACTGCCTGGTGTCCCTGCTGTGGTGGCTGGGATCCCGGGAAGAGACGAGGGTTTTTCCTCTCTCGTTGGATGTTTAATCCCAGCCAGTTTCACACATTAATACTGGACACAGGAAACATGAGGTTTAGTCCTGCCCTGTCTTGCGTGTGGATCTCCATTTGCACCAGCACCATTTGTTGAAAAGACTCTTATTTTCACCATTGAATGGTCCTGGCATCCTGGTTGATAATTGATTGACAGCTGAGCATGGTGGCTCACGCCTATAAATCCCAGCACTTTGGGAGGTCGAGGTGGGAGGATTGCTTGACCCCAGGAGATCAAGACCAGCCTGAACAACATAGTGAGACCCTGTTTTTATTTTTAAGAAAAAAAAAGAAAATCAATTGACCATAACTGTGAGAGTTATTTCTGGTCCCTCATTTCTATTCCATTGATCTCTATGTCTTTGTCTTTAGACAAGTACCACACTGTCTTAATTACTATAGCTTTGTAGTAAGTTTTAAAATTGAGAAGTATGAATCCTCTATTTTTCTATTCAAAATTGTTTTGGCTATTCTGGGTTCCTTGCATTTCCACATGCATTTTACAAGCATTCTACATTCATTTGATCAGCTTATCAACTTCTGCAAAGAAGTCAGTTGGAATTTTGATAGGGATTGCATTGAATCTGCTATATCAATTTGGGGAATATTGCCATCTTAGCAATATTAAGCCTTCCAGTTCACAACTATGGGATGTTGTTCCATTTATTTAGGTCTTTTTCCATTTCCTTCAACAATATTTTACAGTTTTGAATGTACACATCTTGTACTTCTGTTAAATTTATGCTTATGTACTTTATTCCTTTTGATACTACTAGATGTGAAATTGTTTTCTAAACTCTATTTTTGAATCTTTACTTGCTAGTGTATGGATATACAATTAATTTTTATATGCAGGTCTTATATTTTGAAATCTTACTGAACTTGTTTATTAGCTCTAATAACCTGGTGTTTGCGGGTAGATATCTTAGTGTTTTCTACATAAAATATTATTTGTCAACAGAGATAGTTTTACTTCTTTTCCAAACTGGCCTTTTATTTCACTTTCTTGCCTGATTTCCCTGGCTAGCCCCTCCAGCACAACGTTGAATAGAAGTGACACGAGCAGATACCCTTGTCTTTTTCATGATCTTAGGGGAAAGCGTTCAGTCTTTTACCATTAATTATGATATTAGTTGTTAACTATGCAATTTTAAGTTTTCTAGTGTTCACAATTTTAAAACATAAGAGTAAATGGTAAAATTAATTTTACAGATAAATTGTATTTAACCCAATATATCAAAAATATTTTAACATGTAATTATTATAAAAATATTAATGAGATATTCTACTTTGCATACTAAGCCTTTGAAATCTGATGTGTGTTTTATACTTTCAGCATATCTCGAACTCCTGACCTCAACTGATCCACCCACCTCAGCCTCTCAAAGTGCTAAGCCACTGTGCCTGGTCCTTTTAGCATATCTTAATTCAGAGTAGCTACCTTTTTGGAGGGGGAGTAGTGGGGAGTAGCTACATTTTAAATGCTATTCTCTCTCTTCCTCTTTTTTTTTTTTTTTTTTTTTGAGACGGAGTCGTTGCTCTGTCGCCCAGGCCTGGAGTGCAAGTGGCCGGATCTCAGCCTCACTGCCAAGCTCCACCTCCTGGGTTCACGCCATTCTCCTGTCTCAGCCTCCCGAGTAGCTGGACACAGACCGCGGCAACCTCGCCCGGCTAGTTTTTTTTTTTTTTTTTTTTGTATTTTTTAATAGAGACGGGGTTTCACCGTGTTTAGCCAGGATGGTCTCGATCTCCCTGACCCTCGTGATCCGCCCGTCTCAGCATCCACAAAGTGCTGGGATTACAGGCTTGAGCCACCGGCGCCCGGCTTAAAATGCTATTCTCTACTGTATAGACAGCACAGATCGAACATGGCTGGCTCAAAACAAGAAAAGTTAATGTTTACTGAACACTTCTCATGGGCTAGGGACTCTTTTAAACTTTTCCACGTATTAACTAAATTAATCTTACAATGAGGAAGCTAAGGCATGGAGAGGTTATATTACTTGCCTAAAATTGCCCAACTAATGAAATAGCAGAGCTAGGATTCCAACCTGGGAAGTCAGACTTCAGAGCCTGAACTTTCTACTTTTAATAAATTTATGGAGATCTAATTGACATACCATACAATTCACCCATTTAAAATATACAATCAGACAGTTTTTAGTGCATTAACAGAGTCCTGCAACCATCACCACAATCAGTCTTAGAACATTTCATCATTCCAGAAAGACAGCCCATACCCGTTAGCAGTTACTCCCCGTTTCCCCCCAAGCCCTCAGTCCTATCTACTTCCATCTCTATAGATTCGCCTATTCTGGGCATTTCATATAAATGGGGTTATATGATTTGTGGTCCCTTGTGGCTGGTTTGTTTCATTTAGCATGAGTGCAAGGTTCGTCCCTGTTGTAGCATCTGTCAGCACTTTCATTACCTTTCATTGTCAAAAAATAGTCCATTGTATGGATAGATCAACCTTGTTTATCCATTCGTCAGTTGATGAACTGGGTTGTTTTCACTTTTTCAGTATTATGAATACTGCTGCTATGACCAAGCATGAGCAAGTTTTTGGATGGACATACATTTTCATCTCTCTTGGGTATACACCTGGGAGTGGAACAGCTGGATGATAGGGGAACCTAGAACATATGTTTTTAATAGTTAGAGGAACTGCTAGACTGTTTTCCAAAGTGGCTGCGCTATGTTACCTTCCCACCAGCAGTGTATGGGCCTCCAGTTTCTCCACACCCTTGTCAACACTTGTTATTGTCTTTTTGTTTATAGCCATCCCCGTGGGTATGAACTGGCCCATGTGGGTATGAAAGAGCTTAAACTTTCAGCTGTTATTCTAGACCGGAAGCACTTAATGAACATGTGTTGAATGAATGAAAGAATAAACACATCTTGTCATTGTCCGTTGTGGGGCATTCTGAATAATGGAACAAGATGGCTCAAAACTTGCCAACAAGAAGCTTTAACAGAAGAGAAGGGTGTTTTCCTTTAAAATGGTGATCTGCTGGCTGGATCTGAGCCACCTGAGGGGCATTTTAAATGTACAGATTCCCGGGCCCCATTCCCAGAGATTGATTTGGTAGTAAGGTGGTGTCTGGGAATCTGTTTTTTTTTTTTTTTTTTAAGAAAGTGTCCTCAGATGATTCTGACATGCCACCAGGTTCGGGATCAGTCATCAAAAAGGGCATTTTGGAGTACAGTTCTTGTATTTGCAATAAGCCAGTCATGTAAGTGTCTGCCAGAAAAATAAGTCTGTGGGAAGGACTGCAATGACACCTGGCTGAGTTTTGGAAGCAGAGGCCCTGCTCAGTGCTGCATTCCACATGATGGGGCGAGAAGAAAATAACAAGTAAGACTCGTTGAGAGCTTCCTTCCTTCCATCTAAGTCTCTACATGCAATACCTCCTTTAATCTTCAAAACACCACCCTATGAGAAAGGTACTCTTAACGATTCCTTCTTTGCAGATGAAAAAACTCAGTCTCAGAGGAATGAAGTTGCCCACGTTCTCACAGCTCCGTCGAGTTAGGCTTGCAGCAAGGTCTGTCTGACTCCCCTCTGCTGTTTTTCCTTCCTGGCCATTTCACTAGCCTTGAGGCACTCCCAGGATTCTGGAGGAGTCAGGACACAAATTAAAGCACGCAGTAGCTGGAAAGGTCAACCAGGTAAGAACAAGATGCCTGGTCGGGTGTGCAGACAGGTTACGGGTGAAGTATCAGGAAGGAGGAGGGGTGGGGGCTCAAACAGAGGAAAAAGAAGTGGTTCTTTGTGGCAGGGCCTTTGGACAATTGTTGCCAATTGTCCCCCAGCTGACCCAGCTCCTGCTGCATCACGAGCTTCCTCTGTCCCCTGTGCCTTCCACCAGTCTGGGTGCTAATTTGCACGCTGGCCTCGCTTGCCCCAGAATGCCTTTCCACCCACTCTCACCAGAGAGACTCAGATACAGCAAATATCCCTCAGATGCTTTCAGGTATCATATCTCACTTAGATGCACTTTCAGATGAGGAAACTAAGGCTCAGAGACATTAAGTCACTTGCCTAAAATGCCACAGCAAATCAGTTGCAATACTGAGATTCAAACTTTATTTTTGACAACCTGATATGGTTTCAGTGTGTGCTCCTGCCCCCAGTTTTTGTGTTGAAGCCTAATCCCCAATGTGGTAGTATTAGGAGGCGAGGCCTTTGGGAGGTGATGTGGGTCATGAGGGCAGAAGCCTCATGGTGGGATTATGACCCTTATAAAAGAGGCCAGAGAGAGAGTCCTTGCCCCTTCCATGATGCGAGGACAGAGCGAAAAGATGGCCATCTATTAGCCAGGAAATGGGTCACTACCAGACATGGAAACTATTAACCAGGAAGCACCCAGGCTGGAGTGCAGTGGCATAACCTTGGCTCACTACAGCCTTGACCTCTGGGGCACAGATGATTCTCCCACTTCAGCCTCCCAAGTAGCTGTGACCACAGGCATGCACCATTATGACCAGCTCGTTTTTTGTATTTTTTTTGTAGAGATGGGGTTCTTGCTATGTTGCCCAGGCTGGTCTCAAACTCCTGGCTCAAGCGATTCTCCACCTCAGCCTCCCAAAGTGCTGGGATTACAGATGTGAGCCGCCGCACCCGGCCTTATTAGTGATTCTTGATTTGGGGTAAATTGTGGGGCCTTTTGGATCCCGTCAAAAGCTCCCTTCCCCGTGTTGTGAGCACACCTCTGTGCGTGTGTGGGGCTCACTCACAGGGCATGCGCAGGGCAGTGCTCACACACCGGTTAACATGCTCTGCTTTATTCGTGATTTGAGGGACCCCTCGCGGCAGTAGCAGTTCCACAAAAAACATATGAAAATCTCTCAAAGACAAAGGCAACTTAACATACTGGTTTATCACAGGGGTGGGCTGCTTCTTCGCTGGCCCACGGGGACCCGGAAACCATCAAAAGCTGAGGCTGGGAAACCCAGCTTCCTGCTTCTGGCCTCAATTCCCCACCGCTGTCACCACCATGACCACTAAAAATAAGACCAAACCCAGCCCACGCCCTCTCGAGGTCGTTCTCCTCATGATTTAGCTCCCTGCTTCCTGTTGATCTTTCAGGTTGTTTTATTTCACAGCCTCTGACTTCTGCTCACAGCCCACTAGGCATCTCCCCAGCATGAGCGGAAACTGTTTAACCAGAAAGAAAAGGGGAAGGTGGAGGTGGGAAGCCGCAGGGGACTGAGGGTCCATGTCCTGACTCTCTGCATCCACACTTGTACCCTCCATCCAGTGGCTGCCCCAGGGGACTCTGGTCCAGACCCCATTCAAATGCTGCCAGGCGAGTTTGATGACTGCCTGGTCATAGGTTTTTGACAAATGCACTCAATCTCCCGCCAATGGTTGTAGGGGTATGGAAGGCACAATCTCTATCCAGAATTATTCAATCACATGAGGCGAGGACTGGGCCACACAGGACACACAATCTCTGGAAGCAGTTGATGAGAAATGCCATTTGCCCCTTCCCATTTGTCTCCTGGACATTGAGGGTCATAGGCTCAGTTTTCTGGTGTTGCCCCCAAATGCTTCTTCCAGTCATCTCTTTTTTTTTTTTTTTTTTTTTTCAGACAGAGTATCTCTCTGTCACCCAGGCTAAAGTGCAGTGGTGTGATCACAGTTCAATGCAGCCTTGACCTCCCAGGTTCAAGTGATCCTCCCACCTCAGCCTCCCTAGTAGCTGGGACTACAGGCGTGTGCCACCACACCTGGCTAATTTTTGTATTTCTTTGGTAGAGACGGGGTTTTGCCATGTTGCCCAGGCTGGTCTTGAACTCCTGGGCTTGGGTGATCTGCCCGCCTTGACCTCCCAAAGTCCTGGGATTATAGGTGTGAGGCACCACGGCCGGTCTCAGCCATAATTTCAGACTCCATCCTCCATCCCTCACAGGAGAGCTCCTGGAGCCCTTCAGTAAAACTGAACTCTCCCAGTCTCCTGGCTGCCCTCTGCAATGTTTGTATTCGTCTTCCTTGCTAGATTGTGAACCCTTGGGGGTGGGGGGGCAAGAATGATCTCTTAATCACTCTTTTTAGAAATTTCACAACTAATAGGTGTTTACTATGTGGAAATATTAGAAAATTCAGATGGCTTCCCCACCACCTCCCCAGAAAAAGGACAAAATGTATCCCTGATGCCCAGCTGGGACCTGTGACATTTTGGTGATCTGTCCTTTTTCTTTTTCTTTTCTTTTTTTTTTTTTTTTTGAGACTTTTTTTTTTTTTTTT
>NW_016808764.1:2459719-2487989 GCF_001698545.2 Rhinopithecus bieti
CACGCACACACACATACACACACGCAACACACACATACACACACGCACACACACACACACACGCACACACACACGCACACACATGCACACACACACGCACACACATGCATACACACACGCACACACACATACACGCACACACACGCACACACATGCACGCACACACACACGCACACACACGCACACACATAACAAAATGGAAATCAATACTGTATTTTGAGTCTATTACTCCTTTTGTAACTATTCAATGATCTTAAAACATTTTCATACCAACATTTTGCATCATTGAAAATCACTGCAGAGTTGTCTATCACTTGTATCACAGTTTTCTCAATAAGCCCCTACTATTGGACATTTAGGTTATAGTCATTTTTTTGAGACAGGATCTCTCTCACCGAGGCTGGAGTACAGTGGTACAAGCATGGCTCACTGCAGCCTTCACCTCTGGCGCTCAAGCGATTCTCCCACCTCAGCCTCCCAAGTAACTGGGGCTACAGCCATATACCACCACGCCTGGCTAATTTTTTTTTTTTTTTTTTTTTAATTTTGTAGAAAGGAAGTCTCACTATGTTGCCCAGGCTGGTCTTGAATTCCTGGCCCAATTTTTGAAAAATAGCTTTGTTGGGATATAATTCGCATACCATAAAATTCACCATTTTAGGGTGAACAGAGGTTTTTACTATATTTATAGAGTTCTGAAACCATTACCATTATCTGATTTTAGAACATTTTCATCACACCCAAAAGAAACCCCACAGTCATTTCTGTCACTGCATTTACCCCACACCCCGAGGCCATGGGAATCCTTAATTCCTTAATCTTCTTTCTGTGTTTATGAATTTTTACTATTTTTTCTTTTTTTTTTTTTTTTTTTTTTTTTTTTTTTTTTTTTTTTTTTTTTTTGAGACGGAGTCTTGCTCTGTCTCCCAGGCTGGAGGTGCAGTGGCGCGATCTCAGCTCACTGCAACCTCTGCCTCCTGGGTTCCAGTAATTCTCCTGCCTCAGCCTCCCAAGTAGCTGGGATTATGGGCACCTGCCACCACGTCCAACTAATTTTTTGTGTTTTTAGTAGAGACAGTGTTTTACCCTGTTGGCCAGGCTTGTCTCGTCTCAAACTCCTGACCTCAAGTGATCCACCTGCCTCAGCCTCCCAAACTGCTGGGATAACAGGCATGAGCCACGGCATCTGGCTGATTTTTACTATTCTTGACATCTCAAGACATTCACATATAAGTGAAATGTTATGATAGGGTCTTCCTTCACTTAGCACAATGTTTTCACGGTTCACCATTTTGTAGCAGTATCAGTACTTCATTCCTTTCCATGGCTAAATAATACTCCTTGCATGCATATGCCACGTTTTGTTTATTCATTCATCAGTTGATGGACATGTGAGTTGTTTCCAGATTTTGGCTATTATGAATAATGCTATGAACACTTGTGTGAAAATTTTTACACGGACATATGTTTTCATTTCTCTTGGGTATATATTGAGTAGTAGAATTGCTGGGTCGTACAGTAACTCTATGTTTAAGTTTTTGAGGAACTGCCAAACTGTTTTTCAAATATGGTTGTACCATTTTACATTCCCATTAGCAATGTATGAAGACTCTGGTTTCTCCACATCTTTGCCAACATGTTATTGCCCACCAATTAATTTTTCATTCTGTACAGCACCCAGACACGTTCGTTGAATACAGGAACTGCTGAATCTCTGTTTGTTGGATTTATCATGCACTTCCCCTCAACAGAAACTTTTTGCATCTCTGAAATTAATTTACTTACTCTGTCCCCTAAAACACCAAGCCAGATCCAGCCTCCACACTCGTAGTGGGGGAAGGTTTCATGAAGGAGGAGGCATTTGAGCTGGGAAATAGATGTAACAGAAAAACATGGATTTAGGATCATAATTGACCTAGGATTGAATTCTGTTTAACCACTTGAGACTTGGTTTTATCACCTACTAAGTGGGGATAATAGTATCCATCTCATGAAATAATGCAAATGAAATGCTTAGCACAGTGACTGCCACATAGCAGGTCTCCTTCCTCCCCGGAGGATGAGAAGTTGGCTTTCAGATGAGCTGGGTAAGAACCTGTCAAGCGGAGAAAAGAGCATGGCATGTGCAATGGCCTGGTAGTGTGAAAGCAAGTGGCAGAATGAGGCGACTGGTGGGAGGGTAGCAACCAAGCCAGGAGGCAGATAAGGTCAGGGCACCAATGGACTGTCTCCCTGCAAAGGAAGTTGGATCTCATCTCTCACAAGTCATAGGCAACTAGGCGGTGAGTGACAGACTGTGATTTGCATTTTAAAGAGCTCGTTCTCCAGCAGTGGGAGGCTGGACTGAGGGTTGAGACAGGGAGCAGTAAGACCAATAAGGGGGTCAATGAATTCATTGTTTAAATGAATTCAGGTGGGAAACCAGCGGACTAGACTGGGGCTGTGACAATGGCGATAGAATGAGGAGCTGAACGGGAGAGAGGTTTCGGAGGTGGTGTCAATGGGCAATGGTGGCCAGGTGGCCTGTGAGTTATGGTCTGACAAGCTCTCTGTACACCTGCCAGGGAGGAAGGGCAGGGTGCTCTCCAAGTCACACCTTATTAAATCCTCACAACACCTCAGCAAGGAGGCACCCACTTTCCCAGTTACAGATCAATAAACCGAGGCTCAAAGTAAGTAAGCAACTTGCCCAAAGTCGTAAAGAGCAGGGATGAAGTCTGAATCCAGGTTTGTCTGCTTTCTTTCATCTTGGTGTCTCTCTGGGAAGGACTTAGCTGCACAGGAAAGTCTGGGATGGATTTGGACAGGGAGGGAGAGGAGGCAAAGTCAGTTATTTTTCATGGTGAGCAGCCTTGGTGTGATTGGCAGGTCAGAGCTCAGGGGATCCAGCTGAGACCTGGAAGAGTTCTCTAAGGAGCCAAGGCAGAAATGTGGAAGTAAGATAATTTGTCCAACAGGAGGTTGGGATGTCTTCCTCAGGGTGCTGGGCACAGTAAGACGCCTTGGAAACAGAAGTAGGTTGAATGGAGTGACCATGCTGGCCTGAGGGTGGTACAGGGGCCCAGGCAGAGAGCAGGCAGCTTCCTTCCTCCTTCCCCATTCAGAACCCCATCCTGTGCTGGGAGTCTGGATCCTCTGGGTTTGGGGCCATGCTGGAAGGGAGTGGAGGGTGTTCACAGGGCTGGTGGCCACAACCAGGCTCTCCCAAGCAGCCTTGAGCCTGTCCCTGAGCTCTGCCACCAGTAGGGCTGTTAGAGACCACAGCTCCTTGCAGGAAAACTCAACAGTCACACTGCAAGGAGCTGTCCTGGGGCCGCCGGCACAGGCGAGATGAGAGCTGGTGTGGAGAGGGTGCGAGATCCCTCTGAACAAGTTGGGAGCTTGGATTCCTCTCCTGGTGCCTGGGGGAGGGGACGCCAGGCCCAGACTCTCAAGCTGCCAGGCCTCACACAGAAGGGGGAACTCCTGGCTTCTCCTCTCCCCCAGGCCACACCTCTCAAGGCCCCCTTCATGTGCACATTGGCCTTTGTCCACCAAGCCCTGCTCACTTGGCTTAAAGTTAGCAGAGGCCCAGATGGGGACATGGCAGGGAGCCATCTGGTCTTCTCCCAAGACTCTCAGCCCCCCACCCTCCCAATGCCTCAGCCTGCCTTGTCCCGACGACCCCCTGCTTCTCTCTCCCAAAGTCTTTATCCGTGTTTACTATCTGTCAATTAGGCAGCCTCAATACCCTACACATGGAAAGCCAGTCAACCAAGCGTGGTAATCCCTCAGCCCCCTCCCCACGCCTCTTTCTCTCTGGGTTGGGGGAGAGGGCAGGAGGAGGAAGGCAGTTTGCAGTTTCTCCTCCAGTTAAAAGTGACCGTGGCATGGTCTCTCTGGTCAGTGTTTTCTCCCTCACTGCAGACCCCTCCCAGGCCACAGCTGGAGTTGGGGGAGGTCGGAGTGAGGAGAGACGGCAGCAAGCAGGTGCCTGTGAGTGAGGGGTGGGCAGGGGCAGAGGCGTGGGGTGAGGCTGCCATGAGACGCACGCTCCTGACTGCCTCGGGGCTGGCTCGGTTTGCCTTTCCAGCTGGAAGTGTTCCAGGCCATGGACAGGTGTGTCTAGTGGCTCCTCCCCAACGGAGGGCCAGGCTCAGCACATCTCTCTGGCCACTCTGAGACCTTCATCCACGTAGAAGGAAGAGGGAAAGAAAGAATGAAGGTAGAAGAGGAAGGAGACAGGGAGAGAGGTGGTGCGGGGGACTGGGGACAGAGGACGTGTCCCAGGAGGGGCCTCCGTGCCCTCCAGTGACAGCATCTGGATGCCTGCCGTGGAGCCCTCCAGCCCCAGGCACCAATCCACACTCCCTTCATCCCAGCCTCAGCTCCAAGAAGAGGAGGGGCTCATCCTTGCAGCTGAGAACACTGAGCTCAGGGAAAACACTCAGCTGGTCCTTGGCACAACTTCTGGCTCCATGGTTCTTCTTCCTCCTCAGCCTCCATCACAGCCCAGTGCCTCCCCCACCAGCTGGGGAATCCACCTTCTTGCGGGACACAGGCAGTCTGATTTCAAGCTCCTGATTTGTTCTGGCGAAGCCTGTCTTGCTGCAGGGATCACATGAGCTGCCCTAACAGCTTCCCAGGGCGAGAGGGCCCAGGCTCCGTCCATCCCCAGGGAGGGGGTGGAGCGTGGCAGAGAAACAGAAGAGCCACGGATTGGCGGTCACAAGCTCTGAAAGGTGACTTTTCTCAGGAGAGACACAGTATCTCAAAGGGCTCAGGAGTCAGACACACCAGCCTTTGAGTCCTGAACCCCACTTACTGGCCACCAGTTGGAGCAAGATGTTAGCCTCCCCGTGCCTGCAGGTCCTCCCTCCTAAGGCAGGGTAGGTGGTAATGGTGCCTACCCTGTGGGGTGTCCTGGGAGGGTGATAGTCCAGGTAAAGCCTCCAGAGCCATGCCTTAGACTTGAGGGTGCCCCACATGTGCTGGTGGAATTGACCACTTTTGTACTTTCTCCCCCTAGGCTGACCTCTCCCAGGGCCCACGCATCACACCAGGCAAGAGTTTTTTCATCTGCACACAACACGGACTGGCACTGACTCCCAGCTGCCCTCTGGGCAGGATGTGGACTCCCCCTGCTTTGTTCATCAATGTCAAATGTCCCAGGTCAAGTGAGGGATAAACCCCATCTAAGAGGACAGGAAAAATTCCGGTCGAATTGCTGGCCTTACAGCCAGCAGGCAGGTCTGAGGGGAAGGCGGACAGCTGGCAGGGCAGCTAGTTTATAGTCTTGGTCCCCGCAGAGTCTCCCTTTATCCCAGTCAGTGGTGGCTCTGATCCATCCCATCAAGCCCCGACTCGGAGGGCGGCCTGCCCCACACTTGTGCTACTCCAGCCAGGTCGGGCCGAGACCTGGTCCTTCTATCTGAACAAACAACTTGGTGTCCCGGCCTGCTGACACCCTCTCAATATCTGTTACTTCTTTTTCTAGAGAGGGATTGAGCACAGAGAGAGGGGTGGAGGGCCAAGTGGGGTGGGGTGGGAGCGGCAATGGGCTTCCAACACACAACCACACCCAGAGAGAAAGGCCCTGCTGTTAACCAGATTGTCATCTTTGGCAACCAATGGATGCTAGAGGCCTCAATGCCTTCCTCCACCTCAGAGTGTTTCATCAGAGTCTTCTTTTTTAGAAAATACTTTTTTTTTAATAGAGACGAGATCTCGCTATGTTGAGCAGGCTGGTGGAAATCCTGGCCTCAAGTGATCCACCAGCTTTGGCCTTCCAAAGTGCTGGGATAATAGGCATGAGCCACTGTGGCCAACCATAGTATGCTTTCAACCACAGACAGTAGACTTCCTATGAGGAATTCCAGGAAGTTGATGTTTTCCATCCTTTCCACCTTTATCAGAATGGATTTTAAGTCCCTTACAGACTGGCATGCTGGCTAACAGCTGTTGACCTGCTTCTTACTCCAGCTCTGGTTCCAACAATAACACTGGCTCCTCAAACCTCCAACCCAAGGAACGGTTTCTGCCAAGAAAATGTGCCTTAGGAGCTGAGACTACCAGTGGACCAGAATTCCAGCAGTTCTCCAGGTATGAGCTCCCAGCAGAAGGAAAAGTGTTGACTAGAGAATCCATCAG
Source organism: Rhinopithecus bieti (assembly GCF_001698545.2). Classification (NCBI taxonomy): domain Eukaryota; kingdom Metazoa; phylum Chordata; class Mammalia; order Primates; family Cercopithecidae; genus Rhinopithecus; species Rhinopithecus bieti. Next base: position 2,465,849 of record NW_016808764.1, read on the forward strand.
AAAAGTTTGTTTTCTGGAAGGACAGGACCGGCCGATGCTGAGAAGGGAGGGGAGTAGGAGAGGCGGGAACTCCCAGCACAGACCCTGGCCACTTCACCTGTCACCTCAAAGAGCTGGTCATGCCCCGGATCACGTTCCATCTCCCAGTGAGGAAAGGCAGCCAGCTACCCTCAGAGGAAAGCATCCATGTGGCCACCGATGGCAGGGAGAGCAGTGTGGGGAGAAATCTCTATTTGGAAGAGGAGACATAGTTGGGTGGGTGATTCCCTGGCCTTATCAGGCCTCTGCAGTCCAGCATGGCACTGGGAGAGATGGGCCGTCCTATATCCGCCCTGCTGGGCTTGGCTCAGTCCCCACTAGACGGAGGGCTTTGCCCTCTCACCCCTGCACTCCATGCCACCCTGCTTCGTTGACCCCACTGGCCTCCAGGCCGCAGCCAGCTGTAGTGGGAAGAGGAGTGGGCTGACTCTCAAAGTCAGGGGTGAGGACAGGCATGGTGCTGCCTGGACTGGGCAAATACTGGCAATGGCAGAAAGCAGGAGAGGTGCGTCGAAGGGGAGTTAAGATCCAGAGCATTTAGAGACAAATTAAACAGCTCTTTTAGAATTCACTCAACTGGGGGTATTGATCACATTTCTCCCTGGTGGCAAAATGGACATGGCTTAGATAAGTCAAGGTAGCACATACTTGAGAATGCTTTCCATTTTCCACTGAGGTAGGTGATGGCACAGCTGTGGCTTCAGGCTATGTGCTTAACATACTCTGACACTAGCGATGTGACCTCAGGCAAACTGTATCTCCACTTAGTCTCACCTTCCTTATCTGTAAAACTGAGAAAAAGTTTTCATGAAATTAAACCCAGGCCAGGCATGGTGGCTCACCGTTTAATTCCAGCACCTTGGGAAGCCAAGGTGGGCAGATCACTTGAGGTCAGGAGTTGGAGGCCAGCCTGGCCAACATGGTGAAATCCTGACTCTACTAAAAATACAAAAATTAGCTGGGAGTGGTGGCGCATGCCTGTAGTCCCCAGCTTCTCAGGAGGCTGAGACATGAGAATCGCTTGAACCCGGGAGTCAGAGGTTGCAGTGAGCTGAGATCGCACTGCTGCACTCCAGCCTGGGGGACAGAGTGAGACCCTGTCAAAAAAATAAATAAATAAATAAACACAATAATGTGTGTGAAGTACACAGCCTAGGACACAGAAGGTACTCATTGTTCCTCCTGCTGAAAGTACCTTCCCATCATTTTCCAGTTGACTAATCTGATATTGAATAATGGAGTATCATAATCCATGGTGGTTTTAAAACATGTTCATGTTTTTGACATTCCTTTCTTCAAAAGGTAGAAACTAATGTCCCTCCCTTTGGATTCAGCTGAACTTAGTGACTCGCTTCTAATGATTAGAATGTGGCTGAAGTGCAAGTGTGTGTCACTGTGGTTTCTGCTTTGTTCTGCCTTGGATTGTCTGCTGCAGGGGCTGCCCTGTCACGAGGGCACTCAAGCTGCCTGCGGAGAGGCCCATACGGGGAGCATCTAAGGTCCCACCAACAGCTGGCACCAACTTGCCAACCATCTGGGAAGAAGATCCTCCAGTCCCAGTCAAGCTTGCAAACGGCTGTGGCTCTGGCTGATATCTTAACTGCAACCTCTTGAAAGACTCCAAGCCAGAACGTTCCTGAATTTCTGACCTCCCAAGACTGTGAGATATATTAAATGTATATTGCTGTTTTAAATTTCTAAGTTTTGCAGTGATTTGTTACATAGCAATAGATAACTAACATATATCCTATTGCCTTCCAAAATGGTTTTGAAACTGCATATAGGTAAAGTCATAGCTTTAACTAAATGAAAAGCTGTTAGAACAGGATTTAAAAGAAGACAGAGAAATAATAAATAGGGTAGGTATAGGGAGGAGTCTGGCTGTACTAGAAAACCTGGCTAAAGACAAAACATAGCTCTAGGCTCCTTGCAAGCCAGGGCAAAAATGGAAGCTTGATGGGCCACAATAAAACTTTTCGTGGTGGTGGTGGTGACTCTGAACGAGGATGTGCATTCGACATGCAGGCCGTCAGGTAAATAGCATCACACCGTCCAGTGGGTGGTAACGTGCAGACACTCTGCCTACTGTATATCAGACTGCATGTTTGAAATGGTAAATACAGTAGTGCATACAGTTCACGTATAATCGTGCACCTTCTGCCAGTTTTCAGGAACTCCTGGCATCATAAAAATAGAAAAAATATATTAATATATACATACATATTCAAAAAATGTAACTTTTAACATAGGTACTAGTTTTTGTTTGTTTTTTGTTTTTTTCAGACAGAGTCTTGCTCTGTTGCCCAGGCTGGAGTGCAGTGGCACGATCTCAGCTCACTGCAACATTTGCCTCCCAGGTACAAGCGATTCTCCTGCCTTAGCTGCCTGAGTAGCTGGGATTACAGTTGCCTGCTACCATGCCCAACTAATTTTTGTATTTTTAGTAGAGATGGGATTTTACCATGTGGGCCAGGCTGGTCTCAAACTCCTGACCTCAGGTGATCCGCCCGCCTCAGCCTCTCAAAGTGCTGGGGTTACAGGCGTGAGCCACCATGCCCGGCCATATGCAGGGTTTTCTTAATGTTCTGCCAGCGCACAGGACCAACATGAACCTGCCTTTTCTGTGTCTGGTCCAGACTGCTGAGAACAGCTTGGTCTAACCTCTGTGACCAGAGCATCCCCAAGATGGAAAACTTGGTATCTGTAAGACACCAAGAAAACCGAAATTGTGAAGCATTAAGCTTGTTCATACAAGACTTTCCCAGATTTCCAAGATGAAATAGCCAGGGTCACACAGCCTGCAGATGACCAGCCCCCTGTGCCTCCTCAGCTTTCAAGGGGCAAAGAGAGCTACAAAATGTCCTTTCCACAACAGCCTGAAAGGCGGCTGCTTCCACTGAACACATCTTAGAACCATGACTTGTCTGCCATATTCCTCCAGGATTCTCCAGGAAGCTGTTTGCAGTCTAGGTATTTCCACTGATGTTGAAGCTGCTACTCTAGACCATCCTTGTCTGGGGGGAGTCATCATAATATTTTCATCCATCACCTTCTCAAGGCACAAATCATACTTCCCAACAATGGGGTTTCTCACTGGAAAAGAGTAAATTACATAATTTATCTGTCCATTACTCATCTTCTGTCCTTTTTCAAAGGCTAGAAAACTGGTCACAATTCAGCAAAGAATTCCATAAAGAATATGAATGACAATATTTCAAGTGGATAACTGTGAGAGATAAGCCAGTGATTGTTTAATCTGTCTCCTAATATGCATTCTCTTCTAGCAGATCGAGATAGAGAAAAGTGATAATACAAACAATACCAACATCAGTTGAGAGCTTCCTGATACTGGGGTCCATGCTAAGTTTTTTTTTTTTTGTATATTATAATCTTGCTTAATTCTTATTACAACCCTAAGAGTTTAGCATAATTATTATACCCATTTCATAGAAAAGTGAAGAGGCAGGAATCAAACTCGGGTCTCTATGACTCTAGAGCAATAATGCTTTACTATTGGACAAGGAAAAAAAAGTGCTACAACAATTTTAAATGTGGAAATTTCAGGGTATTATTGGTATAATTGCTTAATGAGATAACATGTGAATATCATGTGTCACAGTTATTCTATCATCAAATGGAGTGGGAAAGAAAACACAAGCCCAGTATAATGTAATGTTTTATTTAACTGATGCCTGCTGTCCCTGGAGATCCACAGTAAACTAAGATGATAAATAAGATAGCAAGTATTTTTGGGAATCAGAGAAAGTGGAAGTATAAACTCTCAAGTTTGATTGCTTAGGTTTGAACCCCAGCTTTGACACTAACTGTGTGATCTTGGGCAACTTCTCTAAGCTTAAGTTTTCTTCTCTGTAAAATGGAGATGATAACAATCTACCTCAGAGGTTTGTTGTATTAAATTAATGCATCAACTTAAAGTACCCTGGTGCTCAGTAAATTCAAGCTATTACATTTTACTCACAGAGTTAAAATGTGCCAACAACCTCTATCGATGACAGCAGCCCTCAGTTAAATAAACAATTAGTGACGATCCAATGGACAATACATGAATTAGAAAACCACACTACTGATCAGAATAGTGAAAGTGTGCTATCACTATTCATTTTATCAGCATACTTGTAGTAGGGTTTGCTAAGACCAGCACCCAGTCTTTTATCTTTGTCACATTCCCAAAGTTATCCTTGGCTACCTAAAAGAAGCAACACTGTGGTGCTCTGGAAGGCCCTTGGCACCCTAGATTAGCAAATGCCAGTGGGGGTGCCAATTCTTTCTCACCTAGAAGCCACTTTAGCCATGAGAGAGACAAGTTGGGGAAGGCTTCTGTGACATTGCTACAAGCTCTAATACCTGATTTTCCTACCAGCTGGCGAGAAGGCTGCACTCAGTGAATAACCTGGCATAACAGAAACAGACTTGAGTCTGAATCCACTTACTAAGTGGTGAAATGAGAAAAATTCCTTAGCCTCTCTCTAAACCTGTTTCCTCCTTTGGTGGAGATAACCATACAGTGCAGGATTGAGGATTAAATGAGATAATGTAATTAAAACATGTAGTACAAAGCCTACATGGTAGGCACTTGATAAACTGTAGTTATTATTATTATTAGCTTTATAGATCAGACTAATGGCTCCAAGGAGGATTTTCACCCTGAGCCACTTCCTGACTTTCACTATTTAAGATATATGAGAATATCCTTCTGCTATGTACATGTTACTAAAATGTCACCAATATGAACAGTGTTGTCCATTGTGAGCAACAGAAATGCAGAATCTATTTTTGGCCAAGGATGGTGAAGGACAAAAGGATGAACAAGGTATGTACAGTCCCTGCTTTCCCAGAGCTTACATCTTGTAGGGGAGACGGATGCATAATCAATAATGCTTACAAGACAGGCTAAGCATGATCCTAAAGTGCTACTGGAGTTTGGTAAAGATAGAAGTCATTTTGATGAAAGGAAACATCCTTTATCAGTGTGCCCAGATGGAGAAGGGTGCCTGGAGAGCTGAGGCGGTCACTGGGAGGGTATATGTCTTCTGCCGGGTACCCAGGTTGGGGAAGATGGGGAGGGAAAGAGGGCCTGCTTGCCAAGTGACAGCTCTAGGTGTTCTATGGACAATTGTGGAAGTAGATGACTGGATGACTCATGCAGCTGGCTCCTGAGTCCCCCAGATGACAGATCGGAGTTCCTACACGTACGGTCCTAAGGAAGCCATTCTCTCCAGAAGCAAGTTGGAGGAGTGAACTGACAGGTCATTATTTGGGGAGATGTGGCAAGACAAATCAGAGGCCTCTGACTCAGTGGCAAATGGCTATTGGTACAACCACAGGGTTATGGAGGATGCCATGTGGAATCGAAGGTGTTTTGCCAGCATAAAATCATACCCTCATTTTTTATAGGAGGAAACAAAGACCACTGTCTTTGATTCTCTTCTATCCAATTAGTGTTCTTGAGGTGCATCTTATAGTGACTCCTGAAAAGAGGATGGTGGGGTCGGGGGCAGGGAAGGGCAGACACATCACTGGAGATAAATTTTTCTACAGTGAAACTGCCTCCAGATAAGAAAATTAGTTCACAGGAAACATGGGGCCATCTTCACAGCGTTTCAGTAGCACTTGGCCTTTGCTTATTCATCTTTGCTAGTCCTCAGGTAGGTTCTGGTGTGAAATATTAACTCATTCCTGCAGCCACTCTTATGTGGCTGTCTTGTGATCACACAGGGTTGCTTCCATTGTAAAAGCCAGATCAGGGCCCTTCCCTGTCTCTGCAGTGCGCCTCTCCCACAATGACTAGGGCCACTTGACCGACTTACCTGGCTTTGGTGTCCAGGACTAGTCCTAATGAGGCCAGCAGAACTGAGGTAGCTCTGGCTCCTGGCTCTGGGACTCACTCAGCACCAAGCCAAGCCTGTTCCCAGGCCAGTCGTGACCTTGTCTTGGCTCTGAGCACCGCCTGGCTCCTGGGATTCTAAGCAGTATTGTGCACCTCAGTTCTGATAACAGGATTCCCATCTGTCATTTTCCTTCTATCCGAGTTCTTGTCTCCAAGAACTGCTAACTATACCCAGGCCCCTTAAGCCTGAAGTCCTGCCATGATCTTGCCATTACCCCACAGGAAGTAGAGGAAGCGCTGCTCTTAGAGCTTAGCCTGCGGCTCTTACACATGCTACTGGGCTTTTGCCGCCCTGCTTTCTTACTCTGGAATCCTGACTGGGACTCCCTCTTCCCTGATGCAGATCATTTACCAGACTATGCTTTTGGCTGATGGCTGTGTTCTCCAGGCTCCATGTTTCACTGGCTGGGCTGGGCTTCCTACTAGCTCTCCAGCTCAAGCTGTTCCCCCAGTGCCTGATTTTGCTCAGTGAGTGGGTAGAACTCCCGAGCTTGCCCCACCCAGCCTGCCCTGTTCCTCTGCAGTTAATTGAGCCATGCTCAGCTTGGCTTTGGCAAGTACATGTGCATATACCCTTGCTCAATATTAACTTAAAGGTCAAAATGGAGACACACGACTATACTTACATACCAAAAAATTTCATAGTATGTTCTAAAGTAAAACACTATTTTAAAAATAATTAAAAACCAAAACATCTCAATTATCACAGAGTATATTTTAAACTAAATAATTTACAAGGCTTAAGATACCCAAATGTCTGGGTGCAGGGAGTCTTACCCCCTCCCTGCGATGTGGACCAGTAGATAATATTCGGGATACAGTCTTGGTTGTCCTGATAGCCTCAAATGACCTTTATTTCAGTTGAAACAATTGGAGCCAACATTTCCAAAACAGAAATCAGGTAGGAAGAAATGTTGAACTTTAACTCCTTAGTCCAGCAAACACCTTTGGAGGAGATCGCCTGTGCATGCCAACAAGCTGGCTGTATCTACATGTTCTCTCATAAAACTAGGAGCTCATCTACTCTGAAGTCAAAGTCTAGCAAGTCAGTTGCCACTGAATCCAACCTCTACAGCATTACTCAACAGGAAAGGGGTGAGTTATAGCACGCAACAACTACTTCCTCCCTAGCTCCTGCTTGGTGAAAATCTTGAGAAGCTATTGCTTTTGGGAAAAAAAAAAAAACTGTTAGTTTAGATTTTCACTGTCTATGAAAGAAAACAGTCAAGGAAGGACAGAACACAACCGGAAAACCGTTGAGAAGAGTCTAGCAGCACTGTAGCTCCAGGTCCAGGCTAGGGACTGTCACTATATTTGTTCTATAAACCCAGTCAGGAGTACCACAGGGAAATCCAAAAGAGCCTGCCTTTTTGTTTGTTTGTTTTTGTTTGTTTTGAGATGGAGTCTTGCTCTGTTGCCAGGCTGGAGTGCAGTGGCACAGTCTTGGCTCACTGCAACCTCTGCCTCCTGGGTTCAAGCGATTCTTATGCCTCAGCCTCCCGAGTAGCTGGGACTACAGGCATGCACCACCATGCCTAGCTAATTTTTGTATTTTTAGAAGAGAGGGGGTTTCACCATGGTGACCAAGATGGTCTCAATCCCCTGACCTCATGATCCGCCTGCCTCGGCCTCCCAATGTGCTGGGATTACTTGGACCTGGCTGAGTCTGCCTCTTAAGGCCTGCATTTTGCTGGGTGCAGTGGCTCACACCTGTAATTCCAGCACTTTGGGGGGCCGAGGCAGGTGGATCACCTGTCGGGAGTTCGAGACCAGCGTGGCCAATATGGTGAAAACTCGTCTCTACTAAAAATACAAAACATTAACCGGGTGTGGTGGTGGGCATCTGTAATCCCAGCTACTTGGGAGACTGAGGCGGGAGAATCGCTTGAACCCGGGAAGCAGAGGATGCAGTGAGCCGAGATCATGCCACTGCACTCCAGCCTGGGTGCGACGGTGAGACTCTGTCTCAAAGAAAAAAATAATAAAGCCTGCATTTTATAACTGTACTACTTCCTCATTTCCATCCCCATCTACTAGGATATGTTATATTGCTTTGGGGAATCCAAGGTTTTCTAAAAAATTTCAAGTCTAAATATCAATCTGAAGGGACATTGTTTGGTCTAAGAAGTCCAAATAACACTCTGCAATGGTCTTTCTATTGGGCTCACATATTTATCAGCTTTTTGAGTGTGAGTCTAATATAAATAGACAATGAGAAAAATCTTGTCTATAAGTCCTTTTATCTGGTGCTGCAAGTTTGTACTACATATTGATTCTGCCATTTCATAAAGACTTTTTTAAAAATTCTAGAGTTTCTTAGAAATTTAATATTCTTCAATACACATTCAAATTAGATGAATACAATCAATGCTATTAAAGCATGTTGGTTAGCAAGGAACAAGTATTTTGCCTAGTGACAGCAATCATACAGCACTGGAGAGGTTTTCTTACCATCAGAAGCAAGGTCAGGACTGGCTCTGGAGAATGACAAAACTGTTTGCATAAAAACAAAATCTAGAAACAAAAAGGCAAGTTAGTAACTTTCAAAGGCTGGGCGTGGTGGCTCACGCCTGTAATCCCAGCATTTTGGGAGGCCAAGGCAGGTGGATCGCCTGAGGTCAGGAGTTCAAGACCAGCCTAGACAACATGGTGAAACCTCGTCTCTACTAAAAATACAAAAATTAGCCAGGTGTGGTGGTGGGCACCTGTAATCCCAGCTACTTGGGAGGCTGAGGCGGGAGAATTGCTTGAACCCAGAAGGCGGAGGTTGCAGTGAGCCGAGATTGCACCACTGCGTTCCAGCCCGGGCACAGAGTGAGACTCCATTTCGGAAAACAAACAAACAAAACAACAACAAGAAAAATCCCTTCACCATAGCTTCAGTACAAAGACTTACCCAACCAGAAATTACACAGGCCTTAAAAATAATTGTGGGCCAGGCCTACTTTGGGAGGGTGATGGAGGGTGAAAATTGTGTGTCACGGCAGCTCTGAGTCCGTGGAGTCGACATCACGAGCAAGGATCTCCTTCCCGAGTCGAAAAAATTTATAAACAAGAATTATTGTTGGATTTAACTGGTGGCAGACATGTCCAAGGAATATTGCAGGGATTTTATCCCTTTATGAATCTTTTGATTGACAGATGCGTGGAGATGGCAACTAGTGGGTAACAAAATGATATTCCTCATGATGATACGAGGAAATTGTATCATGTTAGAAGCCTTGGGATGAGTATAAATCAAGGCTGTTTTGCAGAGAAATCCACAACCTCTCCCCAAAGGGCCTATTTTACTATGATGTAAAATTGGGTCATGTGTGTTTTATATTAAACTTTTGTTAAATAAAAAAGAACTGTGGACTGGATATATATCCATCTATTTTCTGCTGGATAAAAAAACTTTTTTTTTTTTTTTGCTACAGAAGGAGTATCAAAATGTGCCCGTTTGTCAATTTACGTGTAAATGGCATTTAAATTAGAGGTTCCAACAGTAAAGAAATTAGCAACTTGAGACAATACTGTAAAGACTCATGGAGCATCTAAAAACTTGAAATTTTAGGATATTGAGAAATATTCATTAGGCTTGGTCTTGCAATGTGTTTCTCTAAACTGTTCCTGTAATAAAGTTTTAAACATCACAATTTGCAGTACACTTTAGAAAATGTACCTATCTATTTTATCTATTCCTAGATTATTCCCTGATGGGTTTCCAAGGAAAACTGTGGTATGAAAAGCATGAAATGCAGACTTGAAGACCTTTTCCTGCATCCGGGCTTAGCCTCCTCCATGAAATGTATGACATTAGGTAAGCACCAGCTCTCAGAAGGATAATTCTTAGAAAGTCAGAACAAGATAACCAGGCTGTAAGGAACAAATAATCTGGTATCTATAAACTTTCCTCAACCTTAGACTGCACCTAGCAATGCATAATCAAAAGAGTTCTAAATCAAGCCCAGATACTTAAAGGAGTTCCCTCAATGAACTAAAACTAAATTTGGATCCAGTATTGCCCCCTAATGGTCAGCTCTTAGAAATGAAACCCCTTTGAAAGTAAGAGTATGCAAATTCAGGGTTTTTTTTCTATTAAGTTTCCCCAAAAGGCTTGTACATTAGGTTTTTCTCCAAGACAGACCATCTTCAATTACATTCATTTAAATAAAATTGTAAATACAGGATATTTCTGATCTTTAAATTGACTTCTGTAACTAGATTAAGCTACCTTTTCTGGTTTTAAAAACATTTTCCTTAGAATGCCTCTCCTGTTTCCAATAATGGAAATCAAGAAAAGAAAAAGGGCTTCTTCTCAAGTCTCTGCTGCACCTTAAGCAAATGTATGATATCTTGTCTTCCAGGTGTCATGGTGAAAATTAAAGAGCTGGTTCTTTATCCTAAAGGATGCTCTCACCACCACAGGTCATTTCTGCTTCTCAGGTATCCACTAATTTCTTCTTCAGGTGATTTGTTAGGGAAAAAAGTCTTCCAAAGCAAAAGTCAATGTTTGATCCCAAATCTACTTATATCAAAATACAAGTTCACCATGGCTTGACTTACAGTCCAAACTAAAGATAACTGCCTCTTCCTCTACAAAGATATACTGCAGCCACACAGGGTCTGGCACACAGATGGCATAATTACAGAAGTCTGAATCTCTATGGGTGGAATCCTATCACCTACTTTTCATCTTCTACAAGCCTTAGTTTCATTATCTACAAAATGGGGATATTATCATCTACTTTGTTGGGATACTGGCAAGGCCAAATGAAGTAATATATGAAAAGCATTTAGCCTAACGTTTGGTACACAGAAGGCATCAACAAAAAATATTATCAGTTAACTCCTTGGTAAAAAAAAATGTCAACTATTGAAGAAGGCATTATCTTGCCACTCACAGGTATGAAAACTCTGAGGTGTCACATCCTATCACAGCCTCTGAGAGCACACAACAACTTTCTATGTGTTCTCCACTGGGGTGGTATCTGTAATGGGACCTGCTAAGGAAACAAAGTCGAGAACAATCTACTGAGGCGAAGAAGCAACAAAGGAAATGCCTTCTCTTTCAAGTTCTGGGTATTTCACAACAAACATGGTGCCTACAGACTAAATAGGGAAGTTGAGTGCAAGGACTGGAAACATTGGATTGTTAGATCTATTACTCCCTCTAGTGGCCACAAACAAGACTGCTTTTTTTCAAAATCCCAGTTTGGCCAAGATTGCAACTTGGATATGTGTATGTACCACGCTTGAGTTTGAAAAAAAATAATCAGTTTGTATTTTCTGCCTATGTGGGGGAAAAAGGGGGCCTGATGTTAAGAGAAGCCAATGCTGTCACAGATTTTATCAGTTTGGTTCTTTTTATTCCCTGCTGAATGAAAATACTAATCAATGGAAGAAAAGGTACATGCTAACTTTTGTGCTATATTGACTCTCAAGTGAGAACTGAAGATAATCGTCTTTGTTGCTTTATGAAAGGGAATTTTGAAATGAGCATCTTTCTAAAATAGCAAGTTTTTACCACAGGGTTATTTACAAGCCAAGGTAATAATTAAATATGCCCAAGACTATGACTATTTTTCTCTGACCAAACCCTTCATTTTATAATGGGTAATTACAGTAAAACTTCAATTAACCACAGCCCTCAATTAACATGTTATCCTCCTCTTGTACTGTATTTTAGAACAAAGTAGAAAATAATCAAGAAATCATTCATATGACAGATTTAGTTTGAAAATCTTCTAGATGGGTTATCTAAGTAGGAAAAAAACAGAAAAATTACATTCACACCATAATATATAAAAACACCTATATATAAATGATGTATATATATAACTATATATCTATCTATATCTATCTATATATACATATATACACAACTAGGTAACAGCTGGAAGGGAATATAATTTTTAAAAATGTGAATATGGGCCAGGCGTGGTGGCTCACGTCTATAATCCTAATGGATTTGAAAGGCTGAGGCAAGATTATCACTTGAATCCAGGACAACATGGTGAGTTCCTGTCTAAACAAAAAACAAATAGCTGGGTGTGGTGGTGCATGCCTGTAGTCCAAGCTGCTTGGGAGGCTAAGGAAGGAAGATCACTTGAGCCCAGGAGTTTGAGGTTGCAGTGAGCTATGATCACACCACTATTCTCCAGCCTGGGCAACCATCTCAAAAAGGAAAGAAGGCTGGGCGCAGTGGCTTACCGCCTGTAATCCCAGCACTTTGGGAGGCCGAGGCAGGTGGACTGTTTGAAGTCAGGAGTTCAGGACCAGCCTGACCAACATGACAAAACTCTGTCTCTACTAAAAATACAAAAATCAGCTGGGCATGCTGGCGCACACCTGCAATCCCAGCTACTCGACAGGCTGAGGCAGGAGAATTGCTTGAACCTGGGAGGCGGAGGAGGCTGCAGTGAACCAAGTTTGTGCCACTGCACACCAGACTAGGCAAGAGTGAGACTGTCTCAAAATAAAAAAAAAAAAAGTGAATGTGGTGAAATTGTAAACTATTTTTTACTCTTTCTGCTGTTTTTCTGTTACACTGTTATTTGTACAACAAATACATTAAAAAAGAGAGAGGTACATGTCTTGCAACATCTATTCTACATTGATACAGGCCACCATACCCTATTATCAAGACCAAAAATAGGTCTTTTAGGGAATATCTCCTCCAACATACGCTGAAACAAGACAGGTTTTGTATATATATAATTTTCAACTAATTTGAAAATATATTTACCAGGATATTCTTTATTCAGAAGCATCAATAACTTTAAGTAACTACCTGTGAATGGAAACCTCATGATACAAGTCTATATATTTAAAATACTGTTTATTTGTGATTTAACATTAATTAGCATTACATCTAAGAGCAATATCAGATAACATTTATACATTTTTCCACAGGACACAGAGGTTCATTGGCTCATTCTTTATGCCAAAGCAAGTAAATAGAGGCATTAGCAAAAGGTGCAATAGTTCACTGTTGTGTTTAAAAAATATTTATGCACATTGCATTCATTTAGATATATATATTTTCAAAAAGTTATGGAAAAGCATAGTTCACAGGTTACTGTCTCTACATACATCGTAATACAACATAAATGATGTAGAACATTAAAAAAATCTTCCAATAGAGAGTTAAGCAACTGAAAGTTTCCACCAAGAGATTAAAACACTGATTCCAGTAGTTATTGAGATCTAGAATGACATTTCCAGGCTCTGGCTCAACTCCGCATTATCATATGCACGCAGTCAAACAGAGCCAGCTCCAAAATACACTGTAATCAATGTAATTTTTTGCATGCCAACTCACCCTCAAGAAACACTTTGAGTTATTTTTACCCACTGATCATTCTGGATCATTGATTTTGCATCAAACTGACATCACTTGGGTGAAAGGGGAAAAGCCTATATTAAGCCTAGGTTTAAATTTGTATTTACATTAAAAAGAAAGTTAACTGAAAAGATTTTTTTAAATCTGTAAAAATCAAGAAGTGGTAGTTTTCTTACTTGTGGGATTAGACCTGTTGATTTCTTCTAGTGTTGCCCTCTAAAAATACACAAGGTTAGAAAGATTTGATCCTTTTAAAACTCAAATACCAAGCAAGAAAGACATTGCTTTTGGCAGAGAAGCAGAATTTTAGAAATTTGGGACATGTTTCCAACAAATCACACTTTGTATCCTATCGTGAATGAGTCACTATCAAACTAGAATTCTTCTTTTCACATTCCATCTTTTGTTCCCTTAATTTTCACTTTCCCCTTCATTCTTTTCATTTGGCTACCTTATAAGACTTTTCTTTACTCATTAGCAATACTAAGAGAAAAATACAGTATAAGATTCAAATATGAATCTAGATGTACCTTTATATGCTCTAATCCTGTTTTGACACCAGGTCCCTGGATTCTTGAGTTATATTTAAGTATACTCAGTACCAAGCAGCCTTAAGTATGCTCTACTGTGAGAAGACTGGCTAATATGCTTAGGACACTTTTATACTGAATGGTATACAAACATCAACATACAAAAATTGTCTTTTTTTTTTTTTGCCAGAGTAAACTAAATAACCCATGTTATGTGTACAAAATCCCCTTTGTTGAAAAATAAGGGGCTTTCTAAACTAATAAAAAAGGAAGTTTTCAAAATTATAGTTTATTAAAACAACTTTTTTGGCAAACAAAGTTACTTCAGGTGAGGAAATTTTATACTGTGAATAAAATTCCAAATGAATCTTTTCTTAAAACTTTTAAAAAAATTATGTGCCAGTGTATACTAATGCTATAGATTCTTGTCTTAGAAGCTTTTAAAGCATTCTGTTAATGCCCATTGAAACAATGGGACTCCAAAAATATAGTCAATAATCATGATAAAAAATTATAATCTGATTAACCAAGTGAAGCAAGTATTGAGAAATAAAAATTCTCACTTGCTCACTGGCAATTTCTTTCTAACAGATATTATAGAGAAGGCCTGAAGTAATTCAGACAGATATCTGTTTACGGTGAATTATAATAATACTTCATGAGGGCAGAGCTAATTAAAACTAGTAATTGCTTAAAATTCAAAGCCATTTTTGGACATATAAAATGAGAGATGAATCTGAAAGTTTTTATTTTGTAAAACCTCTTCCCAGTTCTTCAAGTCCAGTTTGCTACATTCCCAAATCTGATCTACCATTGCATATTAATGATCAACTTAAATGTGGTATTTAAATGTGCAATGTCACATTGTTATAATAATAATTATAAAAGGACTTTATTTAGGCCTCAACTTTCTCCTTTTTTTTGTTCTTTTTCAGAAAAGAAGGAGTGCGGAATTTCTTCTTTTTCTTGGTTGGCGATTTTGAAGGGGAGCCTTCAGGTGACAGGACTTCTTCGATTTTCTCTGGAGACTTAATAGTAATCTCGATGTTTTCTATGGTTGTACTTGTGGTTAACCTACTTACTCGCTTAGCAAGCTCATCTTCAACATCATGCATATCATCCTTGCCATTTACTACCATAACAGGTACTTCCATGGAGATGAAGCTCTTGGAAAACAGCTCATGGTTTTCTACGAAAGGGGAAGGGTTTTTGGGAGTTATTTTACATACTTAACATTTTTGCTTTACTTTACAAAACTGAAATGTTTTAGCAATGTAATAAGGCATTACTTTAATTCCAATGAAGACAGATTATTATTTTAATAAACTGTAATTTATTAGCAAGAAGCTAATTTTCTTTAATGATATAAAGGGGAAAGGAACAAAGTTGTTAAAGCAAAGAGCAAAAGCTAGATAATCCCAATTAGATGAAATGACAGTTTCATTGTAAATCAAATCAGCATAAATGAGGAAGACAACATATTTTTCTTTAGTTTTGGGATCATTTGGCAATCAATACTGAAAAATATTTCATGCTGTTGACTGGGAGATGTTTATTTTAATTCCACAAATTCTTAAGAACTATGAGTTGCCAAAATTCAGATTAAGGTAAATCAATATAAATGTTGAACAAAAGTAGTGCCCCATTTTTAATGATATAAAATATGCAATTATTGGGAGATTTAAGTAAAATATGGAAAACTTACTGTGATGAGGTGTTCAACATCCTCACATGAAAACAAAACACAGAGGCACAGACTCAAGACTAACTCAGTGAATGCTATGAGGGAAATTACATTGAGTACCTTCTAATTTTTCAGGGACATTTTGCGGTGACTGAGTTTGAGACTGAATTTGTGAAACAGATGAAGCATCATCTGAGAGTAATTCCTGCTCAGCATCTGTTGGATAAGAGTTTAGTTAAAAGCCATGCAAAACAAAAATAAAGCAGCATATGATTTTAGGGAGGTTAGTGCATATATCAAATGCCCGCATACACAGAGATGATAAATTCTTCAGCAGTGAGCTGAGCATGCTAACAGTTATCCCATATATCCATAATTATACATTAAGAGGAGGTTAATGTGTTAACATTTCTGGCTGCTAATAGTTATTTTATATACAGGTTACAAAAGAGGCACAGCTACTGGCAGCCCAGGCAAATGATATGTTGCATGTAGCTTTTGCTAGCATTAGAAAACCAAAGCATACTGTGCAGCCAGATGAAAAGAATTATAAAGTCTCACCAATGATGCTACATTAATGAGGCAGAATGCTTCATGGAATTTTTGAACAATATTTAATTTGTGATTCTTGTCAGAGCAATGTTACTGAGCTAATTCATAAGTCATAATAAATGTGGAAGAAACTACTTAGAAAGTTATATAAAAAAGGTGATGGTTCTAGAGTGCAACATTTGTTACCTGGCATCTTTAGGCTTTCAAAAAACAAGAGATTAAAGAGGGACATTTTACAAAATATGAAAAACAGAGAAAGCTCCCAACTTTATGTTAGAGTAAACAAATTCAATAACACCCTTAGAAAATTTAGTATAATTACATTAATGAGTCAGGATGACTCCCTTTTGTGACAAAGGCACAAAAAACTGTTCCTCGGATGATCAAGATGTCATTAGTTCTTCCTACATGATATCTAACATGGACAAAAATTCATTAACTATTGGCTTGTTTTGCTTTGCATAAAAATTTCAACTGCGTGTTGTGAATGCTCTAAAGCAGAGGCTCTTAACCCTCTTTTTGGGTGACAGGCTTCGTTCCTGACCCTGAACCCTCCCCTCCCTAAATGTGTATCTTAAACAATTAAGCATATATTTTTCAGGTGGCTCATGGACTGCCTGAAGTTTATCCAAAGACTCAAGATAGAGAACTCCTCCTAGGAAGAATCTCTTATTCCAGAGAAAAAGGGAGCTAGTAGTCAATTGTTTAAGATGTTTTCATTAACAAATCTTAAACATAATCCTAACAATCTACTTACTAAGGGTTCCAAAGCTAGAAAACTCAACCTACTAGAGTGTCCGTGTGCTTAAGGAAAGTCACATCAAAATTTTAGCAGTTAGTTTTAAATTTTGAAGTGACAATGTTAGCACCTTGAGATAACCAGAAATAGAGATTTTACAAAGCATCAAAACTACATACTTATCACTCTATAATTATTTAAAATTAAGAGAGTTAAAAGCCACATACTTATGAAATGTATAAATCCATTAATTTATCTACATCTACTTTGGCTAGTAATTCTTTACTCATCTGGGAATCTCACTTTCTAGAAGATTTTATTATAAAACAGTAGCATTCAGATTGTTTTCTTTTCTTTTTTTTTTTGAGACGGGGTCTCTCTCTGCCGCCTAGGCTAGAATGCAGTGGTGCGATCTCGGCTCACTGCAACCTCTGCCTTCCAGGTTCAAGTGATTCTCCTGCCTCAGCCTCCTGAGTAGCTAGGACTACAGGCATGCGCTACTATGCCTGGCTAATTTTTTGTATTTTTTAACAGAGATGGGGTTTCACCATGTTGGCCAGACTGGTCTCAAACTCCTGACCTCAAGCAATCTGCCTGCCTTGGTCTCCCAAAGTGCTGGGATTACAGGCGTGAGCCACGGCGCCCAGCCACACTGAATGTAAAGATTAACTAACCTTCTAAGCCTTGTTGTTTACGTTCGATTGTCTTCTTATACTCTTCAAGTTCTCCTTCTGTGAGATGACTAAATGGGTTAGGAGGAGCCGGTGGGCCATGATCATCATCTTCAAATTGCATAGTCTTACAGAGAAAAAATAAAAATAGATTCATTACCGTGAGTTTTATTTATATATCTATCCATCCATCCATCTACATACACACAAATTCACATATGATGCTTGTGAAGCCTTATTTCACAACAATCCTAAGAAATGCAAGGTAACATGCTTTGTTTAAAATGTTCTTGTAAGATTAATGCTCTTAAACTATTGATCCAATTGACTAAAATTGCCAGTGATATTTCCTCAATAAGCCTGTATAAGTAAATTTTATAATAATTTTTAAAAACCATTATGCCAAGTTTTAATAAGCTTCACATAAAAAAAACTTGAAAAAAAAGAATTGCTCCATTTGAAAGACCTTTGTAGAAAAGGCTTACAGAAATGAAACTGTACCAAAAGTAGTTCTTTAAATTTGTTACGAAAATAAGCTTGTAAGTGTTTTCTCCAGGAAAGGAAATAATAAGAATTTCAGTTGCACTTGGCATATGGAACCCATATATTTATTTTTCATCCCTCCCAAAACCCCACTAAAATGATAGTAAAGGAATAGAAAAAAGAAAAAAAAAAAAAAAAAAAAAACCCTTAAGGACAAAAGAATGTGTGAGGAAACAACAAAGGATGAGAAATGTTAACATATTTTTGGAAGATGGAATACAAGTGGAACAGCAGGTAGCAGAGCTGGGAAAGTTGAAGCCTCAGTCCTGAAAAAAAGGATGCAAATGAGAAGCATGCTTATTTGCCCTGAAGAGGTCTGGTAAGGCCCAGAAACTACAGGCAATAGGTACCATAGAAGGTGGTGGTAAGGAAAAGGTGAAAAGAGAGAAACAAGTTAAAAGTCTGAATAAGAAACAGATTCCCAGGTTCCCTTCCCTATTCCACAGAGCAAAACATTTCCCTCTCTCTCATCTCTGCAGAAGATCAGAGGCTTAAGAAAGAAAAACTAACTAGGGGACACAAAATACAGTTGCAGGCTCCTAGAATGACGGTTGGAAACTGGCAGGAGACTGTAGTTCTTTTCCAGATAAACGAAATAGTCCCAGATAAAAGAATTACAGAGAACAATGTTTGGGGATTCCCCAGAGAAACAACCTGGTCCACATCCAATCACCCTACAGTGAAGCTCACCAATCCCCGAGCTCTGTATATATTCAGAGCTTCTGATAGGCTTTAATGTCTCATTCTTCCATATAAACAGACATATCCAACTCAGAATAGACAAAGAAAGGCAAATAAAGAAAATTTAAAATTGATACCCTTAGAGCAATAAGAGAAAGTGTAAAGATTAGGATGTTGTTAAAAAGGAACATTCACAGAATACTAACTCCTAAAAATAAAAAAAGTTGGCTGGGCGAGGCGGCTCAGGCCTGTAACCCAAGCACTTTGGGAGGCCAAGGCAGGTGGATCACTAGGTCAGGAGATCAAAACCATCCTGGCTGATACAGTGAAACCCTGTCTCTACTAAAAATAAAAAAAAATTAGCCGGGTGTGGTGACAGGCGCCTGTAGTCCCAGCTGCTCGGGAGGCTGAGGCAGGAGAGTGGCGTGAACCCAGGAGGTGGAGCTTGCAGTGAGCCAAGACTGCACCACTGAGCTCCAGCCTGGGCAACAGTACGAAGCTCCATCTCAAAAAAATAAATAAATAAAAATAAATAAGATAAAATAAATAAAAAAAGTTAACATCAAAATAAAAAATTAAAAGGGTTAGAAAACATCAGGAAGGTCTCCCAGAAAGTAGGATACAAAGATAAAGGTACAGCAAGTAGGAGAGAAAAGAAAAAAATCAGAAGCTCAAGAGGCCCAACATTCAAACTAACATAATATACCGGCAGAAAAAGAAAAGGGAAGAAAACACTCTTGAAGAAACATAAAAACTCCCAGAACTGAAGGATATGACGCTGTAGATTGAAAAGGGTTACTAATTACTTAGAAAAAAAGACCAAAAAGAGATCTATGACACACACAATCATAAAATTTCAGAACAGCAGGTATGCAGAAAAGGTCTAAAAGCAAAAAAAAAAACAAAAACAAAAAACAAAAAACAAAAAAACACCTAAACAAAAGTTCAGGAATTCCAATGCCTACCTACTTCAACAATAAAATAGGGGACAGAATGATGCTTTTCATATTTCAAGGGAAAATTATTTCTAAACTATTCTATATCCATTATATGCACATTTGAAGGTAGAATAAAGGCATTTCAGACTATTACTGCCTATGTATCCTTTTCTCAGAAAGCTGAGGGTGTGTTCTATGGTAAAGGAGGAAATCAAGAAAGCAGAAGACACAAGGTACAGGAAACGAAATACAACGTAGATCAGCAGCACAGGAATCCTCCAGATGAACCTGTGCAGCTGGCCTGAGAGCAACCAATTTAGATCTGGATCAGAATGAAGGGGGGCTGGAACAGAGAGATTACCTGTTGCCTTTCACCACATGGAAAATAATACTAGGACGGATTTTATGTTATTTTTAATTTTTTTTGAGACGGAGTCTCGCTCTGTCACCAGGCTGGAGTGCAGTGGTGCAATCTTGGCTCACTGCAACCTCCACCTCCCGGGTTCGAGCGATTCTCCTGCCTCAGCCTCCTGAGTATCTGGGACTACAGGTGCATGCCACCACGCTCAGCTAATTTTTTTATTTTCAGTAAAGACAGGGTTTCACCATGTTGGCTAGGATGGTCTTGATCTCTTGACCTCGTGATCTGCCCGCCTCGGCCTCCCAAAGTGCTGGGATTACAGGCATGAGCCACCACGTCCAGCTTGGACTTTATAATTCTGTCAAAAAGTTTGGGAAGAACTAAGCCAATGTACCCCAAATAATAAGCCAATGACAAAAAGGCAAGGTGAGGGAGGGGTACCTTATGTAAGAAAGGAAATACTACCTGGCTCAGCAGCAAACATGTAGTAATATAAATAATGAAAGCTGATCTAACACACACACACACACACACACGAAAAAAACTGATGTGTCCTTACTGGGAGAATGGAGAGAGGGAAAAAGGGAAGCATTATATAAACAGGATAAATCCCCATCTTTCAAAATATTTCATTAATTCTAAGATGAACTTTTCCATCTGTGAAATTGGGAATCATCTTATGGCTTCCTACAATTATAATTGGCCATGTTTCTTCTCTTTTAGTGACATATATAACAATGGCATTTCTTATAATGGGTAACACAGATTTGGTGAAAAATAGTCCAGGTCTAAAACTCATAGATCAAGAAAAAGCAGAAGATGCTCTTTAGAAACGTCAAAGTAGGACCAGGAGCAGTGGTTTATACCTGTAATCCTGATACTCCAGGAGGTCAAGGCTGGAGGATCACCTGAGGCCAGGTGTTCACGACTATTCTGGGCAACAGAGTAAGACCTCATCTCAACTAACTTACTGGAAACATCAAAGTAAACATTAGAAGCAATGAAAAGAACAAAGTCGCTGTACCTGGAAACTGGGAATTATGGGTGGCATTTTAAATCTTGTGGGTTGACTTTTTGTGCTTACATTACCCTTAGTAAAATAAATATTCATGTTTAAAAATCAATGAAATTAATGTGGTAGATCAAAAACAAAGATCATATTGCTTCATAAACTTACAGGAGGTGGCTTATCCACAACAATTCCAGCAAGCAATTGAGATTGTGGTCCTGCTGTTTTCAAGTCATATCGATTTTGTTCCCGAATCTGAATTGAAAAACAATTCAATACAAATTTCTTGAGGGCAACTATGCAGATGACCTTTGTTTTATCTTTTCATAAAAGCTTACTACTTGACATTTCCAGAGTGAGAGTCTCTTCCATTCCCACCTTCATGAAGACCTCTTTTACCATCCTAACAGCTCGTATTAGTCTCCTCTACTCTTCTGGCAAGTGATTTCCTTTCGTCTTAGGTTGTTAGAGAACCGCATTTTCCCCTAATAGCAGGGTTCTCTAAGGCAGGAATATGTTTAATATATCTTCTCCATGTAGCCTGTTCACCAATTACTAGCACAGAGCTGGAGGCATTCAATATAAGCTAAAATTATACTGAATTAAATTACAAATACTTCTGTATTCAAACTTCTAAGTTTGGTATTAACCAGATTCAATCACTTGTGATTTAAACATAAAACAATTAAAATGTCTCCCCTGGCTATAGAAGACCATGTCTTACCTTATTTCTCTTTTCTAGTACCTCGTTCGGGTTTGTGTTTAAAGGAACAAACTGATTTGGATCTTCAATTTTGATAGGTGTTCCACCACTAACTTTAGATGAGTCTTCCGCTTTCATCCACTAAAGAATCAAACATTTTTCTAAAATGAAGCTTTGTGTTCAGAAAATATTAGTAGACTGCCAGATAACTGCTTATAGTCTCAAGAGGGGCATTGCCAATGTTTAAATAATTTCACTCAGAAATATCTTAGTGGTGAATTAGTTTCATCTTATACTAGTTACAAAAGGCTAAAAATCAGCATTCACTTAAAAAATAAATGCCATTACGATTCACACAAATATTCAATTATACTGCTAATTAAACTTTCTCCTCTTGTCAAGTGCAAACACGATGCTGAAACTACTTCAAGCACAGAGAGCATGATCTCACATTCA
>NW_016808764.1:2488347-2508807 GCF_001698545.2 Rhinopithecus bieti
ACTCCAGCCTGGGCGGCAGAGCGAGACTCCGTCTCAAAAAAAAAAAAAAAAAAGATTAATGATAGCTAACCATCAATCTCTGTCAACAAAATGAATTCTGAGAAACCAATGAGTTTATGTTCTTTTACTGGGAGGCAAGAAATCTTACAGACTACAGAAAAGACATTCTGATGCCTAGGTATTTTCGTATTGAATGCCATTAGTTTATATAAGATGAACTAATTCTGAATATCTGGAACGGTGGTGTCCAATCTTTTGACTTCCCTGGGCCACGCTGGAAGAAGAACTGTCTTGGGACACATATAAAATACACTAACGACAGCTGATTAGCTTAAAAAAAGAATCACAAAAAAATCTCATAATGTTTTAATAAAGTTTACAAATTTGTGTTGAGCTGCATCCAAAGCCATCCTGGGCCATGGATTGGACAAGCTTGACCTAGAGAATGTTTGGTGATACGCACTCCAAAACCAAACCAAACCAAATCTAATGCAAAATTCTGAAAAAGATAAAATAACCCATTTCTCTACCCTACAAGATCTTGCCTAAGGGTAGCTATATGTGCAGTGATTCATGCAGCTTTGGTACAATTAGGTGTTGATAACTTTTATAGTTTTAATTCACTGGTGAATTAAACTACTGGTGTAGTTTAACAGAAACTACAAAGCAGTACCATGTAGTGGGCAAGAACTGGGCTCAAGAGTCAGACTGTCTTCATGCAAATCCCGAGTTTACCATTAAAACATGATTAATTAACCCTTTTTGCCTTGGTTTTCTCATCTATAAAACAGACAGAAAAACAGCATCATTCATATTAGGAGAATTAAATGATATGATCTGTGTATGGCACTTAGAAGAGTGCCTTGCACAAAGTTAAAGCCAGATAAGTGACAGTAATATTTTTAATATTATTTTATTTTCCAAATATTTTCAATATAGAACATTCAATTCTTGAGTAACTAGGCAAAATATTTAGTAAAGGCAAACTACGTAAAATACTGGCATACCGTGATTTTGGTTCGGGGACTGGTTTCTCCATTCCGAGACTCCTCAGGCACATTCACTTTCATGTAAGTATTTGGTGAGTTCAGCCATCTTGTTTTTTCACGCTGTTGCCTCTGTGCCATGTATTTGAGAGGAGAGAGTGGCACCGTATCGTCTTCAAAGGAAAAGGCAGTCACAGTTGCTGGGATTTCCACATCACTCTTGTGCCTAGGCTTCTCTCGAATGAGAGGATGCCTGTAAGCATAGCCTGTTCTATACCCCTAAGGGAGGGAAAAACCACATTTGAAGCATCAAACGTGTATCAACAACAGCATTTGGATCCTAATTCCTTATACAAATGATTTAGAAGACTCCTCTGCTGAAAAACAAAGAAAAAAGCATCCTTCCAAACACCACATAACTCTCATGTAACACTAGAGTTGAAATTATGCAAATTTCAAGACCTAGTTAAAGCTGATTACAGCTGATACTGCAATTTCCACTCACACAACTGTTCCTGACAAAGGAACAGTTTTAAGTTGCTGACCAGGAGTGCTTTTCTACCTATAAAACTGTTTTTGGGAAGCAAATCTCAGTGCTCATTTAAGTCTTTGTTCCTAGGTTTGAAGGCAGTCAGCCTTCTGAGCCTACACAGAAGAGAGTAAAATCTAAGATAACATTTGCCAAACCATACATGTTTTAAGGGGTTACTATCCAAAATATATAGGGAACTCAAAAAATAGCAAGAAAAGAATCCAATTAAAAATTGGGCAAAGGATCTGAATAAACATTTCTCAAAAGAAGACATACAAATGGTCAACAAATATATTAAAACATCACTAATCAAGAAAATGCAAATTAAAGCATGAGATATCATGTCCTATCTGTTAGAATCGCTACTATAAAAAAGATGAAAGACAACAAGCGTTAGAATGTAGGGAGAAAGGGACCCTTTGCACACTGTCAGTAGCAATATAAATTAGTACAGCCATTGGGGAAAACAGTACAGAGGTTCCTCATACAATTAAAAATAAAACTACCATATGACCCAGCAGTCTCACTACCAGATATATATCCAAAGGAAATGTAAGCAGTATGTCAAAGAGGTATCTGCACTCTCATGTTAGGTACACCATTATTCACAATAGCCAAGATATGGAATCATCCTAAGTGTCCACTGATGGATGGGATATCAATGTAGTACATATAACACAATGGAACAGTATTCAGCTTTAAAAAAGAAATTCTGTCAAATGTGACAACATGGATGAACCTAGAGGACATTATATTAAATGAAATAAACCAGGCACAGAAAGACAAATACCCCCATGATCTCATTTATATACAGAATCTCAAAAAGTTAAAAAAATATTAGCCAGGCATGGTGGCACACACCAAGGGTCCCAGCACAGGAGGCTGAGGTGGAAGAATGGTTTGAGCCCAGCAAGTTGAGGCTGCAAGTGAGCCCTGATTGTGTTACGGCACTCCAAGCAAGATCCTGCCTCCAACAACAACAACAACAACAACAACAACAACAACAACAACAACAACAAAAGTTGAACTCATAAAAGTAGAGTAGAATAGTGGTTCCTAGGAAGTGGGGGTGGGGAGATGTTGATCAAAGGATACAAAATTTCAGTTAGACAGGAGGAAAAAGTTCAAGAGTTATATTGTACTATGGTGACTACGGTTAATAACGATATATTGTAATCTTGAAAAAAAAAAAAACAACAACCGGGCCGGGCGCGGTGGCTCAAGCCTGTAATCCCAGCACTTTGGGAGGCCGAGACGGGTGGATCACGAGGTCAGGAGATCGAGACCATCCTGGCTAACACGGTGAAACCCCGTCTCTACTAAAAAAATACAAAAAACTAGCCGGTCGACGTGGCGGGCGCCTGTAGTCCCAGCTACTCCGGATGCTGAGGCAGGAGAATGGCGTGAACCCGGGAGGCGGAGCTTGCAGTGAGCTGAAACCGGGCCCCGCCCCCCAGCCTGGGGACAAGGAAAGCCCCCCTCCCAAAAAAAAAAAAAAAAAAAACCGACATTTGTAAGTTCTGTTTAATTCTCAAAGTTGTGGTTAAATCACACTGAAATGCTTTCCTAGGGCCAAACTCAGCTTCTGGAGGAGTATGGAGCATGTTCTACAAAAATGGAAGCATCTGCTCTTGAATTTGAAGACATTAAATCCAAGTTTTATTTCAATTTTGCAACCTACCAAGTTGTCCAGAGTCCTCATAAGCCCTTCAAACTCAATTTCGCCAACCTTCCATTTTTGATGGGAAACCATATTCACACCTCCTCCACCAGACGCTGCTATAGTGTAAGTGAAAGCTTTATACTTCTGAAAGTCCAGTACGTGGAGATTGTCCACTCCACCTGCCCCTGCTAGGGCCTGCACCTGTAATCAATGGTAAAATATACAGAGATACAAAACTATAAAGACTGTAATGAGTATTTTACTTTCAAAAAGGCACAATTTCAATTTGCCAAATATCTATAATACTTGCTCAGGCAACTAACAACAAAGACAAGATGACATGTGCCAGCAGACAGCTGAAGTATCTTTTCCACCTATCTGAAAAAGAAACCTTCCAAGACTCTGATGCTCCCTGATGGAAAACACATTTAGAGCCATATCTCTTAATATATTTTAAGCAACTGAAATCTGTTGCCAAATTTTAAATTTCTTTTCTTGAAGTTTTCCCAGGGTTATCCAGTTAATACTTTTGCTAAAAGTTATAATTTTAAGGGAATACAAAAACACCGTACTTTGAATTTAAAGATATTTAGGCAGAAGCCATCGGCTCATTATCTTAATTTAATTAAGTTTTTCATAGCCCCATTTGACAAGAGGAGGAGAGGCCATCAAAGCAAAAAAGAAGTTGATTGTTAGGACAAGTTAATGTTGCTAAAAAAAAAGGTTTTGTTGTTTTTTTCTCCCTGTTTCTTGTGGCCCTTCCAATAAATTAAGATTATTACCATTTGCTTCATGAGAATCTGCTTTATTTATTTGTTTATTTGTTTATTTATTGAGACGGAGACTCGCTCTTGTTGCCCAGGCTGGAGTACAATGGCGCGATCTCGGCTCACTGCAACCTCCGCCTCCCGAGTGGCTGGGATTACAGGCACCTGCTAATTTTGTATTTTAGTAGAGATGGGGTTTCTCCATGTTGGTCAGGCTGGTCTCGAACTACTGACCTAAGGTGATCCACCCGCCTCAGCCTCCCAAAGTGCTGGGATTACAGGTGTGAGCCACCACGCCCAGCCAAATCTGCTTGATTTAAAGAGAAAATTAGGGCCTTTAAATACATTCAGCATCTCTGATTGAAAAAAGTGGTTAATAAATATCCAACCTCTCATCATAATGAGGTTATGGAATTGTTGAAAACTGCAATTTCATAAAACTTCTGGCCCTAGTTAAACTTTTTACAAAAGTGACCACAACACATTTGACTCTTGATTTGCAGCTGTTTTTGTTTCTTAATTAGCACCATCACTAGAGGGTGAAAACAGAGAAATACGCAATTGTACTAACTTAAAAAGCAGGATTGTAGGGATAATGATGTTTATGAGGCCCTTAGATTGTGTGTGAGAAAATTTTAATTTCCTTTACTCCTATTTTCAATTCAAGAGATAACTGAGTTGACAACCCTCTCTACATAAGTAGAGCAGAACTTCTCTTAAAAGACAAAAAGCCACTAACTAATATGTATTTGGAAATAAGTACACAAAATCCAACTAAACAAGCAAACAACAAAGAATTAAAAAGGGGGAATAATGTTTCCTACCTGAATCTCACAGGCTAGCTGCACATTAAAAATATAATGAAAAGCCTCCTCGATTGTTTCTCCAAGTGCAACCACACCATGATTCCTGAGTACCAGCACCTAAAATAGAATGCCCACAGCAATCACTTGAAATAACTGGCATAGCTCACACTGTTTTCATCAACAGCAGCAGCAACAAAAATAGCTCTTTAGACAAACTCTACTACATACCTTACAACTTGGCCCCAGAACTTTCTGCAGTTGAATTCTCTCCTCCTGTTCTTCAAGTGACCCTTGGTAGTCATAATAGGCAACATCTCCCAGAATAAGAGACTCTTGAGAAATGGGAAGGATCCCACATTTCATGGAGGATACCTATTTGGTTTGGCCCATACCAAGATAACATATTTGGTTACTAAATACATTTTCATAGGAACCTGATTGTCTGGTCAGGTCAGGAAAGCACTGGCCTATTCACTGTGTTCACCATTGCAGCCCACTTTCCACGTTATTCACTTCCCACTTTGTTTTTTACACACACACACACACACACACACACACACACACAGGACTTAGGGAATACAACTCAACTTAAATGCTGTGTCAAATATTATGAAAGAAGTTTTGCTCCAAAAAAACTCAATGACCCAATTTTCAAACTGGTTAGTTGTAAAATCCAAATGCTATTTCTCCAGTTGTTTCCTAGAATGGTAGCATTTGGTCCCAAGGGCCTTTCACTTTCTGGTTATGCAGATTATTATATCAAATATGATTTTGAAAAGCAGATAGTAAAGCATCCTGTTGAGAAAGCCACACAAACAATACATCTTCCAGAGTCACTGTCAGTTTTGGCCTTTCATTGACTTACAGCTGCTGTTGCAAGGGTATGGATGTGTATCACACACTTAACATCAGGACGTGTTGAATAGATTGCAGCATGGGGACTGAATCCTGTATGGTCAATTTTCAAATTGGTACTTCCCTGGTCAACCACTTCTCCTATTATATTGACTTTTACCTGGAAAAAAATCAGAAAAACATATTTAACTGGTACATATGTATCAAAGTTTGTGTTTCACAAGCTAAACCAGGGGGTAGCAAACCTTTTTGTAAAAGGCCAGATAGTAAACATTTTGGACTTCGTGGGCCTCTGCTGCAATTATTCAAATCTGCAGCTGCAGTACAAAAGCAGCTATAAACAATCTGTAAGTTAGCAGGTATAGCTTTGTTCCCATAAACTTTATTTATAAAACAGGTGCAACAAAACTTAGTACTTGGCAAGAAGTAGTTTCCAAGAAACTGAGAAACTTAAGCTCTTCATTAGAGGTCTGAACAAGTCCGACATGTATAGAATTGGCTAGAAAACTTCTATTTGCTAACATTACAGCAAGCACCCAGAACCAAGGTAGCTCCTGTCACTCTGTAAGCTGATGACAGTGGCTAGGAGTACAGTCATGGAAAAGATAAAATACTAAGGTCAGATCCTATTCATACCAACTGAACTTTGTTTAAATCTAGCTATGAACAGTGTGTGTGTGTGTGTGTGTGTGTGTGTGTGTGTGTGTGTGTGTGTTTTTAAGATGGAGTCTCACCCTGTCGCCCAGGCTGGAGTGCTTGGCACACTGCATCCTCTGCCTCATGGGTTCAAGCGATTCTCCTGCCTCAGCCTCCCGAGTAGCTGGGATTACAGGCGTGTGCCACCACACCCAGCTAATTTTTTCTATCTTTAGTAAAAATGGGGTTTCACCATGTTGGCCAGACTGGTCTTGAACTCCTGACCTCGTGATCCACCTGCCTCAGCCTCCCAAAGTGCTGGGATTACAGGCGTGAGCCACCGCGCCTGGCCGTGTTTTTTTTTTTTTTTTTTAAGACAAATTTCTGAGTGTATAGGGTGGAAAAAAAAATCAAGATTCCCTTCAAAACATAGATAACTGATAAGACCAACTCATTTATTAGTCTCTTCAATTACGCTACTCTCTAAAACTTTTCTTTAAAACAACAACATAGTTCAAATTCCCTTCACTGTTCACCAGTAAATGTTTTTCCATCCATACCTTCTTATTCTGTCCTGTACTAAAAGCTAGAAACTGTCAGAAAAGCAGAAGAAAGCTCAGAAAAAGCAACACAGGAATGGAAAATTATACCAAATTGGAGGCTGTAGCTTCAGAAAAAGATAGGCCTCTGGGAATTATTATAATGTGGTCTTGCTCCTTACTTATTCTTACCTGGAAAAAAACAAAAAAAAACACACAAAAAACAGGGAATTACTATAAAGTGGTCCATATTTTGCAGTGGAAACATGACTACAAATATATTTACAATGAATAATTGTGAGAGATCAGGAAAAAAAAAACCCAACAAAGCAAAAATTCAAGGTCTACAACATGAAACTCCTTAAGTTTCCCTCAAGTACTTGCTAAAAAATTCTGACTTTAGTTTCTTATTTACTAGACTTATAAAAGTGCTATTTTGGGGCTCTAAGATTATTTAGGGTTAGCTACATTCATGGAAAATAAACGCTGATATTATTCAAGCCAATATAGTAATGATTATAACCTTAATTTATAACTTGGAAGTTAAGGCAAAATGGGCAAAGGAAAGCGAACAGTATCTCTTCCTAGGAAGGAATTAAAATAAAGATGGAAGGTGGAAAGGAAGAAAGGTTCTTTGTGGACTGCATCTATACCATTTCCATTGTACAGTATTTTAATACTCTTTTGCTTCCAAATAGCATCTTTTCCAAGTGTGGCAAAATAAAATATGATGGTGAATGGAAAGAATATATTTAAAAAATAAAGACCAGGGAGGAAATTTCCCCGACCTCCTCTATCTTCCTTGCCTCAAATGCTTATAAAGCCACTGATGCTCAGACATAATTATCATGGAGAGGGACGATTTTGACAGAAGGATTTCTTCCTGGATAGATTCTATGCTTGGTCTGAACCAAAGGAACAACACAGTAAGGGGAGAAGAAAGGTGGGGGAACTGTAGCCTCTCGCTTGGGAATAAGGTTTAAATCAGTATTTGGCTGCGATCTAGCATACTAGGTTTAGAGAGTAAGTCTGAAAACTGGACTTCCAGGTAAAGGTAAGAAAAGTATAGTTGCCTGCTAGTTGGAATTTTTTCAGAAAGGAATTGAAAGCTGAAGAACTCACTGAGATATAGGTATTTGCCAGGTGTGCCCATCCAAACAAGTCTACAAGTCTGTACAGGCTGGCAAGTTTACAGCGAGTAAGTTTTTCTCCCTTCACATATGAGGATGTATCTGCACCAGGAAGGTCATTGATAGGTGTGACCATGCCAAGACCTAAAAGAGCAAAAAATGTGGAGAGAGATAAAAGTCATGCAATCCCTTACCTGGAAATTAGTTGCCAGGAAGTAGCCTGCATCTGGGAGTATCCCAGCCTTGTATATAATAATCTGAAATTTATCAGCCCATACAATATTTTATTAGCTTATTCTCCTTCAGAGAGGTACACTGAGAGTAAAAATAAGTATCAGCTATCTTTGAATGCTTAGTAAAAGCTGCTTCATCTAGTGCTTGCTAAGGAGTGACTACATCAAAGGCTCACACCACTGGGGAAAAATGGTTACACAGATCTCCAAGGGTAAAACTGTTAAATACTGAGGTTATTGCTAGTTTTATGATGAAAAGACCTCAACAGAAAGCTACTTTTCTATTATCTCTCTTGATTTTTATTCAAACACACAAAAAAATTTGAGATGGAAAATAATGCATGCAAATAGTAGTATGATTTCTGTCCTACTGAAGATCTTGAAGGTCTCTAATGATCTAATTGCCAAGTTCAACTGTTACCAAGTTCAACTTTTGCTCAGTCTTCATTCTCCTTGACCTTTTTACAGCTTGACACAGTTTACACTGCCTCATTCCTAGAACTCTTCTCGAGGCCCATATGATACTATCTCAGATCTCTTGTTCCTTGTCCACCTGCTTTTCTCCAAGTTCATCTGTTCCCTTTGCCCAACTGTGGCTCTTTCCCAAAGCTCAGTCCTCCACTAAGTTCTTTCTCATTTTACATTTCCCTGCAAAAACATTACAGACTCTCGAGCCTCCCTACTGTTATTTTTGTGTGGACGACTCACTCCCTGGTCTTTAGTTCTGATCAGGTCCTCCTCCCCCATTTTCCAGCCTACTTCTCTTTTTTTTTTGTTTTTTGTTTTTTTGGTTTTTTTTTTTTTGAGATGGAGTTTTGCCCTTGTTATCCAGGCTGGAGTGCAATGGCGCGATCTCAGTTCACCATGACCTCCGCCTCCCGGGTTCAAAGTGATTCTCCTGCCTCAGCCTCCTGAGTAGCTGGGATTACAGGCATATGTCACCATGACCAGCTAATTTAGTCGTTTTAGTAGAGATGGGGTTTTTCCTTGTTGGTCAGGGTGGTCTCGAATTCATGACCTCAGATGATAGATGATCCACCCGCCTTGGCCTCCCAAAGTGGTGGGATTATAGGCCTAGGCCACTGTGCCTGGCCCCAGCCTTTTTTTTTTTTTTTTTAAAAAAGAGGCAGGGTCTCACTCTGTCACCCAGGCTGCAGTGCAGTGGTGTGATCATGGTTCACTGCAGCCTTGAACTCCTAGGCTCAAGCAATCCTTCCACCTCAGCCTCCTGAGTAGCTACGACTACAGGGCACGCTGCCACACCTGGCTAATTTTTTAATGGAGACGGGGTCTCACTATGTTGCCCAGGCTGGTCTTGAACTCCTGGCCTCCAGTGATCCTCCTGCCTTGGCCTCCCAAAGTGCTAGGATTATAGGCATGAGCCACCGTGCCCAGCCTAGCCTGCTATTTCTTACTGCCTACAACACAACAACATCAAAATTAAAAGGGTCTAAAGGTGATTTTATCTTCTCTCTCCTGGTTTTTCTTACCTTCTCTCTTCTCCTTACTTTGCTTCTAATGTTGATATTACCATTCCTGTAGGCTCAAACTCTAAGTAACCTCTACCTCTTAACCTCTCCTGGGTTACCATATATAATTTGCCACCACATTCCACGACTGTTTTCTTCATAAGGTCCCTCGTTGTCCACACTTGAGTTCAGCCCTTAACTCATGCCCTGCAATAAGCCTCATTCTTGTCCTCGACTGTAGTCCCTTTCTTTGTAAATTCATTATGCATAAAGCCATTGAGTTTTCCAAAGCACTGCTTTTAACCTGAGAATATGAGCAAGAACTTTTAAAGAGAATACTTCAATGTAAAACCTTTTAATTTTGAGATGTTTTGAAGTAATTTGAATAGTTTTAGTATATAAGCCACACAAAATAGTATAATTTCTGACAAAATTTTAGAGTCAGTCATTAACCTGTCTCCTACTCTCCCCGTAACTTTCCAACTTTAACTTCCGCTTTTCACAACACAATGTTAAGTATTTCGGGCAACTGGTTGCTATTTCCTGACCTCCGAACAGTGGCACACGGCTTTCCTCCTGCCATGCCTTTGCACATTCCAGTCAGCAGGCCAAGGTCTCCTGTAGCTCCTTGTCCCCGCCATGGAATCCAGGACACTTGCAGGGCAGCTTCTTTTACTATTTCTGTCTTCTCTGACTAGTCTTCCTCTTTGAGCTTTTGAGGTTTTCTCTTTGGAATCTTTTGTCAGCCCATACCCTCTTGTATGATTATTTAATCAATGTCCACGCTTTGAGTACTACTTCTCTATGTCTATCCGCCAAGTGTTTCTCCTAAGCTGACTGCATTTCCAATTGCTGCAATGTCTTGGCAATGCAAATGGAGCATGCCCAAAGTGGAACTTCCTCCATTTCCCAAGCCAAACTAGATCCCCAACTCTGGACTATTCTAATTTTGTTAAGAGTACTATGAAATCTCCCAGTTCATTCTTCACACAGAAAATACAGTGGTCTTTTAAAATCATCCTTCTGCTTAAAATGGCTTCCCATCAAAGTTAGGAATAAAACCCAAACTTCCAAATCCAACTGTGATATGATTTATATCCAGCCACATTAAAATCAGATTATTTTAGAAAATAGAGACAAGGTCGGCCTGGTGCAGTGGCTCATGCCTGTAATCCCAGCACTTTGGGAGGCTGAGGTGGGCAGATCACAAGGTCAGGAGTTCGAGACCAGCCTGACCAACATGGTGAAACCCCGTCTCTACTAAAAATACAAAAAATTAGCCAGGCATGGTGGCATGCACCTGTAATCCCAGCTATTCAGGAGGCTGAGGCAGGAGAATCACTTGAGCCTGGGAGGCAAAGGCTGTAGTGAGCCGAGATCAGGCCACTGTATTCCAACCTAGGTGACAGAGCAAGACTCTTGTCTCAAAACAAACAAACAAACAAACACGAACAACAAAAACAAAATTAGAGACAAAGTTTTCACTTTGTTGCTAAGCTGGTCTCGAACTCCTGGGCTCAAGCATTTTTCCCACCTCAGCCTCCCATGTGGCTGGGACTACTGACACATGCCACAGGTCCCAGCGCAGACCATGTCTTATATCATCTTATAATCTGTATAAAGTGTAGTAAATGCCTGGTTGATATGAAAAGGTAGGAGGTTCTAACACTATGTTACTCTAAGTATTAGATGTTATAAACTTAAGAACTGAACCTGAGCAGAATATGCTGCTAGAGATGTACACTGTTCCAAAGTGGAAGTAAAATTATAATGTTTAAAACTCTGCAAAACTGACATACTGAGGGGAGGTGAAGAAAAACCCGAGAAAGAATTGGCCATGATGTAATCTGCAATCTGTTGTAATGCTAGTAATCCAGTTGGGTTGTGGCCTTTCTTCATCTGTTCTTGAATAAGGCATTCCAAATCTTCCCGAAAGGCCTGTAATACACAAAAATAATGACTGAGCAAGCACATCTCACTTGCAGCAGAATGGCCCAAAAGTAACTTGCTCTGATACAATCAATCTTTCCCCCATCCGTCTTCTGAATAGCTTTTACCTGTACTATTTAAAAACAAATATAAAACACAAAACAATAAAACCAAAGCATTGGAAGCAGCAGCAAGAAGCTTGCTTTAAGGGGGGGAAACCACTAGGCATTCTTAATGTCAAAGAAAATGAGATATTGTAGTACCTATACTAGACAGGGACAGATACAACTGCTCTTATTAATATACAATTCAAGCACCAAGAAACTGCTGTAAAAAAAGGTGACCCACTCCTTGCTTACCTAAGACAGTGTCCCCAGCCGGGCGTGGTGGCTCACGCCTGTAATCCCAGCACTTTGGGAGGCCAAGGCGGGTGGATCACCTGAGGTCAGGAGTTGGAGACCAGCCTGACCAACATGGAGAAACCCCGTCTCTACTAAAAATACAAAATTAGCCAGGCATGTAATCCCAGCTACTCGGGAGGCTGAGGCAGGAGAATAGCTTGAACTTGGAAGGAGGAGGCATGCAGTGAGCCGAGATGGTGCCATTGCACTCCAGCCTGGGCAATGAAAGCGAAACTCCGTCTCAAAAAAAAAAACAAAAAAAGACAGAGTCCCCATGTGAATGGGGCACAACTTTGAATACAGAGTGACTCAATGGCAAAAGTTTTCACTGAGACATACTAAATCATCATTTCTATTTTATGATTTCCATGGCAATTCCTTAGCTCCATAAACTCTGAAAACAAATTAATAAGAGTTGAGTTCTAATTACTCTTCTGCAACACTGTGATATACGGCAGTTTTTAATGGAACTTTGGGTTCCATATGTTCCTATTCTGGAGTTTTGTATCTTTTGGGGTGGGTTGGGGTGAGGTAGTGGCAGAAACAGTATTTATATGGATCAAAATCCTGAACATTAAGAGAACGCCCCTATTCCAGTAATCCTCAAGTTACTAATATGGTTCATCATGTGAAACTTCTCCCAGTCCTTCGCATCACAAATAGTTGGTTCTGACTTTCCATCAAACCCAACTGACACTTATTTTAATAAGTTTGTCATTTGTTCTCTTGCTCATGTCTACTTCATTTTAAAGATGAAGGCTCTTGCAACGTAAGTCACTTGAGATCAGCTACTTATGTAGCAGGATGCCCTGCCAGAAATTAAGTTCCATTTCCCCCACTTTGCCTAAGAGGGAGAAGGCAGAAAATTATTCTGGAATCGCTACCTCCAAGAAGGGTAGGTACGAATACCTGGGAGATAACTGAAAAAACCTCCTTTAGAAGAGTGAATCTCTTTTGAGTCACTGACGGTGGTCTGCCTCATGAGGGTAGGAATAAAATCCCCTGGAGTCTCTGCTTAGATAGAGCCTTTCTGAGAGGGAGAGTTTCCCAGAGGTCTAGGAAACTTTTTTTTTTTCCTCGCTCTGTTGCCCAGATTGGAGTGCAGTGGCATAATCCCAGCTCACTGCAACCTCCACCTCCTGGGTTCAAGTGATTCTTCTATCTCAGCCTCCCAAGTAGCTGGGATTATAGGTGTGCACCACCATGCCCAGCTAATTTTTGTATTTTTAGTAGAGATGGGGTTTCACCATGTTGGTGAGGTTGGTCTCAAACTCCTGTCCTCAAGTGATCCACCCGTCTTGGCTGCCCAAAGTGGTGGGATTACAGGTGTGAGCCACCATGTTCAGCCAGGAACTTTTTTTAAAAAAAATAATAGCATAGGAACTCATGGTGGTAAGGGGAAATGTGGTTCTAAAGGTATGAGGTGGCAGATGTTAGGACCAGTTCTGATTCAGTGTTTGCAGTGCACTTAGAACAATAATTGAGAGGTTTCCATGATGTGAACTCTAAGAGCTGGGTGCTAATAGTTGTAATATTGGGTGCTAAACCATAAGGGACCATGGAACATCCTAACTGAGCTTAGCACAGGAAGATCCTTCCCTGATGCACTGTGGTGGCCTGCACAAGCATCTGGGTCAACAGTGAACCTATAGCTCCTGTTGAACAGTTTAAGACTGGTTTTCAACATTCTATCATGGGGAAGGGAAGTACAATGGCAGTGGTGGGCTGAACAGACTCTAGTGTGTCTCCCTCACATACATATATACAGATGCATGGATACACGACCCACACCCATCTTGGATATGGAGGCCACTGATGAACCTAGTCAGTGTAAGTCACTAAAGTTCTGGAAGAATTCAAAGAAAAGCAGAAATTCCAAGAGAAAGATGGTGTACTTTCTGCTAATAAGGCAAGTGGATATTTGAGTGATTAATTTTTAAAAATACTCATTGTGACCACATTTGAATCCTAAGTTCACGGAGCAGTTTACGCAAGTTAAATATGGCTTTTCTTTTTATAAATTCAAGGCTTGTTAAGTCTAAATCATTCACATAAGTTGAAAAACATCTGGTTCTACTGACTGTATCTAGTTCATTTAAATATACAATTTAAATCAGAAAACTGTCCTGTAAAATATCCTCTACAAAGACATACTTCATTTATCAGAAAACTCCATTAGGGAGTTTTCTTGTTCATCCAAGACCCTGTGAAGATAAGATGGCTGAGAGCTGTATACAAGACAGATGGACACCTTCATACAGATAAGTAACATAACTATTTTACCATGCTTAAGGCTCAAAGGCAAAAAATCTTCCAGATATCCTCATTTATCTTTAAAATACAGAAAACTTCTGGATACATGGCAACGGGCCAATGTGCTCTTCTGGAACTCTATCTTCCCTTCAAAACTAAACTATTTAAATTTTTCTCAGTTCAAAGTAGCTATAACCAATATTCTTTGATTCAGTTTTAAAAAGCCATAATTAATGATACCTACTATGTGTATCACTCATTATATATATTACAATAGCTTTGAAAAGTAGGCATTATCTATTTTATTAAATGTCTTGCACCTTTCTTCCAGGAAAAATTTAAGGCAACTTCCATAGATTAAAATGCTACAAAAGTACATATAGGTAAGAAAAATAAAGCTGAAGAGAAAATAAGCATAAGGAGGGTAGATGGAGCCAGGAATGAGGTTAAGATACGAGGTGAATGCCATAAAATTGTATGCATTTGCTAGAGATGGAACAAATTTTATCTCAACTCTGGCAGCCAACATGAATTAAGATAGCCTGGGCCGGGCGCGGTGGCTCAAGCCTGTAATCCCAGCACTTTGGTGGAGGCCGAGGACGGGGCGGATCACGAGGTCAGGATGATCGGAGACCATCCTGGCTAAACAAGTGAAACCCCGTCTCTACTAAAAAATACAAAAAACTACCGGGCGACGTGCGGGGCGGCCTGTAGTCCCAGACTACTCGGGGAGGTTGAGGCAGTGGAATGGCGTAGAACCCAGGAGCGGAGCTTGCAGTTAGCTGAGATCCGCCCTGCAACTCCAGGCCTGGCGACACAGCGAGGACTCCGGGTCTCAAAAAAAAAAAAAAAAAAAAGATAGCCTGCACAGTGTACTGATTCACAATGGTTTTAGATTAAAAAAAAAAAAAATAAACCAAGTGTCAAGAGAATCACAACTATTTATAAAACTGGTGAGAAATTTCTACTGGGTGGTATGAAAAAGTTAAAAAAGAAAGGTTGAAAACTTGTTCATGGACATACAGCTAGTAAATGAGAGAGGCAAGGACACAGGTCCGATGCTCTTTTTACATTAGTGAAATGCTTTCTTCATTACCATATGTCCCACAATATGTGAGTACCATTCTAAAACCTTTGGGATAGCTATGGTGTCATAGAGGGACATATAAGCCCTTCTGAAATCAAATTAAAAATAAGAGGGAAAATACGAATGTCTCCTTTAAAGCTGATGAATAGCTTCTACGCAGTATAGGTTAAAAAAAAAAAACAATTTTCAAAGTATATGAAATCTCCCCAGCCTTTTCTACAGTTCACAGTGCTTCAACAGGTAAGAATTCTTCCAGTGCAAAAAAGGTTTAATATGTTGTCATGAACATTTATAACTCATTTTTACATGTTTCAAATGTTTCTGAAATATTGTTCAGATAATTACCTAAGTCATAAAACAGTAAGTGTAAAAATTACTAATATAAGACTAATATAAAAAATGACTAATATAATTACTAATTTCAGCTGATTTTTTAAAATTTATCAGTAAATTTATTGAGCTTTCATTAAAATATTAAGATAAAAATTTTATTTATCTTTGAGATTGGTAATCATATTTTTACTAAAGTTCAACGTTAGTAATCCTTTATAGTTGACTCATTTGAGTCTCACCACAAAGCCCTGAGATAGGCAATGACTTGCTCGAGGTTACAAAGCTAATAAGTAAATGGAATAAAGATTCAAATCTGGAACCCTCAACTGGGCACAGGATCTTTTCCTAATTTTAATCAGAGTTGGGCTGTATCTCTGAAACCAAATACAACTAATAAGGTAGCAGGCATGTTGTGATCTGAAATGTTGAGTAAACCTCTTAGGCTAGATTAGAGCATTAGATTGCAATGGCAGATAAAGCAAAAATACATATATATATAGTGGCAGATTATGGTGATCCTGGAATACCAGGTTAAGTACTTGCCCTCTTGTAGCTAAGAATTCATCAAAGCATAATGAGAAACTTAATTTCTAATCACGGTGGTGAGGCCACATACTGTGCTTGTCAGATTAGCCAACAGTTCCCTGGAGTTTCCACTAAAGAAGAGTTGGGTTAGAAGATCAAACAACATATACACAAAACCATGGCATAAACTGTCTTCTTTCTCAGATACAGAAGAGCATAGAAGAGGAGGTAGTGGTAGTTGTTAAATTTTGTGAAGATGAATAAACCAGAATGCCATCAGGGTGACAGATTCAAGACCTTCAAAAACCAAAATATAGTCTAAGGAATTAAAATCTTCAAAGTGTTGCCACAAAAGCATAACGTACTTCAAATTAGCAAATCAATAGTTGCCTACTACGTGCTACATGCTATACTGCATGCTCTTATTTTAACTGTCACAACCGTGTGAGGTATTTTCCCCATTTTACCAACAAGGAAACTGAAGCTGAAGTTCAATGAGCTTCCTAATATCACATTAGAAGCTAGTAAGTGGTAGGCAAAGCAAAATTTGAACCCAGATCCAAAACAAACACTTTTATTAAAAAATTGTGTAAACAAAATGGGCAATGACGAGAAAATGTACCGACTCCTAACCTAGGTCAAAATGGCTTGGTACTGCAAAATTTCCATAGTCTGCTGCTATGTAATTTTTTCGCCATTACTACCTCATGCTTTAGCCTATGAGGTTAATGCAGCATTCTCTGATCACAACTTGCACTTCTTGAGCCCTGTTGGATCTACTTCGTCCAATGGAAGTATTGACTTCCACTGTTCTTCTTCCTAATGAATTCTTTCCTTTATTCAACACATCATAAATGCTACCTTCTCCTTGAAGTTACCTAATCATCCAAGTTAGGAGGAATCTCTGTATTTCTTCTCTTCTGCACTTCACTGTGAATGCTTCCCCATACTATACTTAGGGTACCTATTGTATGACTGTGATTGTTTAACTATTTTCCTACTCTGCTATACCATATTATCTGAGGACTGAAACTGTGTCTTTCACATTTCTAGATTCTCCCTGAGTGTGTAGTTCAGTGCTCAATTAATACTAAGTTAGAGTTTCTTTTCATTTTCCTAGATACAAAGAAAGTGAAGAATTTGATCTCAATCTGGACTCAGTTAAGGTAGCAAAGATCCATTTCATAGGTTATTAGCTAGAAGACAGTCTTATCAGTCTGTTACTTGAATGAGAAATCCCTCCTGTGTAATTAGGCCTGCCCATAATCTACTAGGTAAGATTTATTTTCTTTAAATAAGAAATTCATCATCATTGAAGGTTATAAACTTTTAAAAAGCCATTTAATTCTTCAACTCAAACAAAATTCTACTTGAAAACTTAATTTGCCCCCAGAACATTATAGTTTGAACAGCTCTTCAAACATGGGTCCAAAAAGTATGGGAAAAAAATCACTAGGTGAAAAGCAAAATGTTTAAGTTAGAGACATGGTGCCTCAAAAGCCTTATCTGAATCTCACACCCTTTTATTTTATACATCTATCAATGTCAAGGGAGTGAGGCTATAAACTTTGAATTAATAAAGTATGGACAAAATGAACTTCTAAAATGTCAAATATTCAGAGATTTGAGATTCATGTAGGCTAAGAATACACTTTAAGTACTCATATATTCCGGAATACTATAATCCAAAAGTAGAATTCACTTGAGGTATAACATTTTAAGGCTCTGTATCTGAGGTCAGAACTTTCAGGAGAAAGTGGCAGGAGATAAAATATTTAAGTCACAGAAAAGAGAACCAATTTGAGTTTTTAAGAAAACCTCACCTGATAAAATTATTTCAATTAATGCTAAAAAAACCCAAAAAACTCCATGTTGGCTGATTTACCAGTAATGTCTAACTTACACTCAGATAATAACACTGATAAATATTGGAGACATCAGAGATGAATTTTAAATATCCACATCTGGATATTTTACCTCAAAATTACTAGAGAGGAAGATTGGGGCAAAAAGTAAAAAAAAAAAAAAAAAAAGATTTACAGATTTGCTGCTCCCAAGGCACCCTATAATTATGTTATTAGATCTCTCCTAAAGCAGGATTAGGAGCATAACAAACTTACTTAGAATTTCTCCATTAAGAAATGTACTCATTTGGAAATAGAATACCACTGGCCCTGCTGAAAGGAGAAAAAACAAATAAACCATATTTTCTTCTGGATGGTCTTTCTCCTATATCTAAGTCTTAATTAACATAAAGTTAAAGGTTAGAATATTTTTCTTGAAGCTGTGTACAACAGAAATGTAAATAAAGTTAAGAATATTTGCATCTTAAACTTCTCAACTGACCATAGATCATGGTGACTTTTGACCAATTATTTGAATTAAGGAACACTGTTAACATTCAGGCCTTACTTCCAGTGATATCCTAAAATGTATATGGCTTTGATGTTTCTCCTTGCATCAAAATAAGCTTGCAGCAGTATGAATTGCCCTGTTATTAAAAACTATTAGTATGTCATGTGCCCAGGCTACCACCACATACACTCCTGTTATTTTTCAGAATAACACTGCACATTTGTGTCAACCAGTCTAAACTGCTTCTCATGGTGGTAAGGCTTACGAAGCCCAGCAACTGTTTTCCTTATTAAGCAGTCAAGTTCAGTAGGAGACTACTGGACAATATTCAAATGTTTAATGTTTCAAAGCCCATCCAGCTATTCACTATCCGTTTATCCATGCATTCAGAATTTAATAACTATCTCTTGTGTTCAATGTGCTATTGCTTAGTTTTTCAACTTATATGCTTCTTTAACTTTGAAAAGGCATCACTTAATTCCAAGAGTTTGTCCTGGACACTTCGTTTTGAGAAAAGGGGGTAAATTACAACTTAAGGTCTCCACAGACATTATATACGACTACAGCGGACAAAGAGAACTTGTGGATTTTCTCTACTGCAACAAAATTTTAAGCCAAATTAATTTACCAAGTGGTATTTGATTTCTAAGATAAATATTTTATTTAAAAAATTAAATATGATAAAAAGGTTGTGACATTCCAAGAAATAAGTAATACCTGAGGGCCAGAATAAGAAAATTGTTATTTTCTCAGCTCAAGGCAAAAGGGGTGATTTTGTCATCCAAATTTACATTTACATCAAAATGTCTTGTGATTACAAACTCTTCTAGGTTGTGTTGAATTAACTTGAGCATCAGGCTTTGAAAATAAGTAAGACAATATAAAAACATACAGGCAGAATTTGTTCTTTGTCATTGAATGCTATAAGTTGTACAGCCTAGTGATTACAGGTGTGAGCTTTAGAGTTTAAATTCTGACCACATCATTTAAGCTGTAAAACTTCAGCAAGTTATTTAATGTCTCTAAGTTTCAGTTTATGCATCTGTAACCTAGGCATCTTAATACTTCTTTAACTGAATTGCTTTGAGGATTAAAGACACATAATAGGTGCTTGGCACATAGTAAGTGCTTAATAAAAAAGTATTATACTTTGCTTTTATTAATTTCTCTCCTGATTTCCCTTCTACCTAAATTAACCGAGAATTTTAAATAGAAGGTGTACAAATTTGTCGCTTACAAACATGAATTAGTAAAATCTGATTTTAATCTTTATTGGTTATGGATTTTGTCTAACAGAGTGAATCCCAATATTTACAGGAGACTCACAAAATTTTTAAAAGAATTATATCAGCAGAAACACTGTAAGCTTGGGCTGAAAGGAACAAAGACAGTATAAAAGGAAAAGGAGCCTTTGGACCCCTAAAACTTCTGTAAGAAGAAAGCAGATTAAGAAAAACACAAAGTGGCAAACACAGGCTACCTTTCAAGAAAAAGGAGGATGATTTAGACAGTGGAACCAAGAACCTAGTGTGCAGAGCCAAGCACCAGGGAGGTTCAGTCCTGGTAAACAGCAGGACTGAGTCCTAACCAAAAAACTTCCAAACATTTGTCCAGATGGATTTACAATTGCTTTGGACCAGTGACTCCTTTGTATCTCCCAATTTTCTCCTTTTTGAAGAGGAACGTCTATAGCAGCTATCTTTTTTTTTTTTTTTTTTTTTGAGAAGCAGTTTCGCTCGGTCGCCCCGGCTGGAGGGCAGTGGGCGGGTTTCAGCTCACTGCAAGCTCCGCCTCCCGGGTTCACACCATTCTCCTGCCTCAGCCTCCTAAGTAGCTGGGACTACAGGCGCCCATCACCTGGCTCGGCTAGTTTTTTTTTTATTTTTTAGTAGAGACGGGGTTTCACCGTGTTAGCCAGGATGGTCTCGATCTCCTGACCTCGTGATCCGCCCGTCTCGGCC
>NW_016808764.1:2512050-2562375 GCF_001698545.2 Rhinopithecus bieti
GCAGTCTCGCTCTGTCGCCCAGGCTGGAGTGCAGTGGCCGGATTTCAGCTCACTGCAAGCTCCGCCTCCCGGGTTCACACCATTCTCCTGCCTCAGCCTCCTAAGTAGCTGGGACTACAGGCGCCCATCACCTGGCTCGGCTAGTTTTTTTTTTATTTTTTAGTAGAGACGGGGTTTCACCGTGTTAGCCAGGATGGTCTCGATCTCCTGACCTCGTGATCCGCCCGTCTCGGCCTCCCAAAGTGCTGGGATTACAGGCTTGAGCCACCGCTCCGGCCTATAGCAGCTATCGATATAAGATATCCTCTCCTGCCACTGGGGAGCAGACAACATGAATCTTTATTTCACAGATCAATAGATTGACAGGACCTGTACTTAAGGTTCTACACCCTGAGGAGGATCATCTGTAGCTGGACCACATTTAGATGAGATTCTGGATTCAAGCTAATGTTGGAGTGGTATAAGACTTTTTAGGAGGTGCTAGGAGAAGATGAGTGTATTTTGCATGTAGGAGGAAGAAAAATAAATTGTAGCAGAAGGACTGCGGCTCCTTTAAAATAAATTGTGACCTGCCAGGCATGGTGGCACATACCTGTAGTCCCAGCTACTCAAGAGGCTGAGTGAGGCAAGAGGATCGCTTGAGCACAGGATTTTGTGTGCTATGATTATGCCTGTTAACAGCCACTGTGCACTAGCCTGAGCAACACAGTAAGACCCTGTCTCTAAATAGTAACCAGAGAGTAGACAATTCTCTCCTCAAAAGATGGAGCTTAATTTCTCTCCCCTGGAGCATGGGGAGAATTAAATGACTCACTTCTAACTAATAAATATGGTAGAACTGATAGTGTGATGTCTGAGATTAGTTCTAAAGCAGCACTGCAGGCTGCTCTCTCTTGGATCCTTGCTCTGGGGAAGAACACTCAAGCAGCTTTAGAAAAGGTCCACGTGGCAAGGAATGGTGGCCTTTTGCCAACAGCATGTGAGTGATCCATCTTCAGAGTGGATACTCCAGCCCCAGTAAAGCCTTCAAATGACAGCAGCCCTGGCTAACATATTGACTGCAACTTCATCAGAGAGCTTGAGCCAGCTAAACTGCTCCTGAACTTCTGACCCACAGAAATGGTGAGATAATGAATGCTTGTTTTAAGCTGCTAAATTCTGGAATAATCTGTTATTTTAGCAGTAGATAACTAATACAAGCCACCAAGCATCATTTCCCTTGGTGAAGTTTCTGTTGCATTAAAAGAAACTTAAAAGCCACTGTCCTAAAATATGGCAGGAAGACAAAATGTATACACTTTCCTAAGTCTTTCACAAAGAAGATTTTAAATTCATTAGCCAAGATCTAGGAAAAAAAATATCAACTTTTAATTCTTTTAAATCTCAGCCTTCTTTGTTCCTCTCTGGGCAGAAAATGATCACTCTTGTTAAGTGAATAAGGAAATGATAAACTATGTGTTTGCCCTTTCACAGTATTTCATTAAGTTCCCCAAGGCATAAGTAAAATTGTTACTTTTAAGTCAATTTACAGATAGAAATACTAAGTATAAAAAATTAATCTACTTAACATTATGCACCTTTAGTTTAATGGGTAAACTATAAGACAAAACCCTGGCATAAAATGGAGTTTAGTACTTTTCATTTAAACTCTACGGTTAGAATTCAGTGGTCCTCTTTCAGATACTTCCTAAAGAAATCTCAATATTTAACAACCTTAACCCAAACTGAAACTTCACTTCATTCTTTCAGTTACTATATGCTATCTGTTACTACAATCATTTTACAATCCTTTGGTTGATAAGTTCTTTAAAAAATTTTTTTGAGACAGAGTCTTGCTCTGTCACCCAGGCTGCAGTGCCGTGGTGTGATCACAGCTCATTGTAGCCTTGATCTACTGGGCTCAAGTAATCCTTTCACCTCCTAAGTATGAGACTACAGACTCACACCACCACAATCGACTAATTTTTTAATTTCTTGCAGAGACTGGGTCTTACTACGTTGCCCAGGCTCATCTCAAACAATCCTCTCATCTTGGCATCCTAAAGTGCTGGGATTACAACAGGTATGAGCCACCGTTTCCGGTCTAGTAAGGTAGTTCTTAAAAATGGGGTTTCTTTAGAGAAGGAAACAAATCTATTTTTATCTAAATAATTAATGTGCTCTTCAAGTCTTTATAAACCTAGACACTCAAGTTTGCATAAAGTAAGGCACTGAACATTTACTCTCTCATCATGACTTTTCTGATGAATCTTTCCATTTGGGAAGAGTTTCTTTAAAGTGGGTACTATAAAAAAATAAAATTACTCAAAGCTTACATTGTTCTTATAACTTGTACTTCTATGCTTTCAC
This sequence comes from Rhinopithecus bieti, assembly GCF_001698545.2. NCBI lineage: Eukaryota > Metazoa > Chordata > Mammalia > Primates > Cercopithecidae > Rhinopithecus > Rhinopithecus bieti. The sequence continues at coordinate 2,514,400 of NW_016808764.1, forward strand.
CAAGACCACTGATATGGAAGAATTAATTACTCAGAGTTGAATTCCCCTTTGGTTCTGAGCTCACCTCTATGATTAAATTCACAAGGACATAACAAAAATGATTTACTAGGGCTACTTCAGGCAGCTCTATGCCTTGGTGCTAACTTTGACACCCAAGTTGGAAACCTAATATAGCCCTAACCTAGGCATCATGTGTCTGTGTGCTGAACTCTGTCTTAGGAGTGCATGATCTTCATTATGCATAAAGTTACGAATTCATTTTGCATTTCAAATCAGGCTGTTCTCTCATTTTCCATCATGTATTAATACATTTCCACTAAGGTTTTGTAAGAAAACAGATCACTTGAATATGATTCACAAAGTCTGAGTATTGCTGTGCAGAGAGGATTTTCGGCTTGAGTTGAATTTTTTTTTTTTTTTTTTTTTTTTTGAGACAAGGTCTCACTCTGTTGCCCAGGCTGGAATGCAGTGGCATGATCACGGCTCACTGCAGCCTTGACCTTTTGGGCTCAAGTGATCTTCCTGCCTCAGCCTCCCAGGAGTAGCTGGGACTACATGTGCACACCACTACACCCAGTTAATTTTTAAATTTTTTTGTAAAGAGAAGGATTCACTATACTGCCTAGGCTGGTTTCAAACTCCTGTGCTCAAGTGATCCTCCTGCCTTGGCTTCCCAAAGTGCTGGGATTACACATGTGAGCCACTGAGCCTGGCCTATAATCCACTTTTAATTTAGTTAATTTAGTGTGTATGCACATGTGCCTGCAGTAGGCGTATGTAATATTAGGCTGCCAAATCACAGACTTCCTCAAAAACCTTAAGTCTTATGCTGCTCTGAGCGTCAAGGTACCCAAAGGAAGAAGAAAATAGTGCAAGGGATATACCTAACTTAGTTATTGGTTCGTATGATTTGAGTCATGCCTTTCTTCTCTTTACATATTCAGTCTGAATTGGGTGTCCCTGAATTAAGTAAAATCGTTTATCCTCCTTTAATAAAGTGCTATACCCAGAAAACACAAAATTTAAACCACCAAACACAATACTAGTTTGTCGTTAAGGCTCTGCAAATCAAATACACAAATTAGATGTCCATTTCTCCTTTGAAAGACTGGAAGCAACTGGTCGCCACTCTCCTCCACCCCTCTTTTAACCTGAGGGTAGTTTAAGAAACCTTCTACCTTATTATATAATATTTCTAAAGAGGGAGAAAAATTACAGCCTTCTAATTCAACTCACAGGACTTTGCAGGATCTGAGTAACTCGTTTCCTCTGCTCCATCATGTTGAAGTCTTGTCGTAGATCAGGAGACATGTTCCTCTCTCTAATGTATTCTGGGTCATTTTCATTGATGCGGTCAAAATATCTCTCTTTGTGAGGAATGCTGGGAGGAGGGGGAGTGGTAATCACGCCTTGGCTGGCATCTGAGCTCATGTTTTAAGTCTGTGGATTACTCTTGTTATCTGCATTAATAAACACAAAGAAGGACATTCATGATAAATTCATTAAATTCAAAATTTACATGGGTCAAGCAGAACTTTTACATTTTGCCCTCAGAGTAACAGGTGCAACTTTAAAAAAGTAGCTTCTCAAAAATATTAGAACAATTTTTTTATTCTTATAAAAAAGATCTTAGATTATAACACTTGGATTGGAAATTGATACTTTCAAGAGCTAACAGAAACTTTATGGGTTCAATCATGTTATGCATCAACTGTGTGTGTGTGTTTTTTTTTTTTTTTTTTTTTTTTTTGAGATGAGTACTCACTCTGTCACCCAGGCTGGAGTGCAGTGATGTGATCTCTGCTCACTGCAACCTGTGCCTCCCGGGTTCCAGAGATTCTCCTGCCTTAGCCTCCAGAGTAGTTGGGGCTATAGGTGTGTGCCACCATGCCCAGCTAATTTTTGAATATTTTTTAGTAGAGACGGGGGTTTCACCATATTGACCATGCTGCTCTCGAACTCCTGACCTCGTGATCTGCCCACCTCGGCCTCCCAAAGTGTTGGGATTACAGGCATGAGCCACTGTGCCCAGCTGGGCTGAAGTGATCCTCCTGCCTTGGCCTCCCAAAGTGGTAAGATTACAGGACATGAGCTTTTGTGCCTAGCCCTCAACTCTTATTTTTAATACCACATATGCAAAGGCATACTTTCTAAGTATTTCAGAGTAATAGGAACTAGTATAAATCAGTATGAATTACATTAGGAAAAAAATGGTCTTCAATAACATTCTTTGAAAATGCTTCAAAGAACAAATTTTTAAAAAGTAGTTATAAAACTTGTGAACACTAAGGGTTTCCCTCTGATGTAGCCTTTGGCCATGCAGATTAGAAACAAAGTATCATGTTGGGAGCCGCGGTGGCCCAGGCCGATTGCCCTGGCACTCTGGGAGGCGAGGCTACACATCTGAAGCCAACCTGGTCAACACTGATTTAAAAAAAAAGAAAAGAAAGTATCATGTATATACAAAATTCTAGTTTTAAAAATTTTATGCAAATATTTATGCAACAACTATTCAACATGCATGTTTAAAAAACATTAGGTTCAAGATACAAATAGATGAAAAACTCCAGAATGGTGGCTTTCAAACATTTGATATTGTATTCACATACAAATATACAAGATACATAACTGAAATAAATTAATGACATACTTCCCCTTACTACGTGGTACATTCCGATATTTTGTATTTTAATCTATTTCATTTTAATAAACACTAGTCAAATTGATTCATGATCCACTAATGGGTTGTGACCCACAGCTTGAAAAACAATGCCCTAGAAGTTATGGTCAGGTAGGAAACGGAAGGGAGAAGGTGTAGGAAATGCTAATTGAGAAATGAATATATGCTAGAGAGGAGAGTAAGACTGATTTTTTTGAAGAAATATGGTAGCTTATTACATATTTCTTTACGTGTTAATATTTTAAAAATAGTACTCCTACAGTAAATCACATTTTTGCAATTTTTTTTTTTAAATAGAGTTTAGGCTGGGCATGGTGGCTCATGCTTATAGTCCCAGCATTTTGGGAGACTGAGGTGGGAGGATCACTTGAGCCCAGGAGTTCCAGATCAGCCTGGGCAACATAGTGAAACCCTGTCTCTACAAAACAAATTAAAAAAAAAAAAAAAGCCATAGGCATTGGCAGGCACCTGTAGTCCTATAGTCCTAGCTACTCAGCAGGTGGAGGTGGGAGGATTCCTTGAGCCCAGGAGGTTGAGGCTGCAGTGAGCAATGATCACACCACTGCATTCCAGTCTGGGCGATGGGTGAGGCAAAAAAGTTTCTGTATTCAGGTTGGGCACAGTGGCTCGTGCCCATAATCCCAGCACTGTGGGAGGCCAAGGCGGGCAGATCACGAGGTCAGGAGTTCGAGACCAGCCTGGCCAACATAGTGAAAGACCGCATTTACTAAAAATACAAAAAAAATTAGTCGGGCGTGGTGACAGGTGCCTGTAATCCCAGCCACTTGGGAGGCTGAGGCGAGATAGGAGAATCGCTTGAACCCGGGAGGCGGAGGTTGCAGTGAGCTGAGATCATGCCATCGCACTCCAGAGTGAGACTCCATCTCAAAAAAAAAAAAAAAAAAAAAAATCTGTATTCATGCAAAAATAGTTTACAATTTGCTTTAAGAAATATGGGTGTTAAAAGAACTTTAGCCAGTCACAGATAAAATGTTACAATTATCTTAGTTTAGATAGAAGGCTTTGCAAATAGCACAATGTCTACCCATTTAAAACATATCAATGTCAGCACTGCAGAAAGATAAAAACATTTTCAAGCTCTCTGAGGATATTACAAAGGACTGTTTATGACTCTGTGAATTATATATCTAAAAGCACATTTTTTGGGGAGGATTTTTGAAAATAAGCACCTATAAAACAGATACTGTAAACACAGAGCCACTTAAAGATACTGCCAATGATTACATTTCTATCCAGTCCCTCTACCATCTAACCCCTAGGATTATTATTCATAGGTAAGAATATTTCTGCAATGTTTCAGTATATTCAACCATTTCAAAGCAGAACTGCAGAAGACTATGTTACTCTGAATCAAATCAATTGACTGTGCCTTAAATTGAGGATCATTCTACAAAACTGGCCAGTACTCTTCAATCATGTCAAGGCTGGGCGCGGTGGCTCACGCCTGTAATCCCAGCACTTTGGGAGGTCAAGGCGGGCGGATCATGAGGTCAGGAGATCAAGACCATCCTGGCTAACACAGTGAAACCCCGTCTCTACTAAAAATACAAAAAAAATTAGCTGGGCGTGGTGGCGGGCGCCTGTAGTCCCAGCTACTCGGCAGGCTGAGGCAGGAGAAAGGCGTGAACCCGGGAGGCGGAGCTTGCAGTGAGCCGAGATCGTGCCACTGCACTCCAGCAGAGCGAGACTCTGTCTCAAAAAAAAAGAAAAGAAAAGAAAAAGAAAGACTAAGGAACTGCTCCAGATTAAAAAAGACAAAAGAGACTAAGACGTGACAATTAAAGGCAACATGTAATCTTGGATCAGATCCTAGACCAGGAAAAGGACATTAGTAGACAATTGGTGAAATTTAAATAGAATCTGTAAATTTGATAATAGTATTTACATCAATGTTAATTTCCTGAAACTGATAATTACAACGTGGTTATGGAAGATATTATCATTTAGGGAATCTGGGTAAAGGACAAACAGGAATTCTTTCACTATTTTTGCTAACCCTTTTGTAAGTCTGAAATCATTTCAAAACAAAGCAAAAATCCAAAACATATACATAAACATTAATCCAACATAAAACAAATCGAATCTCAACACAAAGGAAAATATTAATACCACAATTTTCAGGGCCCTCCTGAATTTTATAGTACAGCATGTTCTTTCCTCACCAAATTTTTTTTTTTTTTTTTTTTTGAGACGCAGTCTCGCTCTGTCATCCAGGCTGGAGTGCAGTGGCCAGATCTCAGCTCACTGCAAGCTCCGCTGCCCGGGTTTACGCCATTCTCCTGCCCCAGTCTCCCAAGTAGCTGGGACTACAGGCGCCCGCCACCTCGCCCGGATAGTTTTATTTTTTAGTAGAGATGGGGTTTCACCGTGTTAGCCAGGATGGTCTCGATCTCCTGACCTCATGATCCGCCCGTCTCGGCCTCCCAAAGTGCTGGGATTACTGACTGGGATTATAGCCTGTAGTCCCAGCTATTCGGGAGGCTGAGGCAGGAGAATGGTGTGGACCCGGGAGGCGGAGGTTGCAGTGAGCCGAGATCGCGCCACTGCACTCCAGCCTGGACGACAGTCTCACAAAAAAAAAAAAAGAATACTATACAAATGAAAATATGCAATATAGAAAACCTTTGGGGATTGGCTTTTTTCACTCAGCATCACTTACTGAAGATTTACAGAGGCTGTCGTATCAATAATTTGTTCCTTTTCACTGTTGAATGCTATTCTATGGTATGGCTGTATCATTTGTTTAATCATTCGCCCACCGAAAGATGACTGGTTATTTCCAGTATTTGACTATTATATAATTATAGCATATTTTTTCATTAATAGCAAAAAGTAGAAACAACCCAAACATCTATCAACTGATAAACACAAAGCGTTTTGTCATATGGTAATCCAGAAAGTGGAATATTACATGGCAATAAAAGGAAATGGAATACTGACATGTGCTTCGACATGTATGAACCTTGAAACATTGTAAGTGAAAGAGGCTAGTCACCAAGGACCACATATTGTATGATTCCATTTATATGAAATGTTTACAAGAGGCAAACCTATAGAGGTAGAAAACAGATTAGTAGCTGTCTAGTGCTATAGGAAAATGAACATGTTCTAAAATTATTGTGGTGATAGCTGTACAACTCTGTGACTATATTAAAAACCACTGAATTATATATTTTATATGGGCAAATTGCATGGTATGTGAATTATCTCCATAAAATGGTTATTTTAAAAATCCAACCTGAGAAGCCACTGACCACCTTGTAAGCTTGGGAATGGGGACTATCTTGTAAGTCCTCACAGTGGGAGAGAGCTCCATAAATGGGGGCTGAATTAAGTTACTTTACTATATCACAACTCCTTCCAAATAAATCTGGTTTGCATTATTTCTAAGCTGGGAATAGTAAAAACAATCTTTTGAAAAGAAGTTACTACTTATAAAAAAATCTTTCCAAACTTAAAATTCTCGGCAGTTTGAACAGCTTTCTCTAGAATAAGCAAAGAGATGGTTGTACTTTCAAGTACCAGACCTATTGTTTCACACTTAAAAGAATAATCAAAGATATGCCAAGACTTCAAAGCAGCATATTTGGTTAAAAAACAAAACAACAAATGCTAGTTTAGTTTTTCTTGATGAAAGTTACTATGAAATTGTAAAGTTATTTGAAGTTCTAGAAAACAACTTAGACCCTACACAAACTATGACAAGCTACCATCCTTAGATCAACTAGTGAAATTTTCTTCATTTTAAGTTCAGAAGACATGAGCTACTTTTAAATGCTAGCCAAAATTTTATACACAACTGACATGGAAATTGACAGATCTGAAAACTTGAAGCAGACATAGATAAAAATGAAGAAAAATGGGAGAAAAAAACTCAAATGAACATGGCATGGCATTGAACAGCACTGAGTAATACAGATGGCACTAAGTGCGCAAATGGAGAAAAATTTAATTATCCCACAAAGTACTAGGATCTTATTCCTAAAAGGCTATTGATTTTATATGAGCTTCTCTTGAAATATTTCAGACTAGATTCAACGATTACTTTTTACAGAGAGGAAACTATACTCAGTGGTGTTGAGTGACTTTTCTAAAGTTACATTGCTCAAATATCATATTATAAAATCATAATGATGATGTTTATTAGCATTACCATGTCATCCAGATTGCCCCATAATCAAAGTTTACTCCTTCAATGAAATTTAAGAAAGAAAACAGGCCTATCACACCATGTTTATGTATGTAAGAAGGGCTAAAACTCTAGTGCTTGTAACAGACTTAATGGTCCATTTGCCTAGCATGCACAGAAAAATAGATGTACAAGTGGGGTAGTTGTATAATGGTGGTTTATTTGACCTAAATACCAAAGGGACAAGTTTTAAGTAACTACATCATTAAATATTAAAAAGTACCCATTAACATTTTATCAATGTGGTATTCCCCTCCTTAACTGCAGTTTCAGTTACCTGTGGTCAACCACTGTTCAAAAATAGGCGAGTACAGTACAATAAGATTTTGAGATAGAGGGAAAGACCACATTCATATAACGTTATATTTTTCATACATACATACACACATCCACACGCCATAAAGACACTTGGTATCTTTGCCAAAACATAAATAAGATGCATAAAGACAAAGACTATTAAGAGATGGGCAGACCAAGAAGTCGATGAGGCAGGCAGATAAATGGTATAATAAAATATCATGGAACATTCCACACAACTTTTGAGTTCCAAACAAAAAGGAACTACACACAAGGCAAGGACCGTTAAACTGGCTCAAGTCCATCTGAGAAGGAGACTATGTTGGCTACTGATCAGTATCTAGAAAGTCCTAACTCTTTACCTGACAGATGACCGCTGTGTCTTAATTAGAAGCTATTGACAAAATTACATTGATTGTGCTCTGGGTAAGAATAAATTGTATTTAAGTTTTACTTTTGTTTCTAAAGCTAATTTAGCATCATATTAAAAGAATTGAGGGCTTTATTATGAAACAAAGAAAACCTCAGAAAAAGACTCTGTTGGGACCTAAAGAGTTAAGTATAAAACATCAACTGAATGAGTGGTAATTAAAATTGTTCTAAGATAGATACTAAATAGAAATGCATGTATACATAAACGTGTCTAAACTACAAAATCAGTAATTTAATGAAACATTTTAAAGCAATCACAGAATTCCAGGTACTATGCTCTACACAGGTTATCTCATTTAATATCCTTTACAACTCTGGCCAGGTGTGGTGGCTCATGCCTGTAATTCCAGCACTTTGGGAGGTCAAGGTGGGCGGATCACTTGAGGTCAGGAGTTGGGAGACCAGCCTGGCAAATATGGTGAAACCCCATCTCTACTAAAAATGCAAAAATTAGCCGGGCATGGTGGCATGCGTCTGCAATCCCAGCCAGAGGCTGGAGCAGGAGAATTGCTTGAACCCAGGAGGTGGAGGTTGCAGTAAGCCAAGATTGCACCACTACACACCAGCATGGGTGACAGAGTAAGACTCTGTGCCCCCAACCTCCAAGAAAAATCCTTCACATCTCTATGAAAAGGTGACCAGTATCCCCAACTTTATAGATAAGAAAACTGAGGATTTTTTTTTTTAGTTTTAAAAATAAATTGTAGTTATTTAAAGTATACAACATACTGTTTCCCCACACCTTTTATGTTAGGTTCAGGGGGTACATGAGCAGCTCTGTTACATGGGTAAATTGTATGTCATTGGGGTTTGGTGTACAAATGATTTCATAAGCCAAGTAAGTGAGCAAAGGACCCGATAGGTAGTTTTTCCACCTTCACCTTCACCCTCCTCCTACCCTTCCCATTCAAGTAGGCCCAGTGTCTATTGTTCCCACCTTTGTGTCCATGTGTATTCAATGTTTAGTTACCATTACAGGTGAGAACATGCAGTATTTGGTTTTCTGTTCCTGTGTTAATAATGCTTAGGGTAATGGCCTCCAGCTGCATCAACGTTGCTGCAAAGGACAAGATTCCATTTTTTTTTTTAACGGCTGCATATTATTCCATGGTATATATGTACCAAATTTTCTTCATCCAGACAACTGTTATGGATATCTAGGTAGTTGATTCCATGTCTTTGCTATTGTGGATAATGCTGCAATGAATGTACTTGTGTCTTTTTGGTAGAATAATTTATATCCCTTTGGGTATATAACCAGTAATGGGATTGCTGGGTCGAATGGTAGTTCTGTTTTAAATTCTGTGAGAAACCTTCGCGCTGGCTGCACAGCAGTGTATAAGTGTTCCCTTTTCTCCACAACCTCGCCAACATGTTATTTTCTGACATTTTAGTAACAGTCATCCTGACTGGTATGAGAAGGTATCTCCCTGTGGTTTTGATTTGCACTTCCCTGATGATTAGCAATGTTGAGTATTTTTCCATATGCATGTTGGCTGTGTGTATGTCTTCTGAGAAGTGGAGGTTCATGTCCTTTGACTATTTTTTTTATGGGGTTGTTTACCTGTTGGGTTAAGTTCCTTATAAACTCTGGATATTATATCCAGATGTATAGTTTTGGATGTACAGTTTGTAAATATTTTCTACCATTCTGCAGGTTGTCTGTTTTCTATGTTGACAGTTTACTTTGCCGTGCAGAAGTCTAATTACGACGTACTAGTTTTTGTTTGTTCGCAATTGCTTTTGGAGACTTCATCGTGAAATCCAGGTTTTCTCCTAGAGTTTATAGTTTTAGGTCTCACATGTAAGTCTTTGATCCATCTTGAGTTGAATTTTGTATATGGTGAAAGGAAGGGGTCCAGTTTCAATCTTCTGCATATGATGGCTAGTCAATTATCCCAGCACCATTTATTGAATGGGGAATCCTTTCCCCATTGCTTGTTATTGTTGACTCTGTCAAAGATCAGACGGTTGTAGGTGTGTGGCTTTATTTCTCGGTTCTCTAACCTGTTCCATTGGTCTATGTGTCTGTTTTTGAACCAGTACCATGCTGTTTTAGTTTCTGTAGTCTTGTAGTATAAAAACTGAGGTTTAGGCCGGGTGCGGTGGCTCAAGCCTGTAATCCCAGCACTTTGGGAGGCCGAGACGGGCGGATCACGAGGTCAGGAGATCGAGACCATCCTGGCTAACAAGGTGAAACCCCGTCTCTACTAAAAAAAAAATACAAAAAACTAGCCAGGCGAGTTGGCAGGCGCCTGTAGTCCCAGCTACTCGGGAGACTGAGGCAGGAGAATGGCGTAAACCCAGGAGGCGGAGCTTGCAGTGAGCTGAGATCCGGCCACTGCACTCCAGCCTGGGCGACAGAGCGAGACTCCGTCTCAAAAAAAAAAAAAAAAAGAAAGAAAAGAAAAGAAAAGAAAAAAACAAAAACTGAGGTTTAATAATTTGTCTCAGATTACCAAAGGTTCTTCACAAATAAGGAAATTCCTCATGGTTATAGATCTTGACAGGCATGGTGGAGTTAGCCAAAAAAGATGAGATGGCTCAAAGGACTATCATATCCTAGAGATATATCTAGCCATTAGATCACTGCCTTTATTTGGGGGGAGGGGGCTGAAAATATTATATCACAATATTCAACACAAAGTGGAAATAGTAAATATTCTAAAAGTAGCAATAAAATTTGCACAAAGTCTTCCATGGCTATCAAACCTACACATGCGGAAACCTACTTACCTCTCTGGCCTATTCCCGGAATTGTCAGATTGATCCATATCATTCTTAAATTTCTGAACCTCCTTTTAGTTCTTTTGAAATGACTTCTGTTATCTTTAAAATGAGACTAAATTCTAAACCTCAACATAAAGTCCAGGAAACAATAAATCTGTAGTTGTTTAGTAAAAGTTAGGACTGAGCCTTAGTTTAAAATCCAACTTAAAGCCAAGGGAAAAAACCCCCACAACAACAACAAAATAGTAACAGCAACCCACTGTGGTACTAAATGTTCTGTATTTAATGTTTTATAAATAAAAATATGATACTAATTAATATAAACTCTTAACAAACTTGACTTTCCCTGTGACTGTACAATTGAAACAAAGCAGTTAGATGTAGTCATAACACATACATTGTTCATAATGTAAGTGCAGAACAGTAAGTAAAAAAACGTTGAGTAGGGGCTGGGCACAGTGGCTCACGCCTGTAATCCCAGCACTTTGGAAGGTCAAAGTAGGCGGACTGCCTGAGCTCAGGAGTTCAAGATAAGCCTTGGCAACATGGTGAAACCCCATCTCTACTAAAAGTACAAAACATTAGCAGGGCGTGGTGGTACATGCTTATAGTCCCAGCTACTCGGAGGCCGAAGCATAAGAATCGCTTGAACCCAGGAGGCGAAGGGTGCCGTGAGCTGAGATCACGCCACTGCACTCCAGCCTGGGTGACAGAGTGAGACTCTGTCTGCCAAAAAAGTCAAGTAGGTGCTTGTTGTGTCAACATAATCATTCAACAGGGTGACTCAAAGACTAAAGACAGAATTGGACAATGCTGAGGATCAATCTAACCTCTGTATCGCTAAAGTACCAATACTTGATGAAGGATATTTTATTGATCTACATTACCTGTTACAAGGAACAGTGAGACAAACAGCTTTCTTTTTTTTTTTTTTTTTTTTTTTTTTGAGACAGAGTCTCACACTGTCACCCAGGCTGGAGTGCAGTGGCGCCATCTCGGCTCACTGCAAGCTCCACTTCCCAGGTTTACGCCATTCTCCTGCCTCAGCCTCCCGAGTATCTGGGACTACAGGCACCCGCCACCACCTCATTTTTTGTATTTTTAGTAGAGACGGGGTTTCACCATGTTAGCCAGGATGGTCTCGATCTCCTGACCTCGTGATCCGCCCGTCTCGGCCTCCCAAAGTGCTGGGATTACAGGTGTGAGCCACCACGCCCAGCCTAGGCAAACAGATTTCTGTACTTGAGGTGATGGTGGGGTTTGGGAGAGGAAGAGAGTTACTTGCTTAGACATTGGTAGAGGTGAAAATAACATTCATTGGTAACTTGAACCAAAAATCTTTATTAAAATGAGGTCAAATTTACCAATTACAATGGCCATACAAGGGACAGGGTTACAAAGCTGAAAACATGTATAGGAAGTTCAGAGAAAGTATTTCTTCAAGTCCAAACTCAGTCATTAATCATTATCTAACATTAACTTGACTTGTTCCCAACATAAACCATTTGGAAAAGTAAATATGAAACTGATTTTATACATATATCACATATATTATAAACATATATCATATATACATTATGTGTGTGTACATATATATATATATTCCTATAAAATGAGTAAAACAATCAACCACAAAAAGGCAATCCCTCAAGTATCTTACAGAATCCAAAGACACATGGCCTTGGTGCACCTTTACTCCCCTTTCTACAAAATATGATGAACATTCTATATACATTCCCTTAGTCACCATTTGTCTTCAATATGGAGTTTTGGAAAATGGTTGAGAAAACAAAAGAAGGGTTCCCCACTCCACAGCCCCACCCCCTCCTTAGAGAAAGCTGACAGAGACTAGTGGATTGATTACTTGGATGTGCGTCTTAGACATTTAGTTTCTGTTGGGTTCCCTGCTATTAGAGGAAATTTTAAAATTGAGATCCAGGAAACTATTCAGAACTTGACAGCTCATGATAAAATGAGAGGTTTTAAAAAGAGGATACCAGAAATTTATTATTTTTAAAGTAAACATTCATTGCTCTCAATTTCAGGAGATACCTTAAGTCTTTCACTCTTATTTGGTAGGTTCTTTCCAGGCAAAAAGTATTTTTTTTTTTTAAAGAAACATCAACCTCTCACATACTTTGTACTTTACTGCATACCCAACTCTACAAATTCTCAGTGAATCTTTCCTAAAATGAATATTCAAAATCAAAAATAATACAGGAAATTTAACTTCCCAAATTTCAATCTTACATTCTACCTATTTCACAAGATGAAATTAGATTTGGCCGGGCGCGTAGGCTCAAGCCTGTAATCCCCCACTTTGGAGGCCGAGGTGGGTGGATCACGAGTCAGGAGATCAAGACCTGGCTAACATGGTGAAAACCCCGTCCTACTAAAAAAATACAAAAAACTAGCCGGCGAGGTGGCGGGCGCCTGTAGTCCCAAAAGCTTACCCAGAGCTGAGCAGGAAAGAAGGGCAGTGAACCCGGGAGGCGGAGCTTGCAGTGAGCTGGCATCGGCCACTGCACTCCAGCCCGCGAAGAGGCAAGACTCCATCTCGGGGAAAAAAGAAAGAAAGGAAAGAAAGGAAAGAAAGGAAAGAAAGGAAAGAAAGGAAAGAAAGGAAAGAAAGGAAAGAAAGGAAAGAAAGGAAAGAAAGGAAAGGAAAGGAAAGGAAAGGAAAGGAAAGGAAAGGAAAGGAAGGAAGGAAGGAAGGAAGGAAGGAAGGAAGGAAGGAAGGAAGGAAGGAAGGAATTAGATTTTAACTGAAGAAATGCAAATAATCCAACAAAGCTTATTATTAAAATTGAGCTGAGTCTGCAAAATAAATATGCACTGAAAACTCCAGTCTAGGAAATCGATTCATTACCATGGACCATATTTCTGGGTTCCATTCCTAATATAGTCATTGTGACATGCCATGGTGGCGGAAAGGAAGGGATGGAAAGGCACAAAAAAATGAGACAAAGTTCCTTATTTTAAAAATTGGAGGAAAATACACACAAAAAAATTAAAGAACCATAGGGTATAAATACCAAGAGTTCATTTTGATATACTATTTCAGATATTCAAGCTAAAGACTTTTGGCTTTCATAACTTATAAAATACAGCTGCAAAAGTCAATCCAAAAGCTGTAGGTAACTGAACACACTGTAACTGCAAAGCAGTCTGATTTGAAGGAGGTGTTTCTGCCTTCAGATTTTGGCTGCTAAGGAATATTTCAAGATCATCAAAACTTGATCTGTTTTCTTTATGAAATGCCTAATATTGTGCCACGAAAATGCATCTTATTAAGCGCAGATAATGGTACCTGAAAATTACTTTCAAAAATACTTTTTGGTTATAACCTGCCACTTTAGCAATTGGTTAATGGTTTTAAGTGGAAGTTCACAAAAGAGATTTTATCAATCTCAGATATCTGTTTCTCAAAATGGATTTGTCGAAAACTGGCTTTTTCAAATGAATCATCTTTTAGATCTAGAGATTGACATTCAGCCATACTACCATACTATACTGGTTGAATAGTGTCTTCCCTAAAAATTCATGTCCCCACAAGCTCAGAATGTGGCCTATTTGAAAATACGGTTTGTAGATCAAATTAAGATGAGATCATACTGGATTAGGGTGAGTACTAAATCCAATGACGGGTATCTTTATAAGAGGAAAGTGAAAGAGATTTGGATACAGAGTAACAGAGAAGACACACAGGAAGAAAAAAGCCCTGTGATGACAGGGTAGAGATTGAACTGATGCAGCACAAGCCTAGGGACCAAGCTGCAAGCTGGGAACCACAAGAAGCCCGGGGAGGGGCATGGAACAGATTTTTCCCTCAGACCCCTCAGAAAGAACCAATCCTGCCAACACCTTGATTTTGGACCTCTGGCCTCCAGAACTGTAAGAGAACAGATCTGTTGTTTTTAGCCACTGGAATTGCAGTACTTTGTTACAGGAGTTCTAGGAAACTAACACATACACTGTTCCAATGGAATTTCCATCCTAATATCTATTTTTGAAAGCATTTTACCATCAACAGCGTGAATAGATAGCACACCTTTGTAGAATTCATGTCAGCTCTTCAGAAATAACAAATCGTCAAAACACTAACCTGAACAAGACATCTGATATACACAAGTACAATGCAAAATTCTGGTTTTCCACAATGGCAGGACCTTTGCCAACTACCCTATCAGTGTTTCCAAGGAAATCTAAAGCAAGAAAAATAAGAACATTCTTATCACATCAGATGAACAAAAATTTCTTTGTAAAACTGAAGAATCATAATGAAGGACAACAACAAATTAAATATGCAGTGGGTCTACTGCTTCCATCATAGCGGAAACACTGTTAAAGCAGTTACTAAATCAAAATACTATGGAATATATTTTTACTTAAGCAAGGGTGGACTTAAAAGCCACTTGCTCAGGGCCAGGTGTGGTAGCTCACACCTGTAATCCCAGTAATTTGAGAGGCCAAGGCAGGTGGATCACTTGAGGTCAGGAGTTCAAGACCAGCCTGGCCAACATTCCTACTAAACCCCATCCGTATTAAAAATACAAAAATTAGCCAGGCGTGGTGGTGGGCGCCTGTAATCCCAGCTACTTGGAAGGCTAAGGCAGGAGAATTGCTGGAACCTGGGAGGCAGAGGTTGCAGTGAGCTGAGATGGCGTGCCACTGCACTCCAGCCTGGGCAACAGAGCCAGACTCAGTCTGAAAAAAAATGAAAAAAATGAAAAAAAAAAAAAGCCACTTTCTCAGGTGAGTGGGTTTCTTGCCATGTGTACATATATGCTGCATTTCTGCTATTCTACTCACGTTGGAGACCACTGAACCCACACCTTGCAGGTTCATGCCAGGCTCTGGGACCCTTGGATTATGAGAAACCCTAATAAGTTAGTTTAGCATCTCAGCATCAAGTCAGTCTTGCTGTTGTTCCCACTCTGATGTTTGACTTTCATTTGAGTCTTGTGTATTAGTTTGTTCTGACACTGATGTAAAGACCTACCTGAGACTAGGTAATCTATAAAGAAAAGCGGTTTAATTTACCACAGTTCCACAGGCTGTACAGGAAGCTTGGCTGGAGAGGCTTCAGGAAACTTACAATCATGGCAGAAGGGTAAAGGGGAAGCAAGCACATCTTCACATGGTGGCAGCAGAGCAAGTGAGTGAAGGAGGAGGTGCTACATATACACTTAACCAACAAGATCTTGTGAGAACTCTATCATGAGACAGCACTAGGGAGATGGGACTCAACTATTAGAAACCACCCTCATGATCCAGTCAACTCCTGCCAGACCCCACCTCCAACACTTGAGATCACAATATGAGATTTGGATGGAGACACAAAGCCAAACCATACTAAGCCTGTTTTTTGTTGTTGTTTTGGGGACAGAGTCTCACTCTGTCCCCAAGCTGGAGTGCAGTGGCGTGATCTCAGCTCACTGTAATCTCCACTTTCTGGGTTCAAGTGATTCTCCTGCCTCTGCCTCCCAAGTAGCTGGGACTACAGGCACGTGACACCATGCCCAGCTAATTTTTGTATATTTAGTAGAGATGAGGGTTCACGCTGTTGGCCAGGATGGTCTCGATCTCCTGACCTTGTGATCCACCTGCCTTGGCCTCC
Source organism: Rhinopithecus bieti (assembly GCF_001698545.2). Classification (NCBI taxonomy): domain Eukaryota; kingdom Metazoa; phylum Chordata; class Mammalia; order Primates; family Cercopithecidae; genus Rhinopithecus; species Rhinopithecus bieti. The sequence goes on from NW_016808764.1 coordinate 2,530,369, forward strand.
GAAAGTGCTAGGATTACAGACGTGAGCTACTGCACCCAGCTTCTTTTTTTGGGGGACAGAGTTTCACTCTTTGTCACCGAGGCTGGAGTGCAATGGTGTGATCTCGGCTTACCACAACCTCCACCGCCCAGGTTCAAGCGATTCTCGTGTTTCAGCCTCCCGAGTAGCTGGGATTACAGGCTTGCACCACCACGCCCAGCTAATTTTGTATTTTTAGTAGAGAAGGGGTTTCTCCATGTTGGTCAGGCTGGTCTCTAACTCCCGACCTCAGGTGATCCACCCACTTTGGCCTCCCAAAGTGCTGGGATTACAGGCATGAGCCACCATGCCCGGCCCAAGTCTGTTTCTTAATCATTAAACTCTGAGCTACTCCACTCACTCTCAAGCAGCCTAATTTACTTTCTTGTTTCTCTACCAGGTAACTTCAAATACTTTTACAATTGAAGGTCTATGCCTGGACCCTGGGGCCCACATCTCAGTCTTAGACCCTCTATCATTTGCCACTGTTCCCTGAGGTCACCTGATAGCTCACATCTTTGCATATGGCAGTAGATCTCTGATGCCATGCAGATCTCCCTGGTACTGATTGGATCTGGACTTCTACCAAGCAGTGCCCTTTGCCAAAAATTTCCTGTCCCTAAACTCTGCCTATGTGCTACAGTTTGACACCTACTAAATCTCATTCATATTGACTGTTGATATACCTGGACTCATTCCTATTGCCCATTTCTGGGGATCTGCTCCCGACTGCTTACCTGGATTCCAGTTCCTTGTCAGGTGTACTCAGCCAGTCCAACTCCATTATAGAGACCATCCTTTTTAGTTTTTTTTTTTTTTTTTTTTTTGAGACTGAGTCTCACTCTGTCACCCAGGCTGGAGTGCAATGGCGTGATCTCAGCTCACTGCAACCTCCGCCTCCCAGCTTCAAGTGATTCTCCCTGCCTCAAACTCCCAAGTAGCTGGGATTACAGGTGCCCACCACCATGCCCAGCTAATTTTTGTATTTTTAGTAGAGACAGGGTTTTGCCATGTTGGACAGGCTGGTCTTGAACTCCTGACCTCAGATGGTCCACCCGCCTCAGCTTCCCAAAGCACTAGCATTACAAGCGTAAACCACTCCGCCTGGTCTCCTTCTTACTATTTGAATGTGTGTGTTTTTTCATTAAACTACATTGGAATAAACACACTTTTATGTGGAAAGAGTGGAAATAATCAGTAAAATACCCAATATTTCTTGAACACCTTCTATTGTCTGATATTGTTTTAAAAAGTAGCATGTTTTAATTCATTTCACCCTCACAAAACCCTGTAAGAGGTAGGTGTTAATATCTCCATTTTACAGGCAAGGAAGCAAGCACACAGGTTACTCGTCCAAGGTCACACAAGAATTGTATTGTGGAGCTTAGATATAAATTCAAGTAGACTAGTTCCAGAATCTGCGTTCTTAACCAGCACACTCTATTACAACTCTACTACCCTCACTCCCAAAGATGTTTTCAAATTTTGAGTCATTTCAAACTTACACCTGTTAAGATTCTTTGGCTAAATATTTTTAACTCCTCCCCAACCCCAGCCTCAAATCTAAGTTCCCACCTCTAATGCAAACCCTTTAACAAAATATGTATTTTCAGATTGAATTTTCTTAAAATGAAGTTTATATGAACATAAATACATAAACAATAAACCTAAAAATCCTGGCACTTAGGATTTTGCTTATTAAATCAATAGTAAAATCCCCTTGGTATTCACCAAATTAAATCTTCAACAAAGTGTAATCCAAACTATAATTATGAACTTTAGAAAAAGGGAGGGCCCCTCTAGATCCTGGTATCCAATTATATATGCCCCATTATTTCATTTTGAACTGTGTTGGACATTAACTGCCATGCAAGCTTGTGCGTGCATTTAAAGAGGTCTCAGCTCTGTCCTGATAAAACAGCATTTAGCTTTGAAAAGTAGGCCTAGTTGATATGAGTAAGAATTCTAAAAATGTATGCATACATTGATATTTTATGACACAAACTAATTCATATCAAAAAAGGGGGGGGAATTAAAATTATTTCTAACATGAAGAAACTGGAAATAACGAGAAGATAAAGAGACAACAACCCAAGTCTCCAGTCCACTGCTGGAAACTGAACTCTCAATACAAAGGGAAAATCTGGAAAAAGACCTGAGAAGTCCAATATCAAATTCGGAAAAAGAGAAAACATTAAATTAATTCACTATTTAATTTATGGAGGAAAGTTTATCAAAAACAACAGAAATGCAGATTTTAAAAGAACGAAGAATAACTTTCATACCTTTGTTAGGATTGTAGAGAAACAAAACACTGCTTTGTAAATACAAATAGGAACTCTTCCAACAAGAGTTGTTTTCCCTGATATTACCTAATGAGAGCCACAAGAAGAAGAGTATCCTTAGAATCTAAAGGTGTTAGAGCTTAAAAGGATGTAAGATATTACCAAATCTTATTCTACCTCATTTCTTACATGGAGAAAGGTAGAACAGGTCCTAAGAGAGACTGGTGTGTCCCAAGCCCCTCAATTTATCTTACCCAATATTTTTCACTTTATCTAGATTAGAATGAGATACGTAAGACTGTAGACCTTATGATCTGTTGATATAAGAAAAATTTAAAACATGAACTGCACTTAGAAATTTATTTAACTGAAGATTTTGTTAAGAAAACACATTTCAGGTGCTACTGTACATTATATAAACTATTAACTTTTATTTTTTAAAAGCCAGGTAATGTCCTGTTACAATTTCTTGATTTTAAGGGGTTTGTAGGTATGTGCTCATGATTAATACATAAAAACATTTTGTTGGTGTTATTTCCATAATAATCTAAAGCAATTTTTACTATTTTAAAATAATGAGAGTGCTTTTCTTTCAAGCTTTCATGGTAATTCACTAGGAAGAGTAAAACTTCATGACTCAGCTTTTTGTGCCCACTCACACATGCCTAAAAGGTCCACTGAAATTGCTTGCTATATTTTAAATTCCAGCTTGAAGTAGGACTCTTGTTTTTCTGAGGCTCACAAAGACTAGACTCACAACTTAGTTCTATAGTGTCTATTTAGCTGGACTTAAAGCCCACATCAAGTACTTTATTGTCAAATAAAAAGCTATCTATGAATGGAGCTTAGTAACTTAAGTAGCTCTCCAGAGTTTGGTAAATATTTTGTGTCTACTTTTGATCTCTATTGTCTAGGAAAGGTTCTGTCAAGTTGTAAAGTGCTAGAAAGTGTTGTTTTAAACTTTTGAAAGGTAGTAAGAGTACTACAACTCTGGGATCCTTGGTTGCAACAAAGAAGCATAAAATCAACTACTATAGTTTTCCAAAACCACCATTCCCTCAGACCCTCCCCCAAGGAAATAAAAGAGCATCCAGGAAGTCCCATCTTTAAAAAAATACTGAGCTATCAGCCTGGGGCTTCTAAAATTCAGGCCCTGAAAAAAGGATAGGAAAGACCTCAAAGTCTATCCCTATTAGGTTTAGAGGGAAATGACTCTTCCTAATAAAAGCCATCCCCCTGATTGTTGCTTTGCTCACCATATTTCTTACACATTTGGACTGTTTTCCCCTCTCATCTCCATCCATCCATCCATCCAATATTTGCCCATACTTTGAATTCTTATTCAAAAGCCAACCCCTTCCATGGTGACTTTCCTAAGTTCCTCCATCTTAGCTCTCCCTGCAACCTTAGTGCTCAAAGCACTTTGTCATAGTCTGTACTGTCTTTTAATTATTTGAGTATGTCTGTCGGCTCCAAGTAACTGGGTCAACATTTTTTCCTTTCTTTACTGTCCACTTAGAGTTACTCAATAAGGGTTTATTAACTCAGTGAGGTGAGTAAGGCTCTTAACTCATAAAACCCCCATTCTCTACTTGTCTTAGAATAAACCAGGGCAGGGAATCTAGAGCAAACTTTGAAAACTGGGTTATTCATGGTTTGATAAGACTGGCCAAGTATCCAAGATGGTTAAGGTAATGAATATTGTGACCTGAATATGAAATGTCTTAAGCTGACTGAAAAGTAATTACACAAAAAAAGTGTGAAGGTATAAGAAGAGCATTATCAGTATCTGGAAATATTTAAAATAAGTAAATACATATATAAAACAGCAAATTCTAAAAATATATATTTACCGCCATGTTTTGAGTCCAGGTACAAATAATGATACAAAAACGTTATCTTCAAACACCAAAGAAACTACTGATCCAATCAATCAGCAAACCCTAATTCAGGTGTTAGGAAAAGGTTGTAAAGACTACATAAGGCACAGCTCTGATTCCTGCCCTTAAGGACTTTCTAGTTTATTAATAATTGTGGAGGGAAGTAAACCAAATAAGCTATCTCGTAAGACAGTTTAATGTTTTATAGGAGAACTTGAATTTGTGGCTTCCAAAACTCAAAATAGGCCTTTAAATAGACATTTTTCATACCCAAAAGGTATGTTTAAAATAATTCATTCTCATCTAAGGACAGGAAGTGTGTAGAGTAAGCCTGCAAAAGGTCATCACCACTATTAAAGCAATTTTTTTTTCTGATCTTTTTAACTGTCATGACTTTTATGCCCAACAGTTACTGATGGTCAAATGTAAATGTATTCTGAAGCTCGGCCAAAGCTTTTTTTTTTTTTTTTCTTAGAGTGATACTCAAAACAAAGCAAATATTGGCTTAGTCATGACACTTGTTGTTCTAAAACGTTAATAGCCTATTGTTCACTGTGGTTGTCTCAACGAGATAATACATTGAAAAACAGCATTTCCTGATAGGAAGTGAATTCCCACTGTGTGTCACAGGACCCTAGCCAAATGCTGGGCTCCAAAGGAGAAACAGCAGTGCCTTCTGGGACTGTGTAGAGACTTCCCCCTCGCTAGTTTAAAATGTCTGTTTCAGCTCAAACTACAATCTGACTGATTTTGCTACCATAGGACTGTTTTCCTAAAACGACTTCAAATGCTTTAGACAATGTTTGTTCAACATCCTGTAGACAGCAGCATCCTGTATATTTCTAACTATGAAGAATTTCCTTAGTTATACATGCCACAATGGATGGGGTAATCTGACAAAGAAGCCATCAGGATGTATCTTCAAAACACTATGTGACCATTTTCAAGCGTGGTTTCATATAAGCAATTGTTAAAAAATCATAATATATGAAGCACAATAATTGCAACAGATTTTCACATTTCACACATCAGATATGTTTTAGTCGACAAAAATTTAGGCTCAATTAATTAGTCCAAGCATCACAGCATTATTTAAGAGTTCAATTAGTGAGAAACTGATGTCACCAGCAGACTCTCATACAGAAGTGGAGAAGTGCCTCCAAAGTAACTGACACTGTACTAAGACATTAAGATCTCCTTTTTAAACACTGAAAACATACTTTTCATCTGTTTTCACAGATTCGAATTTAAATATTTTTTTTTTGTCAAGTTCCAATCACCAGTGGATATTAGAAAGCTTCAACAATGCAAGAAACAGGAACAGTTGTCATTTTAGTGGATTCTAAGCAAGACTGTCCAAGTTACCCAGGTATTCCCAGCATTTAATTCAGTGCTTGGCTGCTAGAAGGTCTTTGATACATTTTGCTAAGTGGAACTGTATGTCAAAAAATGTATATGAAAATTAACAAGGAATACTAATAATTATCTAGCATTTTTTGAATAATAAATAATAACCTCAGATTATAGAAAAGTATATTCAAGGTATATTAAGCCGTCTGCCAAGAAGCTAAGGTAATCACCACACAAACATACAAACTCTCCTACCTTCTAGCCAAGAAAATGTCTTTATCTTCCAGTTGTAATTACACAAATCAAATGAAGTTCTTACATCATTTTATCTTTAGAACAGCTGTTCTAAAGATATCCAAATTGAATAATTTGATTCAATTATGAGACTAAAACTGTGAAAAAGGCAATGTTAGGCAATGGTAAACATCGCATGTGTGATGCAGCAAAAATGACTGCTTTTGTTACTTTGTAACTTCGCCATGTAACTTTGTAACTTTGCTGGCAGGATATATTTCACCTCTAAAGCAGCTTCCTCAGCATCAAATCTGAAAACTTTAGTTAAGTAATGTCAGTTTTAGCGTTTAACGAAACAAGGAGATGGATTAAAGGGCTAGAATGTGCAAACAGTTTAAACAAGAAACCTGAAGCCAAGTTTCAAAGCTCTAGGATTACTTCTGAATGGTCGGACTCACTGAAAATTATAAGGATCCATTTTAAAAACAAACATAACCTCACAATCTTCTTCCTCAAGTAGTCAAGCTTGATAAAAAGGATTTGCTTTTAATTCTGGAATGGGTTTGATACTTTTGAAATTGACTTTTTAGAAAAGGATAGTTTATATAAAATATAGAATGATATTCAACTTTCCTTTTTTACATTCTTAAACTTTAAACTGGCTTAGACCATATGGAAGGTCAAATAAATTACAGACCACACAATACATATATAAGATGTTTTTAATTTAAATACGAGAAACTTCATATAATTTGGGTTATCCAGTTTAAATCAATATTCCAACAAAAATACTACATAAATATTGAAGTTGGAAGGGACATTAAAACTCATCTACTTCAAACCTCACATTTTATAGATGGTAAAACTGAGGATTCAAGGAGGTCAGGTGACCCACTCCAATCCCACATCCAAGTTACCCGACTTTGAACCCAATGTTCTTTCACTATTCTGCTGAGAAATGACTTCCTCCTAGGGCAGTTCCTACCCACCCCCAACCATGAATTCCTGGGATAGTGCGGCCTACTTTTGGAGCCCTAGTCTGATAGACAGAAGTTGGTGAGGGAATTTTCCATTTCCACACATCACTATTACACCTTCTCTATAGTACCCAAGTTCTGGGTTCTGTCCCAAAACGGGGGTAGAAGACTAATAGCGTAAGTATCTCTGATGGAGAGGGGATGGGAACAAACTTGGAAACGATCCAGATATCCATTGAAGGAGGAATAAGAGTTACAGTACATCCATCCACACAAGAAAGTACTGTAAAGCCATTAAAAAGAATGAAGTAGGTTGGGTGCAGTGACCCACGCCTGCAATCCCAGCACTTTGGGAGGCTGAGGCAGGGGGATCACTTGAGGTCCCGAGACCAGTTCAAGACCAGCAAGGCCAACGTGGTGAAACCCCATCTCTACTAAAAGTACAAAAATTAGCCAAGCTGTAATCCCAGCTACTCGGGAGGCTGAGGCAGGAGAATTGTTTGAACCCAGGAGGCAGAGGTTGCAGTGAGCCAAGATTATGCCACTACACTGCAACCTAGGCGACAGAGCAAGACTCTGTCTCAAAAAAAAAAAAAAAAAGAAAAGAAAAAAGTAAATACATAATGGTATGCATGGTACAATTTTATATGGATTAAAAAGCTGTTCAGGTAGATCACTCTCACACACACACACACACACACACACACACACACACACACACACTCCTCTCTCTCTCTCTCTCCCATCGACATATTTTTGAAAAATAAATTCCCCTCTGGGGAGTGGGGCTGAGATTAGGGTGGGAAAACATTTTGTCACATGCCCTCTTATATTATTTCATCTTTTACCATATGCATTTTCTAGTAAAATTACCTTTTAAAAGTACATTAAAGCAGAGAAAGGAAATTCCGTGGAGCTCTGGGAGACAACTCTGGTGATGAAGATAAAGACAGGGTTTATCAATGGTAATTTGACACTCTGTATCTAATGTACATGACACATTATATCTAGTTCTCTAGAAAAGCCTTCTCAATGCTTTTCATGTCATGGTATGTGTATTAGTTCTCACTAATAGGGTATGCATAAATAAGACAAAGCTTGTATAGCAGACTGGAGTAAACAAGAGGTAGACTGAGGGGGCAGATGCACAGGGCTTGGTAAAAAATATTCCATTTTTTGCCAGGCGCGGTGGCTCAAGCCTGTAATCCCAGCACTTTGGGAGGCCGAGACGGACAGATCACGAGGTCAGGAGATCGAGACCATCCTGGCTAACATGGTGAAACCCCGTCTCTACTAAAAAATAAAAAAAACTAGCCGGGCGAGGTGGCGGGCGCCTGTAGGCCCAGCTACTCGGGAGGCTGAGGCGGGAGAATGGCGTAAACCCGGGAGGCAGAGCTTGCAGTGAGCTGAGATCCAGCCACTGTACTCCAGCCTGGGCGACAGAGCGAGACTCCGTCTCAAAAAAAAAAAAAAATTCCATTTTCTTTATATTATGTACCTAGGAAAAGATAAGAGTATTACTGGAGATATTAACTAAGATTTTCTATTACAGTTCCAAATAAAAATCTATTTAAAAATCTTCTAATTTCAATATTTAACAGCAAATTCATTGGCAAGCTTTGCTGCAGCACAACTGTGAAAGTCGAAGTTTAACTGTATTCCTCCAGAGTTCAAAGGGACAGTACACATTGTAACCAATATTTTTTGAAATGAAACACTGTTTTCTGTGTTGTAAGAGAAATTTATTACAGAGATTTAAAGTGGTTCGTATGTGTCATGGTTGGGTCATGATGTAAAATATACTGAAAAAAGTTTGAAAACCACTTTTACCCAAGGCTACACAACTAATAGCTGTACACTAAATAGCCAATGTTCAAGGAAAGGTCCACGAAAACACTTGTGGCAGGAGGTTAGCCTAATTTCAACTTGAAAATGCTGATGAGATGTTTTATATAGCTAGTTCTACTACTCAGATATGAAAAAGTAAATTTCAAAATTTCTGACAGACACAACTTCTTACAGTAAAGCTTTAGTTTTCATGTCATTTATAAGAATGACTGAGTTAACATCCAACCATTTTTCTCTCAATTCTAGTATATTCCCTTTAGCATTTCTGGAATAGTCATGTGTCTTTACAAAGAAAATTAGAGTACTCAAAGCTAGAAAAGATCTTACAAGAGGCTAACCCAAATTCCTAATTGTATAGGTGAAGAAACTAATGTCCAAAGAGGTAAATCAGTCTCTTGAATCCCAGGTTAGTGCTTTTTGCTATGATACCATACCTGTGCTTTATTCTTACATCCTTATGAAATTAGAAGACAGCTAAATCCGATTACTACCAAGTAAAAAAGAGGAAGCTGAAGCAAGGAGATGCTAAGAAGTCTTAGTTCAAAAAGTATGACACAATGTCACCTCTGCAAGCTTTACAGAAATTAGTCATTTTCAACATTCAGCTTTGATTTCAAGGGAGGCAGTTGTTCAATTTGCTTGCACCAAATGAGTGTCTACCCAAAGTGTACACATGACCACACACCAGAGAATATAGATAACACAAAACACAGCCTCTCCCTCCACATGCCCACTTCAGTCAGTGAATAATTGAATACTCCAAAGGCATTTAAAACTCAGGTACAAACAGAAATTCAGTGTGTGAGGGGGAAAAAAGGTCAGACAGACCCCAGTTGCAAAGAAAAAAACTGCTGAACATGGACCCCAATGAACAACAATAATTCTCCTATAGTTCAACTCACCATTCACGTCACAAACTCTAGAAAGAACACAGAGGCACGGAACTGATGAGGCATGGAACAGAACTTTGGGCTGCAGCCTGCCCCAACTCTTCTGACAAATACCCAACAGCAACAGGACAAAGCATCATTATGACACAAATAAAAGGCTCTTTAGATGCTGCCTTTTTTTTTAATTCAATGAACCCACTCTTACAAAGTTCATGTCACGATGTCTCGAAACACAGTATTGACAGATTATGCTATTAATGGGTCCAATAAATTCAGTATAAAACACCACTTCAAGCATTTTTAAGTTAAATAACTAGCACATTTGGGAGAATACTATTTTCCTTCATTTGAACAGTAAATGTCATCCCCAAAATCGTTAAAAATAACAATTCAGTAAACTGTTTAAGAGGGGGAAAAAAGCAGACAAGTGAACTAAAAGAAAAAAACCTTAGTTGAATGATAAAGCCAGAAGCTCCTCCCAAAGAATATTGCATGTTACTAGCAGCTGGCACAAAGCTTAACCATCTATCTTATCTGTGTTTCCCCTTAAGCTGTGAGCAATCAGTATTACAATAGACAATCCATTACTTACAAAAAAACTGAAGTGCTGTACATTTCTTAAGCTGGTTTTTGTGGGGCAATTCTGTTGCAATATTGCCCTAAAAATGAACTTTGTTTTAAAGAGCAAGATATCCACAGTCAATGTGGTTAGAGCAAGGGTGGAGCTCACTCTGGGGGAAACAACACACCCAGGCCGACTTCAGTGAGAGCAAACTGCACATTAATATCGTCACACATTTTCAGAGCCTCAGAGTCACAATTAATTGATTAGTCCTCCTAAAAAAGTTGGGGGGAGTTCATGTTTGAAGATCAGCTTTCCTGCCTTGAAGTAAAATATATTCTCATTTCTTGTTTGTGAAGAAAGTAAAGATAAAATAAAATGCAAGACAGATCACACAGTTCAACCAACAGAATGTTAGATGGAAGTGGAGTACTATAAAGGAAGTCCAACCATGCCAACTTCTAAGTTTAGCAACAGCAGCTTTTACATATCTCAAGGTGTCAGAAGCTTTGCTCATTCTAAAACATTACTTCAGCCAGTTTCCAGAGGTCCTGAACATGAACACAAATTACCTCTTTCTCTCCTCACCAGTGCTCTAGTTCTCCTAACAATGCACAAATAATAAAAACATTTTATTATCAACTAGCAATAGGTCCCTTCAAAATAAGATGTCATTTATGGAGTTGCTTTGGTAGAATATTGAAATGTACATGTAAAAAAGAAAATTATTTATTATGCATACCATATTTTTTTATACTCAACCCCTTTTCAGTAATTTTGTAGGAATTTTATTTTAAAAGTTTTCCACAGTATGTATAAATACTGTATAAATATCTTCAACAGTATCTAAAATAATTTATCAGTTACTGAAACTATTATCAAACATCTGATAATTATTCAAAGTGATTTAACCAATACTATTTTCTGTATATGCATATTCAGAAACACAACCAAGAGTTATTTTTAATTGAATTCCTATAATCATAAAATTAAAGTTTGAGTAAAAGAAGCACATGAAAAAACTATATAATTGCTTACATAGAATTTAAAATGAACAATGGAAAAGGATTTGAGAGAACACCAGGAAAATATTATTTTTAATGATGCATGTTGTCACGTTACTCTAGCCAAGAGCTACTCTCTCACATTGGAACAATAAATCAGTTTGGAGTATTGAACATTTCAATATTTTGAGAGATGGCTTAGAACATCCTCTCTCAGGACACTAGTGAGGAGCTGTTGATTGATCTTGCCTTTGTTGGATTATGAGGTCACTCTTGCCACATGACAAATTAACCATTCCAACATACTCTTCTCATAGTCCAACTGCCTGATTTATTTTTTCAACCATCAATGTAATTATGAATCACCTGCTGCCATCTCTTGGCTCTGCCTCATCTCCCCCTCAAACTAACAATTCAAAGTTACCAGTTGGTTATTACAGTAGAAGAATCCTGTCTTGATACTTTTTGGATTTGCAATGGCAGAATGTGTTTTCAAGTCAAACTTCACTTTCACAGCTGCAAAGGAAATGACAAGAGAAGAAAAACACAGCCAATATATATCAGCAATTAATTCCATCCACAACTGCCCAGCTGTTTGTGCATGGAAGAATCAGTCTGTTTCCTTTCGGGGCTTTCACCACTGAAAATTGATACTGCACATTCAGAGACACAAGCTGTTTGTAACATGTCAGGAATGTGCGCAAGATCACACAGAGTTGAAGAGACAAAATGAAATCCAGATCTAGTTTTCTTGGGACTTACCAGTATTATTTCATAGCAAAAAACAAAACAAAACAAAACAAAACAAAAAACCACACACACACACACACACACACACACACACACACAAACACCCCAATCACAGAGCAAAATACACAAAAAATATTGTCCCTTCTGAATATTACCCTTCCAATAAAGGAGAAAATCTGCCAATGATATCAGATTTAGTATCAAGAATAGACACTCTGATTTATTGGCACAGACAAGGTGTGACATTCTTAGGAATCCACATGCTCTATGTTAAATCCAGCCAATACTCTGGACTACACAGCTACTTGCCCAATGTGTAGTTAGTCCCTTTAAAAAATCCTTATAAATGTGAAAGTTGTTGGGAACCAATGCTTTCACCACGGTCATGCAGAAAAGCAAGTTTTTCTTGGTTAGTCCTGATACTATTTGGCACTCACATACATGCCTGTTTCAGGGATTCATGTAAATTTACAGATCCAATCTTCTAGGGTAACTTTCAAGCAATGAAATTTCTCCTTCCCTCCCCCCTAACTCAGTTTTGTGGATTTTAAATAAAAATACTATACTGAGTGCCAGAGGCTTAACAACTAAAGTATGGGCTTGTATGCAACTCATGAAGTGTGCTATCCCCCTTCTCTCCCTGTCCTCCAATTCCAATTTTATTTCAAATATTTGATTTAAATTGTGTAAAACGTCATTTTTTCATATTGTATTTTCAATACATGACTTGCCATTATTGTTATGAAAGTCAGCGAAAAAAGATGGCATTTTAAAAACAAAATAATTGAAAACATATTTTAGCTTTGTTTAAGAAAAAAAAAAGAGGAAATGAGGTAGCTCCATGACTGAATTCATTGTCCTAAGGGCCTTCCCCTTCCCCTTTTGCCCTCCAATCAACATCAGCTGAACAAGAGTTCACGCACTCCTAATACCTGTACATTCTCAAATACAACATAGATAGGCCACCCACTCTGGGCACCACTAGGGTCTAGGGCTTGATCAATGAAGAGAAGACAAACTGTCTACTCCAAATAGGGGAGTAAAAGAAACATTCCATAAGCTTCCAAATGGAGATGTTTCAAGTGCCAGAAATCAAACCAGCACAATGAGAAGCTGTCTCCAACTAAAGTGCTATGAATCCTGAAGTCACAAAGTTTTTTTTTTTTTTTTTTTTTTGAGACGGAGTCTCGCTCTGCCGCCCAGGCTGGAGTGCAGTGGCCGGATCTCAGCTCACTGCAAGCTCCGCCTCCCGGGTTCACGCCATTCTCCTGCCTCAGCCTCCCGAGTAGCTGGGCCTACAGGCGCCCGCCACCTCGCCCGGCTAGTTTTTTGTATTTTTAGTAGAGACGGGGTTTCACCATGTTAGCCAGGATGGTCTCGATCTCCTGACCTCGTGATCCGCCCGTCTCGGCCTCCCAAAGTGCTGGGATTACAGGCTTGAGCCACCGCGCCCGGCCACAAAGTTTGATTTGTTAAGGAACTACTAGGCATCTCAAACATGTGGTAGACTAAAATTAAAGCACAAAACCAAAAATAGGGCTTTTCCTTTTGAACAAACATCATCTGGTCAAGGATGTATCGGGTTGGGGGACGGGAGGGGAGGGGAGAAGGAGAAGGGAGGAGAGGAGTTTAATTTTTGGCTGATGGTGACAACAACTTCTAGAAACGTGGTATAACTATTAGTGACTTAAAACAGCCACAGAGATGAGCTTTGCTTGGCAAGCTTCAGCTCTGTGGGACATTCAGTCTAGCTTGAAATGTCTATGTGAAGTAACCTCTCTACCTACTACAAGACTGGCTAAGAAAAAAAAGGTCTAAACTGTTTAAATCAGGTTACTTAAATTCATGTTAGTCTGGGGTGGGAAGCTGGCTGCTTCCATGGGTTCCTCTACTCAGCTGGGATCACCTTTGTATTCCAACAGATAGCACAGAGCTTAGAGCTTAGCCCACTGAAACCATCCACAAGTGCGGAATGGTTATGCCTGAGTAACAGGCATTTAGTTATGATTAAAAACAAAACAACTAAGATGAACACTCTCCAAAAAGGAAAGCAAAATGACAGAAAATAGGGGCAAGGAGATGATCAGAGTAAAATGCATGAAATATTAAAAAGATTAAAAACCAACTGTGCAAACTTCTGTGTCCTCAGAGATCTAAATGCTGCTAAGCAGTTAAAGTGCCACTGGAATAATTCAAACTGCTACGCAGTGCACTTTACATACTTATTCCATGAACTTCCACAGCAACCCTATCGGTAGTACTATTATGATGCCTCCTTTACAGATAAGAAAACTAGGGCCGGGCGCGGTGGCTAACGCCTGTAATCCCAGCACTTTGGGAGGCCAAGGCAGGCGGATCACGAGGTCAGGAGATCGAGATCATCCTGGCTAACGCGGTGAAACCTTGTCTCTACTAAAAAAAATACCAAAAAATTAGCTGGGCATAGTGGCGGGCACCTGTAGTCCCAGCTACTCGGGAGGCTGAGGCAGGAGAATGGAGTGAACCTGGGAGGCGGAGCTTGTAGTGAGCTGAAACCACACCACTGCAATCCAGCCTTGGCGACAGAGCGAGACTCCGTCTCAAAATAAAAATAAATAAATAAATAATATACATGGTAAATAAATAATGTCCCTTGCCTATTTAATATTTGATAGATGGTTATTTGTTAAAACAGGTAATCCAAGACTTAAAAAGGAAGAATTATAGAAAAGGCAAGGTTGGGGATAAGTGAAATATGGTTAATGTTCAAAATAGGCCTTTTCTGGATAAAAATCTACATGACATAACCAATGATTGATAAGTTCATCTTATTAAAGCTGAGGTTGAAATTCAGTAAGTCATTAGGTCTAAAGATTAGGCATGATCCCCATTTAAAACAAAAATTAACCAAACTAGTGAGGTTGTATTATATCTTCAAGGTTGCCAAACTAGAGGTAGAAAGACATAATATGGCTTTGACTCTATTGATGGCATAATACTTCCGAAAACTATGCATTTTATTAACACCTCCTGAAGACACAGACTACATGAAAAAGAAAAAAGCACAGAATAAAAAGTGAAGAATAAATCTATTTGGGCCTTAAATTTAAAAAATCTGCAATCATGAATAATTTGTTTTGGGAAAAGTTCTACAACGGAATAGAAAACAAGTAAAACAAAATGAAATATAGCCACAATATACAAAATATTCATGACATATGCAATTTGTTTTTACTTTCTAAGTCTTTGAAGTATAACTTTTAACTGTGGTAAGAATACATAACATGAGATCTACCCTCTTAAATTTAAGTATACATTAGTGTTGATTATAGGTACGATGTTCTACAGCAGACCTAAAGAGCTTTTTTATTTTGTTGGACTGAAACCCTCCCCCCTGCAATTTGTTAAAAATGTTACTTTTGCTTTGAGCTGTTCCATCCAAGGATCCGGGGCTCTGTAGGCATTTTAAATTGCTTTTCCAACTATGAGACATCTCTTTACTTGGAAAATGTTTTACGTTTCAAATACTTTACCCAGTAAAAGCCATTCCCCAATTTTTTTTAAACTTGGGAAATTTAAGTATTCATCAATGACGTTTCTAAAATTATCCTCCAAAACCAAATTCAAGCACTTAGCTTCAAACACTGCTGTCGGATAGGTAGGAGGCAAAGCTGGCTCCTCCCAGCCCCTACTCCCCCTCAAAGAAAAAATCAACAAAAAACTAAAAACAAAACAAAAAAAAACACATGATGTGTAGGCAGGCCTACTAACAATCTCAGCCTCTCTGAGATCTAGCTCTAGAGCTTGTGCTGCCTGTATATGACAAGAGCCACATCCCACCCTCAAAAATTAATGCTTTAAGGCTCCTCAGATATGATAAGTAAGCTTTTTCCAAGACAGGCCGAGAGACAGGATATCTGCACCCCTTCCCCAAATCTTTGTCCTTCAACCCCCGCATAACTCTGCCTGCCTTAAAGTATCTTAATGTGTTTTTCCACTCCATGGTTGATAGATTTGCTATATATTCAGTAGCATGATAGGTGTAATGAAAACAAAAACAAAACTAGTCTGTAAATGTATCTCTTCTGTACATTTTAGAGGGATTTCAGTTTATAGAATCATACATACTGCTCCCAAACATTACTGAAGTATAGAGTATCAATTTATTCTCTGCAACCTACAGCTGTACTGATCACATGATCTACTTTGATTTTAGATTTTTTAAAATTTATATTTAAATTCTAGGGTGGTAAATCAATTCACCAAGTATTTCTTTTCTACTTTTTTCTTAAATACATTTATTCTACTAACAATTCATTCCCCAACTATTACATGCTACAATTGAACAGGTAGCATGGTAGAAAATGTAAGAAATGAATAAGACACTGTCTCTGACCCTAAAATACTAGCAATTTAGTGGGTTGGGGCAGGGGAGAGGGAGAGACAATTGTAGCACACTCTGTCATTACTTGTAATAGATATACTACAGACTCAGAGAAAGGAGCCTATTTGAAAGGTTATAGGGCAAGTTACCCTGGAGCTTGGTCTAAAAGGAATGAGTATATATGGGGTGAAGAGGAGAAAGATTAAAGAGAGACAATATACGTTTTAATAAACTTTTAACACATAGCTTTACTTTAAATAAAAGTATCACAGATTACAAATAACACAAAAGGGAAATCAAAATTGCCACTGGGTACAGTTTACAGTGATTTGTATAATTTAAGCTACAGGAAGCCTACAATCTATTGGCCAACCACAGTTTTGTGTCATGTGCTTTTGCTTTCACTCTACTCTTCTGACTTGCATGCTAAGAAAAGAAACTCAAAAGCCATTTATATTATTTTTTAAACAATGCTTGTTCTTACACTGAGTTAACCAATGACTTAGAAATAGTTAAGACTAATTATCCTGAAAGCCAGTCAAACTGTAATCTGACACCACGTCACCATGAAAAGAGGCATAAGAATGTTCTAGGTTAATACTAAGGTCAGTAAACAAATTCCATGGTCAACGTGGCACTATAGTATACTATACCCTATGGGCTCAAATCCTTAAAGACATCAAATATAAACAAGGTAGATTTAACGGGAAAGGATGGGAAGGGGGAAAAAAAAAACACCGCAACTAATAAGCATTATGTTTTGTAAGACACTTAAGTTCGAAGGTTCACTGGCCCAGAAAGTTGTTGATACATGAGAAAGGTTACTTTTGTGGACTGAAAAATGGGCTAAGGTGATTAAACATACACTTAAAGCTGAAAGGGATGATATGTTAAATTGCTGAGACTGGGTCACTCATTTGATCAACTTATTATTGATGAGAAAATGCCACAGGGTTAATGTTTAAGATGCTTCCACATCGAAGTACAAATAAATAACAAATCTTCCATTTTTATGAAGAATATGCAGATCATTCATAGCACATACAATCACCACAAACTGAGAGGAAAAACCCTTTAAAACGGAGAAATTAAGGTAGGATTATTTATGTAAATTATTTAAAGATTCCTTGCCAGGTTCTTTTAAACAGTAATCACGCCTGCATTTAACCATGTTATATTGAGATACAGGCAACTTTTTTTTTATAGACAGGGTCCCACTCTGTTGCCCAGGCTGGGTACAGTGGCATGATCATGGCTCACTGCAGCCACAACCTCCCCGGGCTCAAATAATCCTCCCAGCTCAGCCTCCTAAGTAGCTGGGATCACAGGCTCACATGACCACACCCAGCTAATTTTTCTATTTTTTGCAGAGACAAGGTCTCACCATGTTGCCCAGGCTGATCTCAAACTCCTGCGCTCAAGCCATTCAGCTCCCTCAGCCTCCCAAAGTGCTGGGATTATAGGAATGAGCCACCATGCCCAGCCACTAGCCAACTTTCTAGGAGCATATAATTTATATAAAGCAAGGCCTATAATTTATGTACTTTATACTAATGAATTCACACCTACAACATCAAAACTGACAAAAAAGAAAAAAACCCTCTTGCCTTTCAGAACATTCATTTCAGGAGTTTAATTCTGGAGTAGGAAATCCTCAGTGAATTCTTTGGACAGTATATATGTACACCCATCCCTAGGTATCCATCAGGGATTAGTTCCAGGACCTCCCATGGCCAACAAAATCCAGGGTGCTCAAGTCTCTGATGATAAAACGAAGTGGTATTTGCATAAAACCTTTGTACTTCCTCCTGTATACTTTAAATCATCTCTAGATTACTTATAATGCCTAATACAATGTAAATGCTATGTAAGTAGTTGTTATTCTGTATTTTTACTCTAATATTTTCAATCTGCGGTTGGTTGAATCTGAGAATCTCAGAAATGGAGGGCCAACTGTAACTTCCTCAGAATATTCAGAGAAAAGGAGGGGAGTAGAAAAGCCCATGACAATTGCTTCTGAATCTCTGAAAAGGAAAGTGACAGGAGAAGTACCAAACCTGGGTGGAAGGGGGAAAAGGAGGAGCTAAGAAAGCAGATGAAGAGACAATATAGGAAGCCAAGGATGACATGAGATAAGGTGATCAAGTAACTGTGGCAGCCGGAAGAGGCTGGGCCACACCCAGAGAGAGCTATGTGGCTTATTTCAAGGGGGTGGAAACTGAGCAAGTGAACAATTTGGTTTTGTTTAACTGAAAGGTTGCACAATCTTGTAAATGGGGGAAGGAAAAGGGGTGTTTTTCCAGTATACAAACTTAGGATAAATAGCTATCACGTTAAAAAATATTAAACAAAGAGAAGTAATACCTAAATCATTCATAGGAATATGAAAAAACAAAGCAAATCAAAGCAAAAATCATCTGGCATTGTTAGTATTTTAGAAAAGTAATGTATACCTTACACATGAAAATGAAAAACTGAGAACCTTGAGGAAAGATATATAAACTGTGTAAACCCAGAACATTACTTATTGACGGTCATAATGAAGCTTTTATCCTGTGGACTACGCCATCCTTCAAACTACAAGATCCCCATAAAGTACACTGACAGGAATTTTCGGGTACGTGGATCAGTGTAAGGTCCTTCCTCACTCCAACTTTAAATTTGGCAGCTTATAGAAATAATTCTCAGTGGCTGGATTCTTAAAACTTACTCCAAGATAAGCAATACTGTGACTCCTGTGGGCTATTTCCAAGTTATTAATCTGAAACAGTTCTCAACCCCTTTAAATTCATTCCTGCTGGTCCAATATAACAAATGATATGATGCTTTAAATAAAAAGGGGAGGTGGAGGGAAGAAAGAAGGCCCAAGTTAGCACCTTTGAAGTTGCTTTACAGTTTTAAAAAACTGCAAATGAGAAGTAATAACATAATATACATTTATTATATTTTTCAATCATGTGGCTAGAAACTACAGAAAGAATTTTAGAAAGGCTTTCTTCCAGATGCAAATTACTTTGTTTGATTTCACGTTTAACAGCTATTGCCTTTACTACACTCTAGGAAATGAAAGTTGAAAAAAAAAGTGAGGTATTTCAAGTGTTTTTATAGATGATTTATTAATCAAATCTATTTTCTAAGCATTAATATCTTCCTACAGGAATTTTTTTAAAAGGCACTATACATTCAAAAAGTGTTTGCTTTCACCATAATACAAAAGTCAAGGTGTGCTTGCTAAACCAGAAAGCAATCAGTGCACCTAGACCTGTGTTCTTAACACAATCAGAACAGAGCAACCAAGTGTAGCTTTAACATTTTGGCTTATCAGTTTATAAACAAAAATTTGTAGCTAGAGTTCAAAAGAGGGATATAAATATACAAACCTCTCTCAACATAATGTCATTATATAGATCACACCATTAGTAAGAAATGCTCATGGAAATATTCTTAGAATTTTCAAAAAATTCTAGACAATTATATCTCAAAGAAATACAAGCCGCTTAAAATTTACAAAAGAATTTCAAGTCACAGTCAATAACTAGAAACCAGGTTTTCTTCAAGTCACAAGTTGTGGACTAGGCTTACAGAAGTCTGTAACAGACTTCCATAAGATGGGGAGTTGTTACAGAGAACCACACACACACACAAAAACCAGAATGTTGAAGGGTTCATTCTCAGTTACAAGGTTGACCAAAAAAGAAAAAAAAAAAAACTATCCCTTAACAGACAGAATTAAAAACACAAATCAAGGGCCAGGCACGGAGGTTCATACCTGTAATCCCAGCACTTTGGGAGGCCGAGGAGGGTGAATCACGAGGTCAGGAAATCGAGACCATCCTGGCTAACACAGTGAAACCCCGTCTCTACTAAAAATACAAAAATTAGCTGGGTGTGGTGG
This sequence comes from Rhinopithecus bieti, assembly GCF_001698545.2. Classification (NCBI taxonomy): domain Eukaryota; kingdom Metazoa; phylum Chordata; class Mammalia; order Primates; family Cercopithecidae; genus Rhinopithecus; species Rhinopithecus bieti. The sequence goes on from NW_016808764.1 coordinate 2,550,425, forward strand.
CACACACCTGTAGTCCCAGCTACTCGGGAGGCTGAGACAGGAGAATCGCTTGAACCTCGGAGGTGGAGGTTGCAGTGAGCCAAGATCGTGCCATTGCTCTCCAGCCTGGGCGACAGAAAGAGACTCCATCTCAAAAACAAACACCCAAACCAAAAATCCTTATCTGTTTTTTCCAGAACACTGACTGGAAAAAGTCTCCCTTGCTAATCTGTAATAACAGGCCTACACTCACAAAGATTTGAGATTTGGGTTTATACACCAGCATGGTCCAGAAAACCCCAAGTCAAGAGAGAAACATGAAGTGCTCTTCATGTTTCAAAACCTTTAAAGATAAAATTAGATGCATGAGAAAGGAAGATGCTATAAAGACTGGCAGATTTTAAGGACTACCAAATAATCGAAAAAACTTAATGGATTAAACAGTGCATGAGACCCAACTGGAAAGAGTAAACTGGAATATAGACTTGAAAAAACCAGCCAGAATGAAGCACAGAAAGACAAAGAAACGGAATATACAGAAGAGAGGCTAAAAGAAGTCGGGCATGGTGGCTCACGTCTGTAATCCCACCACTTTGGGAGGCTGAGACAGGTGGATCATTTAAGGTCAGGAGTTCGAGACCAGCCTGGCCAAAATGGTGAAACCTCGTCTCTACTAAAAACACAAAAATTAGCCAGGCATGGTGGCACACACCTGTAATTCTAGCTATTCAGGAGGCTGAGGCAGGAGGATCACTTGAACCTGGGAGGCAGAGGGTGCAGTGAGCTGAGATTGAGCCACTGCACTCCAGCCTGGGCAACAGAGTAAGATTCTTTCTCAAAAAGGCAGAAAGAGAGAGAGAGAGTAAGAAAAATGAGAGAGAGAAAGAGAGACAGACAGACACACACACATACACTAAGAGACTTTAGTCAAGTCCAACATACCAAAGTTCCTGAAGCGGAAATAGAGAGATCAGGGGAGATATTCAAGGAAATCATGGCTAGAGACTTTTTGTAGAGTGGTCCAGGGACAGATTGGCTACAAAGGACTGACAATTAAACCTGCAACAGGCTTCAAAAGAAAACGAAATAAAAGTAATGAGACAAAGAAATATATTCAATTGCTAGGAATTGTATATCTAACAAAACTATCTTTGGAGAATAAGAGTAAAATGCAACATCGTCTCACTAAAAAATTTTATAAACTTACTAAAGGAACTTTTAAAGGGCAAATTCCAGGAAGAAAGAAATTAAAACTGGAAGGGCAGGCTGGGATGAAAGAAACAACAGTGGGTGAAGAAATTTGTAATTTTTTTTTTTTTTTTTCTGAAACAGGTACTCTGCCGCCTAGGTTAGGGTGCAGTGGCAAGATCTCAGCTCACTGCAACCTCTGCCTCCCAGGTTCAAGCGATTCTCCCACTTCAGTCTCCCGCATAGCTGGGACTACAGGTGTGCGCCACCACCCCTGGCCAATTTTTATAATTTTTGTAGAGATAAGGTTTTGCCATGTTGCCCAGGCTGGGAAACATGTAATTTTAAAAATACTATATAAAACAATAGCAATAACAAATGCAAGTGGTTAAAAACAAGGTGAACTAATATCCCGGTTAATAATAGCATATAAGATAAGAATAGAAAATAAGAGTGTTTTAAGATCCTTGCATTGTTCAGCAGAAGAGAAGAAATAGCTGTTAACTTCAGATTTTAAGAATGGATGTTAACATTTAAGATAATCCAGAATATATCTTTTAAACCGAGATCAATAATAAAAATAACCCAATTTTTCTATTAGTAAAAGATGTGAACAGCACTTTGCAAAAGAACATCCAAAAAACCAGCAAGTACATTAGGAAGTGCCCATCATCATTAGTTATAAGGGAAATAAAAATTAAAGCAATAATGAGATACCACTGTCTACCTACCAGTATGGCTAAAATGAAAACAGAAACAAAAAACTGTTAATATCAAGTATTGGCAAGGATATGGAACATCTGGAACTCAAGTTGTCATGTCAATTAGTACAAATACTTTGGGAAACTGGCCTTACCTGCAAAAGTGGGAGACACACATGCCCTGTAAGCCAGCCACTCCTCTCCCAGAAATACACACTTAGAAGAGTTGCATGGATATGAACACCAAAACCATACAACAAGGATGTTCACAGTAGAATTATTTTTAATAGATGCAAACTGGAAACAATCTGAATGACCATCATCTAAATGAATTATTTTATGTTCATAAAATCGAATATAGTACATACAATAAAGAGAATGAATTACTGTTACATTTAACAACATAGACAAATTCCACAGAAAAAAAAAATGCTGGACAAAAGAAGCTGGAGACAAAAGAGTAGATATTGAATGATTCCATGTATATAAAATCCTGAAACAGGCAACACTACTCTACGGTATTCAAAACTAAATTTTGAATTTAGAATATGGTATGTTCAAAACTAAATTATGTCAGGATTATGGCTACCTTGCAGAGAGCAGGGAAATGCCTGAGAACCCAGAGCAGGGTGTTGCTAGCATTCTAGTTCTTGACTCAGATGGGTTACACATGGTGTTCACTATATATAGTGTGTGTGTGTGTATATATACACATACATACACACACACTCATCAAGATGTACTGTATGACTTCTGTACTTTTCTATATATATGTTAAACTTGCATTTAAAAGTTTATCCAAAAAAATTAAGTGATTTAAAAGAAAGAAAAGCTTCTTCTCTTTCCATAGCAAGAACTTATAACTTGATGCCATTTTTTCTGTTGGTTAGCTTAGCTCTCTGGAGACACTGTTAAATCCTCTTTCTCACAAAACCAAAGCATTTTCATACCCAATTTCTTATCAGAAATTTCTTATCATATCTCCTATATGAGCTGTATATATACTCCTATACAATATATAAATGATCCATGTAATATCAACTACTTAGCATGGAGGCATAATACAGAAATTCAAGAAAATTTAGGTCTCAAATCAGTATACTACTTACTCTGCTTCTCCACCTCAACAATACAATGGATTTAAATACATAGTGCAGCATAAATTATCACAATGTTCAATCATTATGGCCAACAGCAGTGTTACAGTATTAATGCATTCTGTTGTCTGAATTCAACAGCTTCTCCCATCTTCAACTCCTGATGCCATTTTTCAGTGATAAGAAACATTAACAACACATTCACAAAACACTTAAAATCTAAATTAGGCCTTCTAGTCATTAAAAAAAATGGAAGACATTGTTCAAAACTGTATTATGTAAAATGAAAACAAAAACCTGCATGTAACCACTAATCCACAACAAATAATTAAGAAGTATTTTTTCCCTTAATCACAATCTTTTTGCTGGGCAGAGATAATCAGAATAGACCCTGAAATATCTGTTCAAGACTAACACATTTCAGGGTTACACAATCTTGCCCTATCCAATCTTGTCCTAAGAGAATTTTCTGAATTCTCAGTGTAATAGAAATTTTATATCCATGTTATGCTACTTTTGCCAATACTGTTTTATCTCATAGTTGAAGAATCTGATAGAGAATGTGATATGGAAACATATCTGCTGATAGAATGCTACTTTCTGATATGTTATTTAAGAGCAAAGGCTGGAAGATTCCTAGAAAAAACTAATTTTGTCTTCTTCACTAACTTATTAAAATTGGTTACCATTTTGAAAATTTTGGGGGTACATTTCATACTTTCAAATATATAAAGGTAGGTTTGTATTATTTTATAGACAGGGTCTTGCTCTGTTGCCCAGGCGGGAGTGCAGTGGTGCGATAACAGCTCACTGCAGCCCTGACCCTCCTGGGCTCAAGCAATCCTCCCATCTCAGCCACCTAAGTAGCTGGGACCACAGGTACACACCCTCACACCAGCTAATTTTTTTTTTTTTTTTTTTTTTTTTTGGAGACAGAGTTTCACTCTTGTTGCTTAGGCTGGAGTGCAATGGCACAATCTCGGCTCACCACAACCTCCATCTTCCGGGTTCAAGCAATTCTCCTGCCTCAGTCTCCCGGGTAGCTGGGATTACAGGCATGTGCCACCACACCCAGCTAATTTTGTATTTTTTTTTAGTAGAGACAGGGTCTCTCCATGTTCGTCAGGCTGGTCTTGAACTCCCGACCTCAGGTGATCCACCCACCTTGGCCTCCCAAAGTGCTGGGATTACAGGCGTGAGCCACTGCACCCGGCCTCAATTTTTTATTTTTTATAGAGATGGGGTCTCCTCCTGTTGCCCAGGCTAGCCTCGAACTCCTGGGCTCAAGTGATCCTTCTGCCTTGGAACCCCAAAGTGTTGGGATTACAGGTGTGAGCCACCATGCCTGGCCAATTTGCATGAACAGTAAAAATCTAGTAGTCAGCAGAACTAGGTTCTAGTGCCAGTTCTAGCTCTGATTTTAACTCACACAATGATTTTGGTTAAGTTACTCAAGTCTTTCTAGGCCTGACTTTGCTCAAGTGAAAATGAGAGGACTGAATTAGACGCCCTTTGAAGATTTCATGCAATTCTAATACCCTATAATGGGTCTAGTGAAGAATGTATCTCAGACTAGAAATTTACAAGGATGATTATGGTACCCAGATAAAGATAATACAGCAATACAAAAGAAAAGCAAATAACCCTTAATTATTCAGTCCATTTGTTAACTTAGGTCTCTGTGCAAATGGACATTCCTTCCTCTACAAGCACCTGGATTTTATCTATTTCAGCACTTATGTGCACTGCAGAAGTGTTTATGAAGTATAGTACCTATTTGCTTTATACCTTGCAAAAGCACTTCTTGAAGATGCTATCATTCTGCTTTCCCAAAGGAAAGCTGACTCCAGTCAATCCTCTCTCATTTAGACTTTCAACATCAATTAGCATTAAGGGGACACACACAGAAACCACCACCCCACCCTCCCCCACCGCCACCAAAAAAAAAAAGACTGACAACCCTTTTCTAGGCTTCGCTACACCAATAAAAGTGTCATTGAGTAAGTCAATCCATAAGCCCCTCTCTAGCACATACATTGTCAGGAAGCCATCAGCATTACCTGTGTCTACTTTGGCTGTCATTTAAGGCTCTGCCGGATGAGCCTCACCATCTGGAACACCATGGCTTCATCTTTCTAAATCAAACAGCTCAGCTGGCTTACCTCCTTCTCATCTTTCATATTATATAGTGGTGGGTCTTTCAGAGTAATAGGCACTAATACAATGAGAAGGACAACATAGTCACAGCACAAAGCTCAGGCTCAGTGAATGTCAAATACAGCCAAAAGGACCTTAAAGGTCATCTAGTACAATTCTTTCTTTTCACTTGTGAGAATTCAGAGGTGCCCAATGTCACTATCTAAGGCCATACAGAATATACATATCCTAACTTCATGCTACTACTCTTTCTAGTCTATAAAATTTAAAGTTGCCTCTCAGGAAAGAATGCTTAATTGGAATCCACCTCCTATGGAACACGGTAATTGTCATTCCTCTGTATCAACAATGAAACATCCACTTCAAATGAGATACTCAAAAACTTCTTCAAGTTCTGTCTGTCCAAATGTCAAAAAATGAATCTGTGCTAATAGACACAATCTACTAGTATATTAGGCTCAGGCAGAGTGCAAAATCCCAAGGAAGGAAGTAGTTTACATTGTTCCAGTGGCAAAGATTTTTAGGATAGTGAGATGAAAGAAACGTCCTGAAGGTGTCCTCAGGCTTTGAGAGAGAATAAAATGGTGGAATGGTTAGAACACAGAGCAAGCATTGGATTCTTTATAAAGAAATTGTGTGATTTGCAAAGAAATAACACAACTGCTTCAATTATAACACTAGGCTAAAATATCCAAGTGCTTTTGGGACTTTCTTGTAAAAATTTATTCAGAGGAGGGTTTTCCTTGTCATTTACTTTTCGCAGCGCACACACCCCATATTTAATCCACTATCTGCCTACAACCTAGTATTTAGCTATTATTCACATTCTCATGTGGGCATATATCCAACCTCGTACTCCATCAAACACTGGAATAAACGTCAATATATTAGGAAATTAGAAAAATGAAATGAACAGGAGGGAAAGCAAATACATTTTCACACAAAGTACAGGATACAGCTGTGATCTGTCAAGCTTACAAGACTGTCTCCTTAGCTAACAGGAAAGCTACAGGACTATCCTCTCAGCTGAACAGGAAGTCGCAGTCTAAAAAATAAAAATGTTCCCAAGCCTCAACTCTATTCCCTTCACTTCACATTTCTAGCACACATTCACCCTTTGACCAGGCCTGTATAATACATCCATTCAAGTAGCCTTGATGAGGTGTCAGCAAGTCTATGGATGAAAAGTACTCTGAGAGTCCACAGAATAACCTTTAATCATGATGTCCCTAATTAAAAGCCATGGGGGACTAATGTGTTTGGTTGTACTCTTCAGAATAAACAGGTTGTATCCAGAAAGACAAAAGCAGCTTTGGCCTTTAAGAAATTCGTAGTTGTATGAATGATCTTTATTTTTTATTTTTTCTGAGACAGAGTTTCGCTCTGTCACCCAGGCTGGAGTGCAGTGGCATCATCTTGGCTCACTGCAACCTCCGCCTCCTGGGTTCAAGCAATTCTTCTGCCTCAGCCTCCTGAGTAGCTGGGACTACAGGTGTGACCTACCACGCCCGGCTAACTTTGTATTTTTGATAGAGACGGGGTGTCACCATATAGGCCAGACTGTTCTCGAACTCCTGACCTCATGGTCCACCCACCTCAGCCTCCCAAAGTGCTGGGATTACAGGTGTGAGCCACCACGCCCAGCCAATTTAATTATTTTTGAGACGGAGTCTTGCTCACTTTGTCACCCAGGCTGGAGAGCAGCGGCGCATACTTAGCTCACTGCAACCTCCACCTCCTGGGTTCAAGCGATTCTCCTGCCTCAGCCTCCCGAGTAGCTGAGATTACAGGCATGTGCCACCATGCCCAGCAAATTTTTGTATTTTTAGTTTAGACAGGATTTCACCATTTTGGCCAGGCTGGTCTCAAACTCCCGACTTCAAGTGATTCACCTGCCTCAGCCTCCCCAAGTGCTGGGATTATAGGCATGAGCCACTGCACCCGGCCTGTATGGATGATCTTTAGTTTTCCATTTCTGAAAGTGTTTCCATGGTACCAAAATATAACTTAAAAAAATAGAATTTCCTTTATCTTTCATAGGATACTATGTCAGCTAACAGACAAGCACCTAACCCAGGCCCAAGGCAATGGAGGTGAAAAGAGAGCACTTCACAATGGATCTAATGTAATTTTTAAGTGATTTATAAATTAAATGTCACTTATAAACTATAATTTAAAAAGATGAGAGTCAAGGAAAGAAGGAAGACAGTATTGTAGGCACTGGGAAAAATTTTGCAACCAATGATAATTTAACAGCAATATGGCAGATCCTTCCTGCAGTTCCACTTTAGAACGGATTTGCGATACTGAAAAGAATCATGAGCTAGACACTTAGATGCTGATTAAAGGTGCCCAGGTACATCAGCAGATCATATTCCAAATGACAGTTCAACATACATAAAAGGCTCAATACAAAGGAAATAGTGACATCCTCCAATGGTGTGTTTAGAAAAGAGAGGAGGTGGTGAGCACTTTTTTCCCCAAGAAAATGCTATAGAATTATTTTCAAATTAATACTCCTTTCAATGTCTTGATTTCCCAGCTTACCCTTTACATCAGAGGAGAGCACAGTAGTGTTGCCACAGTCCTCAAAAAGTACTATCACCATGGGCATGATACACAAAGAACAGAGCTAACTCTCAAACAGGAAGTCACCATCTTGTCAATCAGATGGTACACATTAGAAATGAAAAAGATCAGCAATATAGGGAAAGCAATAAAGAACATGTAGAATCGAAGGAAGGAATTCTGAGCTCTTGCCCTTTTTCACAGGCAGCTCCACAATTTATGAACAGCTGGGAAATTTCCTGTTCACAGGAAAAGGATGACTTCTTAGTTCACATTAAAGTGGAAATGACAAAAACTGACCGCATCACACAGAAAAAAGGTGTTTCCTGAAAAAAGGAGAGGCAGAGTGCTGCCTTTCTTTGCAAAAGAAATCGCCCCCCTCAAAAAATACACCACACAAACCCAAAGTACAAAGGAAAAGCAAAATAACATGGTTATGGCAAGCCAACAACAACAACAAAAAATCTTGGCCGGGCGCGGTGGCTCAAGCCTATAATCCCAGCACTTTGGGAGGCCGAGACGGGCGGATCACGAGGTAAGGAGATCGAGACCATCCTGGCTAACACGGTGAAACCCCGTCTCTACTAAAATACAAAAAACTAGCCGGGCGAGGTGGCGGGCGCCTGTAGTCCCAGCTACTCGGGTGGCTGAGGCAGGAGAATGGCGTAAATCCGGGAGGCGGAGCTTGCAGTGAGCTGAGATCTGGCCACCGCACTCCAGCCTGGGCGACAGAGCAAGACTCCGTCTCAAAAAAAAAAAAAAAGAAAAAGAAAAGAAAAGAAAAAACACCTCTTGGTCAGTTAAATTGTTTTCCTGCATCTTTAAGAAAGAAGAATTTTCCAGAACTACTAGGAAAAATTACTGACAACTATTTTTAGATAAGTAACAATGTAATATATTCAATGCAGAGAAGAGTTAGTTGTCATATAATAGCCAATTAGAAAAGTGCAGAGTGGGGCAGAGAAAGCGTTGATAGGGGGAGAATTTGGGGCATGAAAAAATGCACTGGGTCACTAACCCCAGCCCAATGGCTCTTATCCACAAGGCATCAAAATATTTTGCAACCTAAGGAACTCTTGAGGAAATAACTGGAAACTGTTAAGAACCTAGAGTTTCCCTATATCACTGACCACAGGAATCCAAAGAACTTTCCAATAAAGACAGGGGTCTAGAAAGAACCAAACCTAATCTAATTATAATCCCATTTTCCCATTAGTATAGCCACTGCCCAAATAGTCCCTGTGATGGCTAAAGAAGACCAATAAAAAGAAAGGGGTTTTTCCTTTGCTCCAGGTGCATGCTAAGGGTACTTTTGAGGAAGGTGAGATAAAAAGTAACTTCAAGTTTTACTTGGTATAGAGATCTCAGAATTTAAATTTGTGCCAATTGTTTCAAATTCAATACTTTAAGGAATCCATTCAGTGTTGACTAGACAAATCTGATTTGCCCATTTCCCATTTCCTTCTATTAACTCTTAGAGCAAATTAATACTCTAAACCACAAAATTAATTTTTCACTTTCTACTCTAAGTCCTGTAATTATTTTGTAAAAAATTCCACTTATTTCCCAAGCATAAGGAAAGGTATTTTCCTACTTCTAAAAATTATTAATGCCTACTACTATTTGTGATAGGGAGAAAAAACCCTTACTTCGGCTGTGCTGTCATCTTCAAAACAGTTTTAATTCCCAATATAAAAGGGGGTTGATACTAATTCTCTTACTCTTTGCTGGTTTTCAATTGCACTTTCCTGCTTTTGTAAATATTATGTTTATGCCTAAAATTAATCATTAAAGGAATCAGTTGATTAGAAAACATGCCATTCAATGTAAGAACATAAAGTCTGCAAATGCAAAATGAAAGTAACTCTAGTATGCAATTTATTCATGGAACTAAAGATTATATACATTTGAGCATCATCAGAATCTGTTGTGAATTATGTTAGTTTGAGGATTAAGGCTTTCCCTAAACCCAAGAGCCTAGGAAGGGTAGCAGTGATGCAGCTAGTTATCTCATTAAGAACACTGGAATTGTGATGTGATTTCAGTTGTCTTTGCTGACTTACAAAAATATGCTTGCAATACAACAGCCTTCAGGTCACAAACTCATACCTATGCTACCACAGGGATTATATAATAGTCTGCACATTTAGCTAAGCCAAACGATTTAATAGTGGTTAGCATGGATTTATGTTTAATTTGACCATTACTGTCTTACTCCATTGAGAAAATTTGTATAATGAGCTTTATGTCATTTAATAAACTATGCGAAGAAAGTCTTGATTAGAAGGAGCTGTGTAATCTCTTTCTGTCAGCATAGTGTCTTCAAGTTCATAATGCACTTTTACATCCTTTATTTCATTTTATGCTCAAAACAACTTTTAAAAATCATAGCTCCATTACATAGACTAAGATCCGTCTTGTGGCTTAGAAAAGTTAAGGGATTTACTCAAGGACATAGAGTTACTAAGTTGCTGAGTTAGGACAGGAATCAAAGTCTCTGATGCCTGCCTCTCTGTTAGACAATTGAGCTGCCATAGTTACTCACTTATACTTTATCCATTTTTGTTTTAATCTGGGCTTTTCTTAGAAAAAAAAATCAAGGAAAAATAAGATACTAATATTGTAAATATTCATTAAAAGCTGAATCTGAGATAATACCATCACCAAATACTTATGCTATGAAACTCAGCAACCCATATTTTTTATCAGCTGCCAAATATGGAACACTGAACTCAGTACTTATCCCAAAACATGCTTATTTCTCAGCAAATTAATGTTCAGGAAGTACCACATGTAGTATTTCTGAAATTAAGGGTAATAGCGATAAGCAGCTGAGTGGCTTATGTAAACAGACTGGTTTACCACTATTTTCTATGGTCATGCAATACCGTAATTCAGAACACCTGGGCAAGAAGTTCAACAGTTCAATAAAATATTTTGAGTAACTGCCCATATGTTTCTATCATCATAACTTATTCCTGTTTCTTGTCTGATAATTTTTCCAGATTGACATGTCAACCAAGAAAGATTTCAGCAGCATTAAAACAGCTAATATTATTGGGCACTTACTAGAGGTAACACTTCACATGAATTTCACTGAAGAATGAGAAAACTGCTGGGTGCGGTGGCTCACACCTGTAATCCCAGCACTTTGGCAGGCAGATCATGAGATCAGGAGTTCGAGACCTGCCTGGCCAACATGGAGAACCCATCTGTGGTAAAGAAACAAAAAATTCGCCAGGCATAGTGGTACGTGCCTGTAATCCCAGCTACTCAGGAGGCTGAGGCAGGAGAATCACTTGAACCCGGGAGGTGGAGGTTGCAGTGAGCTGAGATTGTGCCACTGCACTCCAGCCTGGGCAATGTGGCAAGACATCTCAAAAAAAACAAAACAAAACAAAACAAAAAAAAAACCAGGAATGAGAAAACTGGCTTTCTCCCAAGAGCTTGCAGCTAGTCGAGTGAGAGTCCCAGATTATCAATCTAGGGCTTCTAATTCTAAACCTAAGACTCCCTGTATTACACACAAATAATAGCAGTATTATCTGATTATCTGATAGCACTAAAATATTTTGTGACTCAGATTTATGGCTCTTAATCTTTTTTTTTTTCTTTTTTTTCTGAGAAGGAGTCTCACTCAGTTGCCCAGGCTAGAGTGCAGTGGTGCCATCTCGGCTCACTGCAAGCTCCACCTCCCGGGTTCACGCCATTCTCCTGCCTCAGCCTCCCAATTAGCTGGGACTACCGCCGCCACGCCCGACTAATTTTTTGCATTTTTAGTAGAGACGGGGTTTCACCGTGTTAGCTAGGATGGTCTTGATATCCTGACCTCGTGATCTACCCGTATGGCTCTTAATCTTTATACTACATTCTTGATTTCTGAAAATGCATTATAAAAGTAACACAAATTCAATATTTACATGCCATTCCCCCAAAATAAATTTTAATCAAAGTCAGGTACATCTTTCATACATTTTCTCAGCATATATAAACAAACTTTCTTGTTCATACTTTTAAAAATCTATTATATTGCATATTCTGTTCTACAGCTTAGTTTTCAGAAATTCATAGTGGATATTAGTCAGCACACATCAAATGACCTCATTCTTTCAATGGTTGCTGTGCATGACTATGGCATACACATCTCCCGTTTTCTGGTCGGTTTGTTTTCTTGTCATTACCAATTCTGCTATATATAATAAACATCTTCGTACATAGAACTTTAAACATCTTCGTACATAGAACTTTGAAATTTTGGAAC
>NW_016808764.1:2563310-2566557 GCF_001698545.2 Rhinopithecus bieti
CTTTAAGTTTATTCACAGAAAATAATAGTCTTGGGTATTTCAGCATATGTACTAGATTTCTAATGAGTATTACTAGAAATGCAGACATAAAATTTAAACACAGTGACCTTTATGGAATCCAGACAGTTTCTAACAGTTATAACCAAAAGTAGACTGAGAAATGTTCAATGAAAAGTAAAAAGCTATTTTATATTCCATTATCATTTGCCACAACAACAAAATCCACATTATACCCAAGCAGAAACTGGTATTATGTAAATTCATCTACTTGAAAGTGAATCCAAGAGTATTCTTTTTATTACTATTGAACTAAATGTGAAAATATAGAAAGATCACTATGGTAAATTGTTCAGTTGATTTTCCCCATTCTGCTATGATCTTATGCTCTCAGCCATCTGGCTTGTATTTACTGTACTACTGGGAAGCTGTATTTGCTCACTAACAAAAGTAAAACTCCATTTTTCCTATTGTGTTTGCATAGTTATTCCCATGTGTTTGTTTTTTTCCATTTTCTAAAGCAGGTATTTTGCCCACTTCAGGACAAACTCTTGAAGGCCTCATTATTATTTATATCTTAACAGAACATACTATATTTATGGTTGTTCCTGCACTCCGTTTGAACAATTTCTTCAAGCTCTAAGGAAATTCACCTTTTCTACTTCAACTTCTGCAAACCTGTCTTTGAATGGACCTTAGTTCCTTTCATTTGAGTCACTCACTTACTTTCCTTACTATCAAATATAACCTCTAAAATGGTTTTCAGGCTTAAAAATAAAACTATTCACTTATTTACGTTTTTGATATAAGCTATTTGTCAAAATAACCACGTATCTTCATGCACAGAAGGAGCCTGTAGTTTAAGAAAGCTAATGTTTTACCCTAAACATTTGTTAGCATAGACCATCGATCCCCAACTTTTTTGACACCAGGGAAGACAATTTTCCACAGACTGGGGTGGGGATAGGGGAGAATGGGGATGGTTTCCTAATGAAACTGTGGCTCTGATTATCAGGCACTACATTCTCATAAGGAGTACGCAACTTGGATTCCGCGAATGTGCAGTTCACAACAGGGTTCAGGCCCCTAAGAGAATCTAATGCTACCACTAATCTGACAGATGGAGCTCAGGTGGTTACGCTCACTTGCCTGCTGCACAGCCCCATTCCTAACAGGTACTGGTCCGGGGCCCAGAGAATGGGAAGCCCTGGCAGGGACCATTAGGCTGAAGCAGGTATCTTATGAGCAGTGATTCTTTGGTGTTTTCCTCAAGGGGGAGGGGATACCTACTTTTTACTTTCCAGGTAGACAGAGGTGATATGAAAGATCCCTCTATAAAAGAACATTATTGGTACAATTTTTTTTCAATTCACTTATAAGTAATACTTGTACATAGTAAACAATTCAGTAGTACAGAAAAAGCCAAACTGGGCTGGGCAGGAAGGCTCACACCTGTAATCTCAGCACCTTGGGAAGCTGAGACAGCATCTTGGGAAGCCTAGGAGCCTGAGACTAGCCTGGGCAACATGGCAAGACCTTGTCTCTAGAAAAAAAAATTTTAAACTTAGGCATGATGGCATGGGGCTGTGGTCCCAGCTACTTGGGAGGCTGGGTTGGAGGATCGCTTGAACCCAGGAGGTTGAGGCTGCAGTGAGCCATGTTCATGCCACTACACTTCAGCCTGGGCAACAAAGCAAGACTCTGTCTCAAGAATAAGTAAATCAATAGCCAACTGTAAAAAGGAATCTATACAATTAAGTTAGTCTTCCTCTCAACCTTGAACTCCTTCCTAGAAAGAACTACATTTGTCACTTTGTGATTGTTTCTATGCATTTCCTGTTTTTACAAAAATTGGAGAATGCACACTTCTCTATATCTTGCTTTGTTTTACTTAATGGTATACCCTAGAATGTGTTCTATTTCAGGACTTAGAGAGCCATCTAACTTATTTTTAAATGGTTGCACAGTATTCCATTGTATGGATATATCGCTATTTAGCAAATTCCCTACAACAGGCATATAGATTTTTCCCTAATATTTCACTATTATAATCATGCACTTGTATATACTTCTTTGCAAATATTTATATAAATTTTGTATTATGTTTAACTTTTGGAGGAACCACCGTATAGTTTTTCCATAGCAGTTGCACCATTTTACATTCCCAGCAGCAATTTCTAATTTCTCCACATCCTCATTAAAATTTTAAATTTTGGTAAAGTTCAATTATCTATTTTTCCTGTTGTTGCCTGTTTTTTGGTGTCACATCCAAGAAATCATTGCCAAATCTGATGTCATGAAGATTTCCCTCTGGTTTCTTCCAAGAGTCTCATGGTTTTAGCTCTTTATTTAGGTTTTTGATCCATTTTATTTTTGTATGTTGTACAAGGGTCTTACTTCATACTTTTGCATGAGGACATCCGGTTTTCCCAGCACTATTTCTTGAAAAGACCATCTTCTCCCCTTGAATGGTGTTGGCACCCTTGTCAAAAAATCAATTGACTGTATATGTGAGAGCTACTTTCTGGGACATTATTAATTTTGATAATGGCAAACTGCCCTCCAAACACCAACTTATACTTCCACTGATATATGAGAGCGTTCACTTTCCACATCATCCAACCACATTTGAGAGCAATATAATATGGCTTGATGTATTAGTACATTTTCAGGCTGCTAATAAAAACATACCTGAGACTGGGTAATTTATAAAGGCATGGTGGCTCATGCCTGTAACCCCAGCATTTTGGGAGGCTGAGGTGGGCGGATCACTTGAGGTTGGGAGTTCAAGACCAGCCTGGCCAACATGGTGAAACCCTGTCTCTACTAAAATAGGAATATTAGCTTGGTGTGGTGGTGCATACCTGTAATCCCAGCTACTTGGGAGGCTGAGGCAGGAGAATCGCTTGAACCCAGGAGGCGGAGGTTGCATTGAGCTGAGATTGCGCCACTGTACTCCAGCCTGGGTGACAGAGCAAGACTCCGCCTCAGGAAAAAAAAAAAAAATAGAGGTTTAATGGAGTTACAGTTCCACATAGCTGGGGAAGTCTCACAACCATGGTGGAAGGCGAAAGACATGTCTTATATGGTGGCAGACAAGACAGAATGAGAGCCAAGTTAAAGGGGTTTTGAGATCCCTTATAAGGCCGGGCGCGGTGGCTCAAGCCTGTAATCCCAGCACTTTGGGAGGCCGAGACGGGCGGATCACGAGGTCAGGAGATCGAGACCATCCTGGCTAACACGGTGAAAC
>NW_016808764.1:2569362-2577662 GCF_001698545.2 Rhinopithecus bieti
AAAAAAAAAAAAAAAAAAAAAAAAGAAATCCCTTATAAAATCATCAGATCTCAGACTTAAGTCACTACACAAGAACAGTATGGGGGAAACTGCTCCCATGATTCGATTATCTCCCAGCAGGTCCCTCCTACAGCACATGGGAATTATGGGAGTTACAATTCAAGATGAGATGTGGGTGGGGACACAGCCAAGCCATATCATTCTACCCCTGGCCCCTTCAAATCTCATGTCCTAATATTTCAAAACCTATCATGCCTTTCCAACAGTCCCCCAAAGTCTTAACTCATTTCAGCATTAACTCAAAGTCCACAGTCCAAAGTCTCATCTGAGACAAGGCCAGTCCCTTCTGCCTATGAGCCTACAAAATCAAAAGCAAGTTAGTTACTTCCTAGATACAGTGGGGGTCCAGGCATTGCATAAACATAGCTGTTCCAAATGGGAGAAACTGACCAAAACAAAGGGGCTACAGACCTCATGTAAGTCCAAAATCCAACAGGGCAGTCAAATCTTAAAGTTCCAAAATGATCTCCTTTGACTACATATCTCACAACCAGGTCATGCTGATGCAAGAGGCAGGTTCCTATGATCTTGAGCAGCTCCGCCCCTGTGGCTTTGCAGGGTACAGCACCATCCTGGCTGCTTTCACAGGCTGGCATTGAGTGTCTGCGGCTTTTCCAGGCACACAGTGCAAGCTGTCAGTGGATCTACCATTCTGGGGTCTGGAGGACAGTGGCCCTCTTCTCACAGCTGCACTAGGCAGCACCCCAGTGGGAACTCTATGTGGGGGCTTCAACCCCACATTTCCCCATATTTCCCTTCTGCACTGCTCTAGCAGAGGTTCTCCATGAGGGCCTCAGCCCTGCAGCAAACTTCTCTTTCCATACGTTCTCTGAAATCTAAGTGGAGGTTCCCAAACCTCAATTCTTGACTTCTGTGCACCCACAGGCTCAAAACCATGTGGAAGCTGTAGCTACCAAGGCTTGGAGTTTGCACCCTCTGAGGCCATAGCCTGAGCTGTAACTTGGCCCCTTTTAGCCATGGCTAGAGTGATTGGGACAACAAGGAACCAGGTCCCTAAGGTTGCACACAGCAGGGGAACTCTGAGCCCAGTCCATGAAACCATTTTTTCCCCCATGCCTCCAGGCCTGTGATGGGAGGGGCTGGCACAAAGTGTTCTGACATGCCCTGGAAACATTTTCCCCATTGTTTTGGTGATTACATTTTCCACATTGTTTTGGCATGAACATTTGGCTCCTCATCACTTATGCAAATTTCTGCAGCCAGCTTGAATTTCTCCCTCAGAAAATGGGTTTTCCTTTTCTATCACATCATCAGGCTGCAAGTTTTCCAAACTTTTATGCTGTTTCCCTTTTAAAACTGAATGCTTCTAACAGCACCCAAGTCACCTCTTGAATGCTTTTCTGCTTAGAAATTTCTTCTGCCAGATACCCTAAATCTTTTCTCAAGCTCAAAGTTCCACAGATCTCGGGCAGGAGCAAAATGCTGGCAGTCTCTGCTAAAATGCAGCAAGAGTCATCTTTACTCCAGTTCCCACCAAGTTCCTAATCTCCATCTAAGACCACCTCAGCCTAAATTTCATTGTCCATATCATTGTCAGCATTTTGGTGAAAGTCATTCAACAAGTCTTTAGGAAGTTCCAAACTTTCCTACATTTTCTTGTCTTCGTCTGAGCCCTCCAAACGGTTCCAACCTCTGCCTGTTACCCAGTTCCAAAGGAGCTTCCACATTTTTGGGTATCTTTACAGTAGCACCCCACTCCTAATGACAATTTACTGTATTAGTCCATTTCATGTTGCTGATAAAGACATACCCAAGGCTGGGTAGTTCATAAAGAAAAAGATTTACGGACTCATAGTTCCACGTGGGTGGGGAGGCCTCACAATCATGGTGGAAGGGAAAAGGCATGTCTTACAAGGTGGCAGATGAGAGAATGAGAGTCAAACAAAAGGGGAAACCCCCTTACAAAATCATCAGATCTCGTGAGACTTATTCACTACCACAAGAACAGTATGAGGGAAACTGCCCCCATGATTTAGTTATAGCCCACTGGGACCCTCCCACAACACATGGGAATTATGGGAGCTACAATTCAATATGGGATTTGGGTGGGGACACAGCCACACCATATCACTTGAGAAAGGACACATTTCTTATTCTACTTAGCTAAATCTCTTCAAAGTATAGTAATATGTTTGTTTCTAACGGGATAGTGGTTCTCATCAATTGAGTTGGATTTTAAACATGCTCATTTTTACCTTACCAGCTGAAGTCACTCCCAAGATATTCTGAGGATACATATTAAACAATTTCTTTTTCCCACAGTTAATTCTCTAGAATTTACATTTTTTTAATTTGTGCTTCTGTGAAACTATCTCGCTTCTCATTTTGCAACAGAGACTTTTTCCTGTAACTGTCTTATTTTCCTGAGACATACAATAAGTAGCATGACAAGTTTCTCTCTGTATTAGTCCCCAAATACTTAAGGTTCAAAGAATAATATTACAAGATAGTATTTGCACAAATTTCCATTTATAAAATGGTTCTTATTTAGGGATACATTAAAAAATTATCTAGGCCTCAACCTACAGAGGTTCTGATTTAGAAGACCTGGAATGGGACCCAGACATATATATTTGGAAAATGCTAGCACTTGATTTTAATAGATTTCCCCACTTAAGAACCACCAGAACTCATTTGATCATGACAATTCTATGTACTAATTCTGTGTTATAGTATGCATTTACAGATGAGCAATCTGAGGCTGAGAGAGCCAAGTAACTTACCCAAAGTCATATACTAGAAGCCAAGTCTCCAACTGTAAGTACATTATGTAAAACTGTCTAAGCCTAATATTACTCAGACGGTTGCTAAAAGTGTGTTAATTCGGTAAATCTACTTTGTAAATTTTAAGTTACCTATATTGTTGAGTTTTAAACATATAAATCATCTACTAATAGCATGACTTTTACACCGCCCCTAAAGGTAAATAGAAAGATAATGAATAATATTTATTTAGCTACTGTGAACTAGCTATCTGTATTGTTCAGGGCACATTAGAATAGCATGGCTTTTAAAATACCTAGCACAAAGAGTGATCTGGTGGAAATTCCATTCTGCTGTCTTTGGGGTGAAAAGTACTATGTCTCAGTAGTCAGCACTTGTGACCCTTTGGGCTTATAGTAGACATCACTCGAGAATCACTGGACTTCAGCACTGCTTCAATATAAACTTCATAAAACCAAAAAAAGGGACAAAACTATCCTGGATAGTTTTGTTATCCTTTTTCAATTTCAAGCCAAATATTTCCAAACCAGTATTTCGTGCTTGATTAGCAGCTACTATTTTTAAAGCACTTATTATGTACAAGGCATCATGCTAAGTGGTTTTATTTAATACTCACCACTACCTTAGTGAGGCAGCTATTACCTCCATCTTGTAGATAAGGAAAACAAGACCTAGAAAAGTTTAGCAACTTCCTTAAAGTGACAACAGTAGGTAGAATTTGAATACCCTTGCTCTTGTAACTTTGCTTTCCATTTAACCTATACATTTACGTACATTATATAAAAATTTCACTTTAGATGAGATTTTCTATCTTTCAAAGCTTTTGATCCTCAAAATTACTATGTCCTCCGTAGGCTATTCCACCACAGCCTGCAAATAAGTTTTTAAAGTCAATATTCTTGATCACTGAGCCAAGATTAATCATTACTAAGCCAGTGCATGCCATTTGCTGAAAAGCTGAAATACATGATCTTTAATTAAAATATTAAATGTGACCCAGTGAAACTCTGAAGTAGAAAATATGCATTCTATGTTTTCCCCTCAATGTTTTAATAACTACTTTGAGTAAAAATTAATTTAAATTATCTTGGTATGGGTATACTTTAGACAAAGAACAAAATCAAATTGCTTTACCATTACTGGAAACTTCCTCATGAAATAACTGGATAATAGAAATTGAAGCAGTACTTATTTGTATTTACCAGAAGAATTCGATTTGGTTCCCAATCCCAAGCCTAACGTAAAAAAAAAGAAAAACAACAACGAGAGAAAGAAAAAAAAGACAAAAAAAAAAGAGTACCAGACAAAACTCATTTATCAACCAGACTACTAATATTTTATTAGTGTGCTAATTCTAACTTTTTCTAGATAACACCAAAATCCACATTCCATGTTATTAGACTATTTCTTGATTAAAGATAGCATTATTTTAATTGAAATACATTTTATTTGAAAAATCGTGAGTGGTTTTTTTGGTAAACAGATTTAGGATTATTTCTCAGCTCACTGAACATTTACTTCCAAACACCTCTAAGTTACTTGAGCAACACTGACTGACAAACATGAACAATAAAGGCTTTACTTGCACTAGGAAAGCCCCCTGAATGCCTGGGCTCTTTGTCTTCTCCTGGCTGCCTTACTACCACTGCCCTCGCTGAAACCCTCCCCTCACCCAACTAGTATAAAATAGAATGTTTAAAATAACTAGTAGTTATTCTAATAAAATTGTGCTCCAAATCACCTTATCTTTCTTAATGTGGCACCAGTTTATCCACAGAATAGGTGGCTGTCTTCTAATTACGGCAAGTTCAAATAACACTATTTAAAAAGTAAAACTACTATAGAAATACTTACCTACAAAGACCTAATCACAAAGTTTATTTCTAAAGAAATATGCTTCTCCTTTTACAACAGATAAAGTCATAAAATCTTCCAGAAGGGGATTTTTATCTGGAAAAGGAATTTCTTAATACAACAGGGTCATGGATCCCAAGAGACGCTACAAACTTTAGAATATTTTATTTGAATTCTCTCAAATATAAAAAATTACCCACACATTTTTTGGGGGACAATCCATGGCCTTCCTTAGTTCTTACAGGGGGTCTATGATCTCAAAAGAATTTTAAAAGTAATCTAACTAGCCTGGGAGTTTTAAGTACTGGTTTTGTTGCTACATGCCTATCAGCTGTGACGTTATCTATTGCAAGTAACTTGTTGATTAATTATAAAAATTTCTGAACTGGTTGCTTTTTAAATATATAACAGAGCAGGCCCAAGGTTACTGTTAATAGCATAGTTCTCACTTTCTGGCATTTCTTGTATGACAGAGAACCACAGCAGTGGAAATTGCCCATAATTCTAATCACGTCTGTGGAAATGTGACTGTGAACATCCTATGTCACACATAATCTAGAAGAAAAAAGTTTGAGAACTGCTGGTTTGAACCAACCCTTTCATTTTAGAGATGAGGAAACAGGCTCAAAGATGTTAAACCATTTCTTTGAAGTCACAAAGGGGTCTGGTACTTTATTCAATGTAACCTCAAGCAGGGCTGGGATTGAAATGGATCCCTACACTGGCATTTTCTTAGTCAGGATTGTGGCTATAAAAAGGATGATTTTATACCCTGGTATTCAACAAAGTTCTATCCCTGGGGTACTTCTCTCACTCTGCACATTCACCTTGGACAACCTCACCTGCCTCCCACAACTTCAACTCTCAATTCTCCTGTTATTAATTCACAGATCTGTTATTTACAGTCCTATCAAACTTCTAGCTTGTGCTCCAGATCTCTATGTCCAACTGCCTACTTAAAATCTCCTGCTGTGGTCTGCTGTTCAAGTCTCAACCTTCACATGTTGAAAAATCGAACTCTTATCACCCACGTATTCTTCCAAAGACAGAGAGACAGCAAGGGAGATAGCGAGAGACACAGCATGAGCAAGAGATACAGCGTGAGCGAGACAGAGAGACAGACAGAGAGACAGGCAGAAAGGGAGCACGAGCAAGAAAGAGCACGAGCGAGAAAGAGCACAAGTGAGCGAGCTCTTTGTTCCAGTTTTCTTTCCCCGTGCCAGAAACTAGGCAGTTCTTTAACCTGACCTTCAACTCCATCATTCCTTCTGTTTTACCATTATTCCTTTCAGGAAAAGTCTCTTCCTCTCCACCTGAGTCCACTGATTCATTTCAGGCACTCATTCTCTCTCTCTCTCTCCTGGAATACTTTAGTAATCTCTTTACCGTCAACCTTGCTTCTCTCAGTCCACTCTCAATACTGTTGCCAAAGGAGGATTCAGATCTGACCACATCATTCCACTTCTTATAAATCCTTCATTGGCTCCCTATTTCCCACAGAAAAAAGTCCAAATTCCAGAACATGGTATGTAAATGTCTCCATGGTATAATCTCTGCTATAAAACTATCTGCTTTATACTGCAATGGAATAATGAGTACTTAAATATGCAATTAAGTACTCCTAATTATGGATGATAATCATCAAAAATTACGGGGTACATATATTAATTGGCCAAACTAAATTTGTGCTGTGTGATCCTGCCAGTGTCAATCTGTTCAATCATGTTTCAGGTAAACTGGCCTATTAATCACCTTCCAGTATTGGCAAAGGTTTTACATAATCTATCTCCACTAGGTTGATAAGAAAGCTGCATCACACGTTCCACTAAGTATATTCTCACCCAAACCTCATTCAAACTAGCAATGTCTTATCATATCTTTATGATGTAAAGATTGAAAATCTGAAGAAAAAAAAAAACTAACTTTCTTAATGATTTACCTAACAACAGCATTAGTATTTGCAGCAGGCAACCTCTAAGAAGCAGTCCCTAACCATCCCATCTTCCTGGTATTCACAACCATGTATGTGTAGTCCCTTCTCACGTTGTATCACAGTTGGTCTGAGAGAGCAATAGCAATAGGGGCAGAAGTGGTAGTATATTTACAAGATGAGATTATTTTTAAAACTGGCTTCCGGCCGGGCGCAGTGGCTCACGCCTGTAATCCCAGCACTTTGGGAGGCCGAGGCGGGCGGATCACGAGGTCAGATGGAGACCATCCTGGCTAACACGGTGAAACCCTGTCTCTACTAAAAATACAAAAAATTAGCCAGGCGTGGTGGCAGGCGCCTGTAGTCCCAGCTACTCGGGAGGCTGAGGCAGAAGAATGGCGTGAACCCGGTAGGCGGAGTTTGCAGTGAGCCGAGATCACGCCACTGTGCTCCAGCCTGGGCGACAGAACGAGACTCCGTCTCAAAAAAAAAAAAAAAAACTGGCTTCCCATCTTGGGTCCTCCCCATCCTTCTACTTGTTCCAAGGGAAGCCTGCTGCCACATCTTAACACTCAGATGACCCTGTGATGAGGCTCGCTTAGAAAGGAACTGAGGCTCTCCACCATAAGCTCATGAGGAACTATGGCATGCCAACAACCAAGAGCGAAGTTAAGAGGCAGCTTCTCCAGCCCCAGTCAAGCCTTGAAATGACTGAAGCCCCAAGCCAGCAGCTTGACTGCAACATCATAAAACATCCTGAGCCAGAACCCAGCAAAGCTGCTCTTAGATTCCTGATCCACAGAAACTGTGAGATAATAAACGTTTGTTGTCTAAAGCTGCTTAGTTTGGGGGTAATTTGCTATATAGCAATAGATAACTAATACAGTATTTTATGGTTTTGCTTTTTTCTTTAAACAGGGTGCTCACTGTATGCTTTCCTACTGGAAATAACTTCAGCCGACAGTTTGTAATAGCTTCACTTTGATATACATAATTAGCATTAACTTCAAAAGACAATTCTCCTAGATTACATCCAGGTGGCTGGGACTCTGCCACTGCATCATGTCTCAAGGTCAGGGCCATACTCCTCCTTCCTCATTAGTCCCTCCACCTAAATTACAGCCCTGAACACTTTTTTTTTTTCACTTCACCAAATCAATCTCTGCTCCAATCAGTTCCTGAGTGCTTAAATTGGGGTAGGAGAACTTTTAAGTCAGAAGGTCTTGAAGGATGGGAGGAGGTGGTAGCGGAGTAATTGAGTGGGGCAAGCAACAGCATGATTACTCTGGAAGGAGAAGAGTTAGGAAGCTCAAAGTCAGAAGCAATGTGTAAGGTAAGAGAGAGGGTCTGGTGAGGGTGGGCTTAAATATGATTTATACTCATTGTTACAATTAAAAACTACAGAAACATTTCTGAAGAGTTTCTGAAAAGTTAAAAATCACCACAAATCTGCCAATGCAGAGATAATTGCTAGGAAACACTGTGGTAATATCCTCCAAACACACATAAAGGTATCTATCCACGTATACATGTACATTCACGTAATCAATTTTTCATATTACACATATTATAGGCTATCATTTACTGTAACATCTTTCTAAGCAGATAAACATCATTGTTAATGGCTGTGTTATATTCTAATGTTGTATAATGTGTGTAGTTATTAACACTTATTTGACCAGCCTCTTTTTTTTTTTTTTTTTTTTTTTTT
>NW_016808764.1:2581668-2585119 GCF_001698545.2 Rhinopithecus bieti
TTTTGAGACGGAGTCTCGCTCTGTCGCCCAGGCTGGAGTGCAGTGGCCGGATCTCAGCTCACTGCAAGCTCCGCCTCCCGGGTTTACGCCATTCTCCTGCCTCAGCCTCCCAAGTAGCTGGGACTACAGGCGCCCGCCAACTCGCCCGGCTAGTTTTTTGTATTTTTTAGTAGAGACGGGGTTTCGCCGTGTTAGCTAGGTTGGTCTCAATCTCCTGACCTCGCGATCCACCCGTCTCGGCCTCCCAAAGTGCTGGGATTACAGGCTTGAGCCACCGCGCCCGGCCTGACTAGCCTCTTTCAAACATGTCCAGTTTTTTTCTAATCTTTACTAGTTTACAAATATAATTTTCATCCTTATGCATATAGCTTTTCACATTTGGACTCTGTAGGTAAATTCTTTGGAATAGAATTATCGAGTCAATTAATACATTTTAACACATATATGTATATGTGTGACCCTTCAGAAACAGTGCATCAAGACAATGTGCTTTTAAAAAGCAGCTAAAAGAGTGCTTTTATAGTAGACAGGCTTTCATATCTGTTTAAAAAGAACAGTTAATAATAAGACAGACTGTAAGGGCTGCATAATATTCCAGTAATACTTAATGATTAAGGACAAATGTTAAACAAATGTTTTAATAAAACAGCACAGAAAATTGTTTTTACACTGCTGTCCCAGATTTGAGCTCTAGTTCTTAAAACCTACTATGGATTCTTCCAAGGCCTCTCCTTTTTTGGCTGGCTGCAAAAGATCCAAGATGCAAGGCAGAATTCAAAGGCTCTTAGGCATGGGAGCCACCAGATGAATTAGCCTGGGTCCACAAACCCTCTTCTACCCCCACCTAGTCCACACTAAACTACATATAAGTGGAAAATAAGTCACTGAATTCTGGAGATGTTAATAAGCATAGATAACCTACCTTAATATAAGACGCTGTCTCTGGGTGGTGGTTTACTGCTAATTTTTATCTACCAATTTGTTGCTGTATTTTCCCTTTTTTTTTTTTTTTTTTTTTTGAGATGGAGTTTTGCTCTTGTTGCGCAGGCAGGCTGGAGTGCAATGGCACCATCTCGGCTCACCACAACCTCTGCCTCCCGGGTTCAAGCAATTCTCCTACCTCAGCCTCCCGAGTAGCTGGGATTACAGACATGCGCCACCACGCCCGGCTAATTTTGTATTTTTTAGTAGAGACGGGGTTTCTGCATGTTGATCTGGCTGGTCTCCAACTCCCAACCTCAAGTGATCCACCTGCCTCAGCCTCCCAAAGTGCTGGGATTACAGGTGTGAGCCACAGCACCCAGCCTGTATTTTCCAACTATTTTATGAGTTTATGCTGTTTTTACAATCAGAAACAAACAAACATAAAAACAGTGCTGAATGCAGTGTACGTTATGATATGGCAGTGTTTTCTTTAAATTTATACAAATTTTAAATCACCAAAACATGACTTTTAAAATAAATATTATATACAGTTAACATAAATATTATATACAGTTAATTTTTTTTTTTTTTTTTTGAGACTGAGTCTCGCTCTGTCGCCCAGGCAAGAGTGCAGTGGTGAGATCTCAGCTCAATGCAACCTCCATCTCCCAGATTCAAGCGATTCTCCTGCCTCAGCTTTCCAAGTAGCTGTGACTACAGGTGCATGCTACCGTGCCTGGCTAGTTTTTATATTTTCAGTAGAGATGGGGTTTCGCCATGTTGGCCAGGCTGGTCTCAAATTCCTGACCTCAAGTGATCTGCCCGCCTCGGCCTCCCTAAGTGCTGGGATTATAGCTATGAGTCACCTGCCTGGCCTATATAACTTAAGAAGCTGAACTGTGTGGTTAGTCACTACGTGACTGTGTCACAAAATTTCATGCCAACATTAAAGAACAGCAGGAACCCATGGTAAGACTGTAACACTGGTCAACTGATGTGTGTTTAACTGGCTGTAAGACTTCAGGCAAGTCCAGGAAATGTTCCATTTCCTACCATATAAAATGAGAAAGCTGAACTAGAAAACCTGTGAGGTCTATGGTCAATTCTTTCCAACTAGTACTTTCTTTCTTATGATATACCCAGTGCTCCCAGAATGCTCCATCTCCTAGAAAACCCACCTCTTACCCTCAGAAATTAGAACCTGACCACTACGGGAAGCAAAAAGCACTAGTCTACTTAACCACGGCCCAGGTAAAAACAGGCTGTATTTTTTTGTGGCTAAAGCAGTGGCTGCTTGAAGAGGAATATGCAAAAGATGTTTCTCCTTACCTAACATCTAACTCCAGAAGGCTACTCATAACACTACTTTCTACTGCTGGGGAATGACCTGCACACACCTCTATGAAATGCTATCCCCATGCCTTAAACAGCCAATATATATTTAGAAGATTACCTATATGACAACACCTCAGAGAGTGAAAGCATCCATTTAAATATTGAAATGTGTTCATTAAAAAAAAAAGAAGAAAAAGGCGACTGGGCGCGGTGGCTCATGCCTGCAATCCCAGCACTTTCGGAGGCCAAGGCGGGAGGATCACAAGGACAGGAGATCGAGACTGTCCTGGCTACCACGGTGAAACTCCGTCTCTACTAAAAATACAAAACTTAGCCAGGCGTGGTGGTCAGCGCCTGCAGTCCCAGCTCCTCGGGAAGCTGAGGCAGGAGAATGGCATGAACCTGGGAGGCGGAGCTTGAGATTGCGCCACTGCACTCCAGCCTGGGCGACAGAGCAAGACTCCATCTCAAGCAAAAACAAAAAAAAGACACTTTCTAAACCATGTAAGGGGATATCACATGAGAAATACAACTTGGAGAAGGTATGAACAATTCCAAAACTGGTAAAGATATTCTAAGTTATAATAATGAAACTGGACTCCATGGTAAAATGATGCCTCACTGTAGATGAAACCAGTGTAGGAAAAGCTAATAAGAAAAGAGCTTTTGCCGGGCGCGGTGGCTCAAGCCTGTAATCCCAGCACTTTGGGAGGCCGAGACGGGCGGATCACGAGGTCAGGAGATCGAGACCATCCTGGCTAACCCGGTGAAACCCCGTCTCTACTAAAAAATACAAAAAACTAGCCGGGCGAGGTGGCGGGCGCCTGTAGTCCCAGCTACTCGGGAGGCTGAGGCAGGAGAATGGCGTGAACCTGGGAGGTAGAATTTGCTGTGAGCCGAGATCATGTACTCCAGCCTGGATGACAGAGCTAGACTCTGTCTCACAAAAAAAAAAAGAAAACCAAAGTAGATTTACATTGGCTTACAGAAATATGTAAATCAATATCATCAACAAGATTAAAAATAAGTAAGGAAATTGATGCAAAGGGAAAATGTAGGAAAAATAAGTTGAAGCCAAGAGAGATAAGATTTAGGACTAAAAGGAATGGTGTAAGATCTGTGCACCTGGTAGAGAAGGGTCACAAATTTGATTCTGAACTTGTTTGCAGCCATTGTAAAAAAAAAAAAAAAA
>NW_016808764.1:2586978-2599973 GCF_001698545.2 Rhinopithecus bieti
TTTAAATTATAAAATAGCTTGCTAAAGAAATTATCTGGTTTATCAAAAAATGTAATTTTTTGAAAAAGGCAAATTATATTTACAAAATATCAAAATGCCCCAAGATATATGTCAAAAGCAATTCAAAGACATACTCGATAGAAATTAACATTTCTATGTAAAATGACCTTATGAATACTGATTTTTAAAACAAAAGCATTATATCCCCTAGGCTGAGATATTTGTAACTAGAGAGACTGATTTCTGTGGTCTAATGACATACTTGAGACACACTGAGTTTTAACAAAACAAGGTAAACCCTGTACTTAATTGCAGTACTTCTCAGTCTTTGCTCTGCTAAGGTACAATATGAACCTTTAAGAGATGGTACAGAAAGTAGTTTCCCAAACATATTTGGCACTATTTATCCTGAGAAATCTCTTAAAACTAATGATCTACATTAGTGGGAAATGCAGATGAGTTAATCCTAATAAACACTGCAGGCAACTAGCAAATTATGGTCCCAGAGACTCAAAATAGAAATTAAAAGCAGCTGAGTATAGTACAATGACTTTATTGTCCCTGCTATTTATTATTTACAAGAATGCACAAAGTATTTGCATTATATACATAATACTTGTACTATATACATTTTAACATAGCACTTATGATAATTTTAAAATTAAAAATTCACTGGTTTTTAAGTAACTATATTTCAAGAACACTGCTCCCTCTATGAAATCCCATTCCCCAGAAACGGGCCCATCTGATTAGTACAGCTGATCTGCCAGCTGGATGGATCCCAAGTAAATTTCAAACCAGCACTTGGCAAAATATTCCTGTACCCTGCATTTTACATGGAACACAAACTAAAGATGCATTCTGGGACTGCCCTGAGAACCAAACAATTGTATGGCAACATGAACATATTCCGTTTATCCTCTTTATATTAAATTTGCTAGATGACCAATTTAAACAATACTTCAAATGCTGTGCTTGATTTCTGCTTATATCTATTCTGTTATTAGTCTGTTGGCATCTAACACTGGATTGGAAAAGACTGCCATCTGGTAGTTATAGCAACCCTTCACTAACTTGGTCAGAAGTTGAAGACCATAAGCCTCAAAGAAATGCAAACCAAGTTTATTACTATGAATATATCAAAATCTTCTTTTTGTAAAGCCATTCAACAGGGTTTTTCATTCAAAGAGAAACACTGTGCTCACACACATTATATAATCGACCTACAAAAGTCAGGTTTTAAAGGAGTTAAAGGGATGAATGATTAAATTAAATGAGTAATTAGGTCCACATTCCCCTCACCCACAAGGCTGCCACTGTCTCTTTTATAAAGCCTAGGGATGAGAGCCAAATTGGCCCTATTTAAATTGGCTATTTAAGTCTAACTTCTCTTAATCATAATGTGTGTGTTCTTGGGTACAAATTTTTTCCTCTCGATAAAGTTGCTGGTAGGCAATACTTTAGATGAAGAGAAATAATTAACAATATAAAAACAGTAACATGTATACAGCATATGAGCACGCACAAAGTGTTTTCAAACTTAACATGATCTTAATCAGGAAGGAAAGCCAGAGAAGTATTTTTTTTTTTTTTTTTGAGACGGAGTCTCGCTCTGCCGCCCAGGCTGGAGTGCAGTGGCCAGATCTCAGCTCACTGCAAGCTCTGCCTCCCAGGTTCACGCCATTCTCCTGCCTCAGCCTCCCGAGTAGCTGGGACTACAGGCGCCCGCCACCTCGCCCGGCTAGTTTTTTGTATTTTAGTAGAGACGGGGTTTCACCGTGTTAGCCAGGATGGTCTCGATCTCCTTACCTCGTGATCTGCCCGTCTCGGCCTCCCAAAGTGCTGGGATTACAGGCTTGAGCCACCGCGCCCGGCTGAGAAGTATTAATAGAATGCGATTTTTTCAGATTCTACACTTCCCTAAGGTTACACAGTTAGGGTAACGGTAGAGTTGAGAAAGCTGAATCCACACCACCTAGTTCGAAATTATCTTTCTGGTATACCATACTCTCTTTCCTGAAAGAGTATTTTACAGTTTACATAGCTCTTAGTATTATAAATATAATATGCACATACATGTATAAATACTTTGCACTCTGAATTTGCCCAAGTATCCCTGCTGCCCACTTCCCCAATCTGGTTTTACTCCCTTTTTCGTCCTTCCTTTTCTCTCCTTATCTTTCCAAAGTCACCACCACTTGCTTGAGCCTGAACGAAGGCAGAAGTGGATGAGACACCCTTTAAGAGCACTCTTAATGAGTTGTGATCACATCTATTCTAACTTAGAGACTAGCATGCCAACACATGGACATTTTCCCGAGCTCTCATTCTTAATGCAACAATGTCAAGGACATGGCCATTAAGAGATGACCTAGGATTATATAACACTTATCCAGCTTAATATGCTTATTCTATCCCATTATTTTACTTCAACCCTCTTTGTCTATAAAAATCCCTTTCCTTATATGGCCAGTCTCTGAAGTCCAAGATTTGATAGTCCTGGCATTTAGCAAAGGAGACTCTTCTTGTATCTCTTCCTGAAGGCATCTGAAACATTTTTTGCAATTGATTTTCCAGGTGGGAAAGATGCTCTTTCATAGGTTTGATCTATACTGTTCAATTGGCTGCCAATAAGATTAAGTCGCTTGGAAGTTGTTAAGAGGGGAAACTTTAAATGTTCTTGCCACAAAAAAAATAATAAGTTTTGAGGTAATACATATGTCAGACTGATTTATGCATTCTCATAAATCACATTCCAAAACCTTATGTTCTAAATGTATACATATTCCAAATCATGTTTTAGATAATACATACATGTAACTTTTGTCAATTTTAAAAAGTTACTTAAAAAAAAAGCTTATATCTCTTCATTAACATCTAGGCCACTCACTAGGTACTAGGTAGGGTAGAAGGGTGGCACATTAAAGTCATCCACCAAGACAAAGGAAAACAACTTAAGAATCCTAAGTATTGATCAGTCAACACCATTTGCCAAGAAACTCCTTTATAAACAGTACTCTGCTTCATACTCAAGGACACACGTAGGAAATGAAAACATAGGGGAGTATAATACAGCTGAAATAACACTGGTTCTAGAACAAGGCTGACTTGGGTTGGAATTCCATGCTGCCACCTATTAGCTGCCACTTACCCAGGGCAAAGTCACAATGTATCTGAATCTGTTTCTTCATAATTTATAATATAAATCCTGTGGAACTGATGTGAGGATTCATGATTTTACATAAAGTACCTAGCACAGTACCTCGTACATGGCAGGTGTCCAATGGATAGTAGCCATACATTTATTTTTTATTTTGTTTTTATTTTTTGAGGGACAGAATTTTGCTCTTGTTGCCCAGGCTGGAGTGCAATGGCACGATCTCGGCTCACTGCAACCTCCACCTCCGGGTTCAAGCAATTCTCCTGCCTCAGTCTCCTGAGTACCTGGGATTACAGGCATGTGCCACCATGCCCAGCTAATTTTGTATTTTTAGTACAGTGTTTCTGCAGGTTGGTCAGCTGGTCTCGAACTCCCGACCTCAGGTGATCCGCCTGCCTCGGTGTCCCAAAGTGCTGGGATTACAGGTGTGAGCCACAGCAGCCGGACTTATAAATTTATTTTTATCACCTGTTTTCAAGAAGCTAGTCAGGAGTTAGCAACCATTAAAGCTAGTGGGTGGAGCAAGTGGTTTGGTTTTGTTTTTTAAACTTCATCAATGGGAGAGTTAGAGAAGGAGTAGAGGTTGCTTGTAGGCAACAGCTCTTAAAACAGGACTGTAATACAAATTGGCCCAGCCAAGTCAGCTGGAATAGCTGTAGCTAATGTAATCAATATAAAAAAAAGTTATTTCATGTTCTTTTTCTTGCACTAGGTCTTCGAAATCTGTATATTTTTATAATTATAGCACATCTCAATGAGGACTAGCCACATTTCAAGTGATAAACAGCCACACACAGCTAGTGGTTACCATAATGACAGTGGAACTTTCTAATTCTGGCACCAAGCCTGGGCCCATTCCAAAGAATCTACCCTAATACCCATTTCACAGGTTAGCCTAGATCCATGCCACTTAAAATCATCTCAAATCTCTAGGTTACCGAGAGAATCTAGTTGCTTAAATTACTATAAAACACCTGTATATCAAAAGCTCACTGTCAGCTTGACATACATATACACAAGTATATAACTAGTAATACCCGTCAGGTTTCAGAAATTGGTGGAGCAATGCCAATCACATAATAATCAACACTTTCTTGGTTGTCTATTAGTAGAGTATATTCCAATCAGGTCAGCAATCTTCAAAATTCCACAAACCTGAAAGAACTTTTAATAAATAAGACTCCTTAAGAGTGTTACTAAAATAAAGTACAAGTCTGGGCAATTTTAAAGGCCAATAATAACTTTAAAATTCTTGATCTCTGATTTGTCAGGATATTCCATGCATTTGGACAATCACACCTTTAGTTAAATTTGTTAAAAACTCAACTAAACTGTAAGCAACTTTCAAATCAGGTAAGAAAAGTCTTGTCATATGGTTTGCTTTTTTGCAATTCAAAAAATACTTTCAAAGTACATAAAGTGCAACCAGATGCTACTGGCAAGAAAACTGGATTTTTCAAATGTGACTGATTTCCAAGAACATTACCACAGATGAGGCCTACACATTGGTGAGCTTAAAGCTTTGGAAAGCCCTTGTCTAATCATCCACTCAGAACTCTCCATGCTTTCCCACTTTTCAATATTTCAAATTTTCAAATAAATATCTCAAAATATATAGCAAATCATAAGTATGACACATATAGGAGGACTTCTCCTTAACAGATTCAGAACACACTGTTACATAGCTAATGTCACAAAAAGTACAAATTAATGTTAACGCCGGAACAAGAACAATATGCCATTTGCATTATAACAAGTGTAGTCGCCAAGTGGCTGTTTTCTTCCATTTAGAGATGTTTTCCTTAGTTCCAATTACTACAAGTTTATAATCATCACAACAATCTATTACTCTGTATACTAAACTTGCCAAGTAGACATAAAATGTTTAAATTCCAAATTGCAATAACCACTGCACTTTAAAACTTTTAAAGAAATGGAAAGTGAGCTGGGAACGGCGGCTCATGCCTGTAATCCCAGCACTTTTGGGAAGCCAAGGCGAGTAGGTCACCTGAGGTCGGGAGTTCGAGACTAGCCTGACCAACATGGAGACACGCTGTATCTACTAAAAATCCAAAATTAGCTGGGCATGGTGGCGCATGCCTGTAATCCCAGCTACTCGGGACGCTGAGGCAGGAGAATTGCTTGAACCCGGGAGGTGGAGGTTGCGGGGAGCCGAGATCATGCCATTGCACTCCAGCCTGGGAAACAAGAGCAAAACCCCGTTTCAAAAAANATGTAGGGAAAGATGAAAAGTTAATTGTGATTTTTCTCTTAACGGAAACAAATTCAGAAACATTTACTAATGTTATTAATGGTATAAGCACATGGAAATAAAATTAGTAAAACTCATTTCTTTCTATTTAAACAATGCAGAGTATGAATGATTCTACATCATTAATTTCTGAACTTTGCAGATAAAAGTACTGAATTAAAATCTCAACCACAATGCTTAGAGACTCATTTGCTCAGGTCAAACACTGAGTCCCAATTTTGTAAATGGGCTATTTATTTTTTCTTTTGTTTTGAGACGGAATCTCACTCTGACGCCCAGGCTGGAATGCAATCACGCAACGGTGCGATGTCAGCTCACTTCAACCTCCGCCTCCTGGTTCAAGCAATCCTCCCTGCCTCAGCCTCCTGAGTAGCTGGGATTACAGGCGCCTGCCACCACACCCACCTAATTTTTGTATTTTTAGTAGAGACGAGGTTTCACCATGTTGGCCAGGTTGGTCTCGAACTCCTGACCTCAGGTGATCCATCAGCCTCCCAAAGTGCTACGATTACAGGTGCGAGCCACTGCGCCCAGCCAAGCTGTTTATTTAATATACTTCTACATTCATTTTAGGCTTTTCTCCTCTCTTTTCCTGTCTCATAAGGGGAGATGGGGGTCAGGGATGTAAATAAGCAGCAAGCATTTATTCAATACATCTTTATTGAGCACCTACTATGTACCAAATATTATCCATATTACACACTTTACATATGTCATCTCATATAACCCTCATAGCAACTTGAGAGGTATTTAACCCCCATTCTATATACGAAGAAAATAAAAGGCTCAGAGAAGGTAATTAACTTGTTCAAGGCCAGCAGGATTTTAAGATCTCAAGTCAAAACCTGTCCCAACTTTTCTTCCCCCACAACCTTTTCTACCCAAGCTCTCCTCTCACTTAAGCATAACCAACTGAACCTGCCCTCTGAAGTTTTCATTCAGTAACAGCTGCATTTTTTCAGTACTAGCTTTTGCTTATCACATAAAACACAAATGGTTAAAACACACCCAAGATTGATTTAATGTGGTTTTTTCCTTTCCGAAGTGTCTTATTTTCCATTCAATTACAGAGGGAGTATACAAAGAAATGGCAAGACTTTAGTCTCCCAAGAAAAACTGCTAGTGGAGGAGTTCTCACCTGAGGGGGGATAAAAGAGAAAGATGTTCCAGGGATATGCTATCCAATTTGATAGCCACTAGTCACAGGTGACTACTGAGAACCTGAAATGTGGCTAGTCTGAATTAAGATGTGCTAAGTGTAAAATACAGACAGGATTGAGCAAAAAAATTTTATGCTGATTACATGTTGAAATTATATTTTAAATATATTAGGTTAAATCAAATATATTGAAACTAATTTCACACCTGTTTCTTTAAAAAAATTTTAATGTGGCTATTAGAATAT
The DNA here is from genome assembly GCF_001698545.2 of Rhinopithecus bieti. Taxonomy (NCBI): domain Eukaryota; kingdom Metazoa; phylum Chordata; class Mammalia; order Primates; family Cercopithecidae; genus Rhinopithecus; species Rhinopithecus bieti. The sequence continues at coordinate 2,593,816 of NW_016808764.1, forward strand.
TTTAAATTACATATGTGGCTCATATTTTGGAGTGGAGAGAACAGTACTATTTCAGGGCCTTCCTGTGAGACTTCAAATTATACCATGCAGGTAGTTCTAGCTACTCAACCTATACAAAAGGCATTGCTGAACAGAAAGCCTAATCCTTATGATTACAACTCTTGATAGCTCACTAGACTTTCTCTTAAAAGAAAAACACTTTGGGAGGAACCCACGTTATTACTCTGATCAGAAATAGCAAACAAATTCTTACAGTAATAAGCCAAACTAATGTAGTCTTCTCCCTCATTCCCCCATCTTAAAAGCCATCTTTCCAATTTTTGGTTTCATATACTTTAATGAATATATTTATCTTTATTGTTTAAGAATTATGCAAGATATTAAGATCTTCATTCTAAATACTGATTTTAAGTACAGAAGACTAGAAAAGGTATAGTTAGCATCTGCTGATTTTAGGACCCATCTAGAAGATACTACTTGCAATACATTACTGAAATCCAATGTATTCTTAATCATTTGGTTCTCATTAAAATGAAGAACCCCCCAAACTTTCAGGGTAATTGATGCAGGTTTCTGCTTAACTGACACTTTATTCTCTATAACAATAATCTTCAGCGGCAAGCGGCACCACAAGTTTTTTTTTTTTTTTTTTTGAGATTGGAGGTTCTCGTCTGATCGCCCAGGCTGGGGAGTTGCAGGTGGCCGGATCTTCAGGGCTCACTGCAAGCTTCCGCCTCCCGGGGGTTTACGCCCATTCTCCTGGGGGCCTCAGCCTCCCGAAGTAGCTGGGACTACAGGCGCACGCCACGGTTCGCCGGCTTAGTTTTGTATTTTTTAAGTAGAGACGGGGGTTTCACCGTGTTAGCCAGGGATGGTCTCGATCTCCTGGACCTCGTGATCCAGGGCCCGTCTCAGCTCCCAAAGTGCTGGGATTAACAGGCTTGAGCCACCGCGCCCGGCCATGCACCACAAGTTTAAAAAAAAAAATCAATCATTAACTTAAAAGAAATATTACATGGTTTTTATAAAAACCGACCCACAAGATTTTTAATATGAATATTGTCACCAGGAAACACAGCCAGACCCTAACCAGTTTAAATCAATGTAAAACATTAAATCCAAAATTCTCAAGTACCTTGACCTTGTGCCTAGTCCTATTAAAACTGACTTAAAAGTACAATCGGCCAGGTGCGATGGCTCACATCTGTAATCCCAGCACTTTGGGAGGCCGAGGTGGGCGGATCACCTGAGGTCAGGAGTTCAAGACCAGCCTGACAAAAATGAAGAAACCCCATCTCTACTAAAAATAGAAAATTAGCCGTGCGTGGTGGTGCATATAATCCCAGCTAACTCAGGAGGCTGAGGCAGGAGAATCGCTTGAACTGGGAGGCAGAGGTTGCGGTGAGCCGAGATCATGCCACTGCACTCCAGCCTGGGCAACAAGAGTGAAACTCCATTTCAAAAACAAAAGAAGAAAACTGGGGTTATAAGTTCTATAATCTATTTCACTCAAATGACCTAAAACTATTCCTTTTCACTGGAGGAGTGGAACTGTTTCTCATTTAAATACATTCCTTTCCAAAAGAAAATGGAATGTCAAGGCAGCCAAATACATCCAGTCTGAATTTTCAATATAATGTTCCTAAACATGTCAGAAACATTTACCATGTACATGACTTGCTTTGGTGGTGAGCACACTAAAATTGGAACAATATACAGAAGATCAGTGTGGCTTCTATTACGAAAACAAGAAAGTTCCTGACACATTACAGATTTTGGAAAAAACTTCACAAAAGTTTCCCAAATTCAATAAATTTTTTTTTTCTTTTTTAAGGAAAAGGAAAAAACAGGTACCTTGAAAAGAAGTCTCAAATCTGAGAGACTGGGGTCTCTCATCGTGTCCAAACCCTGCTCTAGGGAAGGTCAGGTGGAATTCTGACAAAACCCCTCACCCCAGAATTGCATGAATGGAGATAAGATGGCTTGTAATGAAGTAAAAAAGCACTGGACAGAGGCAGGAATCTCAGTTGTGAGTCTAGATCTGCCACAAGCAACATGTTGTCTTAAACACAGTACTTCCTTTAACCAGACTGGGTTCTTCATTCATAAAATGAGGTAAGGTTTCCACAATTCTATGAATCTAGATTTTATCACCTTCTCCCTCTTTATTCCTATTTGCTTCTCCTTTAAAGTTTACAGAGAATTCCTACTTCTATTCATATAACAGAAAGTCTGATTTTACACAAAGGCATAATTTTAGCATGTGAAGAAACTTGCAAGTCTAGAGACCCCTTCCTTCTATTACTAGGGGACTTGCTTTTAATTGAACCATGGAGGCAGAAGTTGGCTACCACCACTCTGAGGATTCCCATCTCTCCCATACATATCAAACTTCTCCTCCCCGCCAAAGTCACAGAATTTGCACAGCTTGGGGAGCTGTGCCCCTGTCTCAACTCCAGGGGCTTGAATGTCAAACAGATAACTTTAGCTGAATAATACAGACCTATACAGAGAGTTTAAAATTTAATCTTGATTAGGTATAATAAGTAATTTTGTGTTATCCAAAACCTTAGTCTTAAAACAATTTTTTAAATTAAAAAAGTATTATTTATATTATGGTATGAGTGAAAGACTATTACAGCTACCACCTCCTACTTTCTATACCTCTGCCTTAGTGGAAGGGAAGCTAAGAAAGGAAATGTTTTAATAAAATCAGACAATGGATCCAGAAACCGCATCTAGGAGGAAAATTCAGGTGGTTCTTTCCCCAGGTTTTTCTGAGCCTAAAGCTATTTCTTATGCAGCAATTCATTTGCCAGGTGTAGGCAGGCCAAGTCTTGGTTCAGGAATGTTAAAATAAACAATGAAAAACATTTCTGAACTAATGTACATGAAAAGACAGCCGGGTGCGGTGGCTCACACCTGTAATCCCAGCACTTTGGGAGGCCAAGGTGGGTGGATCACTTGAGGCCAGGAGTTTAAAAGCAGGCTGGCCAACATGGCGAAATCCCTACTCTATTAAAAATACAAAAAAATTAGCCAGGAATGGTGGCACATGCCTGTAACTCCAGCTATTCAGGAGGCTGAGGCACGAGAATCCCCTTGAACCCACTGCACTCCTGCCTGGGTGATGGAGTGAGACTCGGTCTCCAAAAAAACAAAGAAAAGAAAAGAGGAGGAAACTTGAGTGGTTTGGGAGTGACAACTTACTTTTCACTGTATATTTTTTGTGCCTTATTTTGTTCCATGTCCTTATATTTCTAATCCAAAATTTCAAGTATTTAAAAATAAAATGGTTTTATATTCAAATAGTAAGTTTAACTTTGAAACCAAGTTAATAAAATCATTCTTGCTTTTAAAAAACTCAGTGCTTTTCACTGATTTTCATTTTACTAAGAATTACTTTTGAGTAAGTTATTTGAAACATCTAACACTTAAAAATTTCAAGCATGAAAATTTTACATTGAAATAATCCAGAAGTTCTGTCAAATTCAGCATTTTCTCCCACCCATTTATAAAATCACTATGTCCTAATATAAAGCCCTGTGTTAAATATCTTATTACAAGGAGCTGCAAACAAAAATGGTCTACTTTGCCTGTAACAAAGCTACTGGAGGAGCCAAATCATCTTGGTTCACCATGCAAATGTGCAAAAAGTCTTAGTGGATTGGATTCTCCACTAAATTCACATAGCAAAAATAATTCTGCATGTGATTTTTTTTTGGTAATAATTTACTATAGGTGCTTACTCTATATTTACTTTTGAAGTTCCAAGATAAACCACCATACGTTATTAAGTGGAAGCCAAGATGACACAATGACTTCCTGTAATGACAACATGCAATATTTGATATTGAAAAGTCCAATGCCTTCAATTCTTTTGTTATTTCATTGCACAACAGTTCTGTTTACAATTTCAACTTTTATTTTAGATTCAGGGTGTACCTGTGTAGGTTTGTTACATGGGTATATTGTGGGATGCTGAGGTTTGGGGTACGATTGATCCTATCACCCAGGAAGTGAGAATTGTGCTGGCTGGTTTTTGTGTGTGTGTGTGAGACGGAGTCTTGCTCTGTTGCCCAGGCTAGAGTGCAGTGCCGCCATCTCGGCTCACTGCAAGCTCCACCTCCCGGGTTCACGCCATTTTCCTGCCTCAGTCTCCAGAGTAGCTGGGACTACAGGCGCCTGCCACCACAACCGGCTTTTTGTATTTTTAGTAGAGACGGGGTTTCACCGCGTTAGCCAGGATCCGATCTCCTGACCTCGTGATCCACCCGCCTCGGCCTCCCAAAATGCTTGGATTACAGGCGTGAGCCACTGCACCTGTGCCGGACAGTTTTTCAGCCCTTATCCCCTCCCTCTCTTCTGCCTCTAGTAGTCCCCAGTGTCGACTGCTCTGTCTTTATGTCCACGTGTACCCAATGTTTAGCTCTCACTTTAAGTGAGAACATGTGGTATTCGGTTTTCTGTTCCTGTGTTAATTTGCTTGGGATAATACAATGCACAAAAGTTTAAAATTAAATGCAAAAACACAGCATAGGGGAAGCACCTTCATTTGGAAACAAAAAGACTATTCTTTAGCCAAAATGATGACTATTCAACAACTTCCAAATTCACAAATGAAAACAAATTAAAAGACTGGACGATTGGATAATACTTGAGCAGTAAAGCAGATTAAGAACTAGTCAAGTTTCTAAAATGTTTATGTTTGGGAAGAAAAATATACCTTCAAGACTTGCTGAAATCTACTTCATTTCTAAGTAGTACAAGTGTTATCTTTCCTCTGTCATAAATCAGAGCATTGGAAATGGAGTCAAATGCCACATTTAGATTTCAACCCTCAGTGACTAAATATTTCTTGAGCCTCTCCATTGTTCAGCAAGTTGCACAGATTTCTGCCTCCAAAATGTCCCATTCCTTCCTGTCTTCGTCTGTTCAGGCTGCTATAATAGAATACTATAGACTGGGTAGCTTATACTATAGCAACAAACATTTATTTCTCACAGTTCTGAAGCCTGAGAAGTCTAAGATCAAGACACCGGCAGACTCAGTGTCTGGTAAAGGCCAGTTTCCTTGTTCATAGATAGTTGTCATCTTGCTTGTCATCACACGGAGGAAGGAGTGAGGGAGCTCTCTGGGGTCTCTTTTATAAGGGCACTAATCCCTTATAATCACTTCCCAAAGGCCCCACCTCCAAATATCATCACACATCAAATACCATTCTCTTTCTAATCTCAAAGCCATGGCCTTAGTTCATTTGCTTATCTCTAAATGCCTCCTAACCTCTTTGCCAACACACTCTCTCTCCGTAGTGACCTTCTTCACACCACTAAATCTCAGACACATTTGATTATGCTTCTTATCAACTGAAAGAGGTGCCACAGAATAAAATTTAAATTTCTTAAAGTAGTACCCAGAGCCTGCATGATCTGGTCCTCTCAACCTCACCATTTCTCCTTCCTCTCCCATCATATCCATCCCAGACTTACATGGCTTTGCATATTCTAGTATTATGGCCTATAATTTACCCTCCTCCCCAACAGCTGAAACGCTACTGGATCCTCTAAAGCTCAAGTCAAATGCCACTCTCCTCCCTGAATTGTTTTCTCCTCAGTGAGGTATTTCCCTTCTCTGTGCCCACCTGTACTTCCTTTGAATTGTTGCTATAGTATAGTTCTCAGGTTTGTGTTGGAGTCTGTTAACTTACAAAAATGTCTATCTTCACCACTAAGGTTTTTGTCAGGTTCACATATGATTCCCTTAAAATACTGAAAAAACTTATCAAGCTATGAATATGGCAGCCATTCAAATAATATGGACCACTCTTTTCTACAAGTTTTCATTCTAATAAAATTTATATATATATATATCCAAAATAAAATTAGGAGGTGAATTTTATGGTATGTGAATTATATCTCAAAAAAATAACTTTAGGGTAAGTGGTATATGAAAGGTAATAGAAATTCTTTTAGCCAACCCAGTACCATCCTCTTTAATGGTTCTGTTTTTTTATGAAGGTAAATATAACTTTGGATTGGCTAAAAAAAAAAATAGGGAATTATTTCATATTTTAAAATTATAGATATGGAGAAAAAGTAGACCATCTGTATTGCTTAACACCTAATAAACTTATTCAAAAGTTCCTACTCTCTGAAACC
>NW_016808764.1:2600027-2607331 GCF_001698545.2 Rhinopithecus bieti
GTCAGGTTCACATATGATTCCCTTAAAATACTGAAAAAACTTATCAAGCTATGAATATGGCAGCCATTCAAATAATATGGACCACTCTTTTCTACAAGTTTTCATTCTAATAAAATTTATATATATATATATCCAAAATAAAATTAGGAGGTGAATTTTATGGTATGTGAATTATATCTCAAAAAAATAACTTTAGGGTAAGTGGTATATGAAAGGTAATTTAGAAATTCTTTTAGCCAACCCAGTACCATCCTCTTTAATGGTTCTGTTTTTTTATGAAGGTAAATATAACTTTGGATTGGCTAAAAAAAAAAATAGGGAATTATTTCATATTTTAAAATTATAGATATGGAGAAAAAGTAGACCATCTGTATTGCTTAACACCTAATAAACTTATTCAAAAGTTCCTACTCTCTGAAACCCATGGAAAGGATCATCATAGAGGCTTCTTCAGCTTTTCTAGATCATCCTCCACAAAATCAAGTGTTAAAAAAAATTAGACCCACCCATTAGTTATCAAGTATAGGATCACAAACCACCTCCTGATTTCTACCTGGACAAGAAAAGCATCTTAACCCGGCCTCTTTAAGCAAAGCAGGCTAAACTAGGTTGAGTGTGGTAATCCTTGTTTCACCCAACTTTCTACTGGGAAAACAGTTCTGTTTTAGAAATAAGGTCCACATAAGTTATTTTAGTTATTCTTCTATACATCTGAATGTGCACGTACAGATTTTTTTCCTTGTATTTTTAAAAACTTGAGACATAATTCACATACCATAAAATTTACTAATAATTGTACATTTCAGTGGTTTTCAGTATATTCACAATGTTGCACAACCATCACCACTATCTAGTTCCAGAACTTTTTCATCACCTTTCCTTTTCAAAAGGAAACCTAGTACCCATTAAGCTGCCACTCCCCATTTCCCCCTTCCTGCAGCTCCTGACAACCACTAATCTCCTTTCTGTCTCTGTAAATGTCTACTCTAGACATTTCACGTAAGTGGAACCATATAATATGCGGCCTTGTGTATCTGGCTTTTTTATTTAGCATGTTTTCAACATTCATTTATAATATAAAATGCATCAGTATTTCATTCCTTTTTATGACTGCATAGTATCCCGCTGTACGGATACCGCATTTGTCTATGCATTTGTCAGTTGATAGGCATATGGGTTGTTTCCATTTTTTGGCTATTATGAATAATGTTGATATGGTCACTGGTGTACAAGTTTTTTGTGGGAACACGTTTCTAATTCTCTTGGGTATATACCTATGAGAAGTGCTGGATCATAAACTGTTACCATTTTTAACCACGTTAACTCTGAGGAACAGCCAGATTGTTCCATTTTTAAAGGGCAGTAACAACACTATTTTATTTTCACATTTTGATTAAAATAAAATTGTTCAATCCCTAGAGAAAACGGTTTCCTTTAGGACTAAGTGTCCTTAGCAGTTAAAATTCAAGGTTTTATAAGATAAATTAAATCCCTTCAAAGCATAAAGATACATAGAAATACCTCAAACCCGTATTAGAGCAAAAGCTTATTCTAGTCATCAAAGGGATTAAATATGCATCCATTTAAAAAATGGAGAAGGGGCCGGGCACAGTGGCTCACACCTGTAATCCCAGCACTTTGGGAGGCCGAGGTGGGCAGATCACGAGGTCAGGAGATCGAGACCATCCTGGCCAACACAGTGAAACCCCGTCTCTACTAAAATACAAGAAAAAAAATTAGCCGGGCGTGGCGGCGCGTGCCTGTAGTTGCAGCTACTTGGGAGGCTGAGGCAGGAGAATGGCGTGAACCCGGGAGGCAGAGCTTGCAGTGAGCTGAGATGGCGCCACTGCACTTCAGCCTGGGCGACAGAGCGAGACTCCGTCTCAAGAAAAAAAAAAAAAAAGGAAAATGACAACTCCCAAGTTTATATAGTCAGCCGATAATTATGCACTGATCTCTCCTCATAGCAACTTCCAAATGTCTAATAGACATTTCAAATGAATGACTCAAATTGAACTCTTACTCTCTCCCATTCTCCAAACTGCTCCTCCTTGGAGTTCTGCCTAGGCCCAAAACCTTGGTGTCAAGTTTGATTCCTCTCTCTCAACATATACCCCCATATTCTAGTTAAAAAATCCTATTGATTCTATCTTTAAAATATATCCAGAATCCAATCAATTATCACCACCTCTACCAGATACATCTCTCACCAAGAGTATTCCATTGGCCTCCTAAGTAGTCTCCCTGTATCTACACTTGCTCACTATGGTCTGGTCTCAAAACACAGCCAAAAGAAACCCTTTAAAACGTATGTCAGATTGTGCCATACCCCTGTTTGAAGTTATCCAGTGGATTCCCATTACCCCCACCTCATTCTGCTTCGTCCATGCCAGTTATGCTTGGGCCTCGGGGCCTTTGGCTTCTTGCTTCCTCTGCCTGCAACGTTCTTCCCCCCAGACATCCACATGCATGCTCTCTCACCTTCTTCAAGGTTTTGTCCACAGGTCACCTTCTCTGTGAGGACCTTTCCTGGCTGCTATTTAAGTCTGCAATTACCCCCAAACACTCCCTTAGTCTTCCTTCCCTGCTCTATATTGCTCCATAACATTTATCACTAACATGACATATACTTTATTTCTATTTACTCCCAAGAATATAAACTCCATTAGGGCAGGAGGGTTTGTCTGTTTTGCGTATTGCCAAATTCCCAGCACTTAGAACAGAACCTGACACATAATAATTGCTCAATAAATATTTGTTGAATGAATAAATGAATAAAGGATGCACTGAGTTGCTCAAAAAAATAAGGGCTAAACAGGTCACAAATATTTAAGAGGAACTAGTATTACTACATCTAACAAAGTCCAGATGAGAGTGGAAAGCATTTATAGAAAAAGATACCACAATGTTTCTACAGTTTGCTTTAGGAAAAGTTGCTATTCCTGCTCATTTCACGTATTTTGGAAAGAATCTGTCCTTTGCCAAAGCCTCTTAGTTTCCGGACAGCTGAAACAAACGCTGGGAGTTGACAAGCTCCTGGGGTAATGATGTCCTTCTCTTAAGTGCCACATATACATAGAGCCAAGGACTTTCATGGTCTTCAATCTTCTATTAGCCCCATTCCCAGGATCTTCACACAGTACAATCAGGTTTCTTGGCCACTCTCCAAGTAAACCTACAAACTGGTGAATTCAGCTTCTTCAGAAGCGTAATCACAGCACCTTCAAGCACAGATGAATCTTTAAAAAATGCTTTATCCCAATCGCTCACGTATTTTATACAAAAGAAAACTAAAGAAAACAGAAAGCTACTTGCTCAAAACGTCTTGAATAGAGTTACACTAAGTATTTTTCAAATAGTGAGGGATAAACATGACAAGTCTGAGTGAGAGAACTGAGACACTTTAGAACAAACCTTCTAAAATCTGAAAACAGACAATGTTATTTTACAAAAATTTTAAGTAAAATGGTCGTATCTCATATCAACTCTATCCATCCATCATCCACATATTAGATTTAAAAGTTATATAACGGACATTGACAGAATATGCTCTAGCATTAGGCAAACAAAGTAAATGATAGACAAGTACAGATTTTTAAAAACGTACACCTCTTCCCCAAAATGAGGCCTTCCTTGTCTAGTGTTGGGAATGATGAGAATTCCTCAAGTCTTTCTGTTAATACTAACTTTCCTAAGCATTACTGCCTTCAAAACAGAAGTATACGGATATTCCTATAAAACCAGTAATTTTCATATGGAGTTAAGAGGGAGCACTGTTAAAAGTCTACATGTGACCACTACCGCCACTCCATCCCCTCCCCTCACTCCTGCCATATTCTAATGTATTTCCTAGGGAGGCCAGTCCTTGGCACCGTTACAAATAAGTCTTCGCCGTAGCCATTAAATTAAATGCCTTATAGTGGCAAGATACTGTGAACCACTATTATAAACTATCTCCCATTGTGCTACAGAAAAAAGAATCATTTTCATGGACAGTAATTTTTGGCCAAAATCCTTTCCATCTTCTCCACTTAATGAAATCTTAACTCCTTCAAGGTCCATCCTTGTTCTTTCCCGTGAGGCCTTTTCTGACCACTCCATCTCTTTTTTTCTTTTCTTTTTTTTTTTTTTGAGATGAAGCCTCACTCTTGTCATCCAGGCTGGAGTGCAATGGCACGATCTCAGCTCACTGCAACCTCCGACTCCCAGGTTCAAGCAATTCTCCTGCCTCAGCCTCCTCCCAAGTAGCTGGGATTACAGGCACCTGCCACCACGCCTGGCTAATTTTTGTATTTTTAGTAGAGATGGGGTTTCACCATGTTGGCCATGTTAGTCTTGAACTCCTGGCCCTCGAGGGATTTGCCCACCTCGGCCTCCCAAAGTGCTGGGATTACCGGTGTGAGCCACCGCGCCCAGCCCACTCCATCTCTTTTCTTGACCAGTTGACCTGTAGCATTTGTTTTCTGTATCTGTCATCTGGCATTCATCACACACTGGCAAGCAACATCTTTTGCATTGTCTTAGTTATTGCTGACCATTCCTATGTTTGACTGGAAAGTCAGAGTCTCAATGAGTGATGTATCTCAGCCCATGGGGATTTTCTGGAAGACACACATTAAAGTATAATTCCTAAGATAAAGGAGAAGGGCGGAAGCCCTAAGGGTGAAGAATACACAGCACAACCATCACTGAACTGCAATTTTAGAAGCTTTTGGTTATACCAAAACAATGATCCCCAACCTTTTTAAACAAGATACCTTTAATGGTCAAAACATGTTAACAAACTAGACCATTACTCATAATAGTAGTCAGGTATTAAATATCCCTTAACTTAAAGAATACATGGATTCAATTAAGTTTTAGTACGTACATGTAAGGTATGGTACTTATTCAGTATACAGAACGTACTTGGTATGCACAAAAAGTTGAGGTTTCCCCAGGACCTCAGGCTGGCACATGGTTTAATTTTATTGTACTGTGGACATGGATTATTATTGCCATATTGAAAAGTACTACCACCTAAAAATATTTAGGAGGAAGCAATATACATATATTATATATATATAAAAACAAATCCCCACTCTCCTACAAAAAATAAACCCAGTCAAAAAACTCTTCAGTAACTCCTCCCATGAAGGGTATATTTTAAGCACATGCCCCAATGTGAAACAATTCACTTCATGTTTCACTAATAAACTTTTCTTGTGGTTTTAAATATAGCAGAAGGAACAAAAGTTAACACAGACAAAATCAAATAGAAAACATCTGCAAGTTCATCTCATGTATACGTCCTGATTCTAGTGAAATCTCAATCCTATTTACCCATTTTACCACTCTCTTAAAAACAACAATAACAACAAAAAACCAAGAACCCCAGCATCAGTATTTTCCAGCCAAGGCAGAAATATCATTCTAATCTTGGTTCAACTCTTCTGTGCAGTCGCCAACAAAAACAAACATAAATACATCAGCAGTATAGCACAGTGCTTAAGGGTATTAGCCCTGACCTCAAATCTTGGCTCTGTCCTTTATTAACAGTATGATCTTGGGCAAGTTACTTCACTAAACTTTGGATAATTTATGTGGAGTGCTTAAAATGATCCTTGGCAGGTTTTAAAGGCTAATAAAAATAGTTACTAATTAAGTAATTATATATAATAGATATAAATATATAACAATCAAGTGTATTTTTATAGCAACAATTTCGAAGCTTTCTTTCAATTCATATTTTCAAAGGTCTTTCTTGTCTAGCTTTGACAAGCCTATTCCAGATATCTTAAATCTCCAACTGACCTATAACTAGTTCTACTACCTCCAGTTCTTTTTCTTTTTTTTTTTTTTTGTTTTTGAGACAGAGACTGGCTCTGTCGCCAGGCTGGAGCGCAGTGGCACGATCTCAGCTCACTACAACCTCTGCGGTTCAAGTGATTCTCCTGCCTCAGCCTCCCAAGTAGCTGAGACTACAGATGTCCGCCACAACGCCCAGCTAATTTTTGTATTTTTAGTAGAGACAGGGTTTCACCATGTTGCCCAGGATGGTCTCGATCTCTTGACCTCGTGATCCACCAGCCTCAGCCTCCCAAAGTGCTGGGATTAGAGGCGTGAGCCACGACGCCCAGCCATACTACCTCCAGTTCTACCCATGGCTGCTACTACAGAAAGATTTTGGAAAACAGGGAAAGAAAAAACAAACAAAAACCAGGAAACCACTACCATACACCAAAACAACAAACTCTACTTTGAAACAGAGAATTTACTCAAGTAGGAATCATTGCCTTAGAAAATGAGACAAAAAGGGCAGGAGAAAAAAAAATCGAAGTATTCAAGTATTCTTAAAACCCTTACCTCCAGTTAGGCAAATGATTTGTTTGCTGATTCTAAGTCCAAGCAGATTTGAACATCATTATTGTCTGCAGGAGCCATCAATAATCAACCAGACCTGCTATTGAAAGACTTCTCTCATTAAAATAATTTTCTTTACCACTTAATTTCACCACTACTCGGCTGTTTTTAATATAAGACCCAACAACTTCTTAAGGTTTCTCTTTTCCCATGCATTCCAACAAGTACTGAATTAGTTCATCATCATGTGTTTAGGCCTCCTGCTGGGAAGCATAATTAAAATTAAGCAGGCAACAATTCCACTTGGTATTAAGATCCTGTCAAATCCTCCAAATGAAGCTGGGCCTGGTTTCTCCAGGAATTGGCTGAGAGTTCTGTAAGGAAAACAGGAGCTGCTCAACTTAATGCTGGCCATTCAGTAGATGGCACTCTTCCCTTTGAGCCCAAATTAAACAGCCCCAAGAAGTATGTTCTGTTACATTCAGGTGTGACACAAAGCAGGGGTTCTCTCTTCAAAGCACTTAACTGATAGTCACAATCCCTCCTGAAATGCTGATTGGTCAAGGCAGACACTCTAGAAGAGCACAGGGACGTTTAGATTATAAGACATCAAACAATATAAACTCATCTAACTTAAGTGATTACCAATTAATCAGCTTCTCAGAGGTTATTACTATCTCAAGCAAATACACTGTTCTTATTCAGGCATAAAATGTTCCTTCCCTATTACATTCTGCTATGACAGCCATTTTGTGGCTAGTGACTAGACCCTCGGTCTATCGCATGTTTTACTAAGGTATTTAATGATGGCAAAGTGCTTAGAGAACTATGATTTTATCATTATCAACTTTCACCATGACAGATGAAGTAAAGGATTACTTCAGTATTACTTTCTGAAATGCTGTATTCCTTTCTGAAATGCTGAAAGTATTACTTTCAGCGTTTTAACTGAAAATAAATGT
>NW_016808764.1:2608848-2620060 GCF_001698545.2 Rhinopithecus bieti
ACAAAAAACTAGCCGGGCGAGGTGGCGGGCGCCTGTGGTCCCAGCTGCTTGGGAGGCTGAGGCAGGAGAATGGCGTAAACCCGGGAGACGGAGCTTGTAGTGAGCTGAGATCCGGCCACTGCACTCCAGCCTGGGAGACAGAGCGAGACTCCGTCTCAAAAAAATAAATAAATAAAATAAATAAATAAATAAATAAAAAGTTAGGGAAATCGCATATGCCCACTGCAGAAAAAATGAGTTTCATAACCCTAGATTAAAACCATAGCCTTGGCCGGGTGCAGTGGCTCACAGCTGTAATCCCAGCACTTTGGGTAGCCGACCGGGGAGGATCACCTGAGGGTCAGGAGTTCAAGACCAGCCTGGCCAACATGGCGAAACCCCATCTCTACTAAAAATACAAAAATGAGCTGGGCGTGGTGGCGGGCACCTGTAATCCCAGCTACTCAGGAGGCTGAGGCAGAACAATCACTTGAACCCAGAAGGTAGAGGTTGCAGTGAGCCGAGATCACACCACTGCCCTCCTGCCTGGAGGACAGAGAGAGACTCCATCTCAAAACAAAAAAAAAACCATAGCCTTGTTTGAAGAGACAGTCATCTTAAATGACAGTTAATGTACTGCGTACAAACCTATCTCCTCAGGCCCATTTTCATTGAAAGAAAAAAAAAAGTAAACATAACATATGGTGCTGATGCAGATCAGTCTGACATCAAGTAAAGGTTCAATTTAGATCTAACCTTATCTTAAAGATATAAACAAGGCCTGTGGTTCATGCCTGTAGTCCCAGATACCTGGGAGGCTGAGGTGGGAGGATAGCTTGAGCCCATGAGTTCGAGACCAGCCTGGGCAACATAGTTAGAGCTGTCTCAAAAATACAAAAAAAGAAAAAAAAAAAGATAAACATATGCCAAAGCCTATACATCTTGTACAAGAATGGTTCAGCTTTTAGCAGAGTTAAACTAAGCAATATTATCTTCAAGAAATAAACTTACAAGAACAGTAAGCCTTTTAAAATCAAAGATAGGTTTCATCCATTTTATACCTTTTGGTAATCATGCTACTATTATTTGGATTATGCTAGACAACTCTGAAAGCCACATTCATTCTTTAAGGTTTCTAGGATACTCTAAATTTATGCCTTCAGTGCAGTTAAGTAATGTCCTAGAAGCCTGAAAGGGATTTTTAATGCAGCTTTTCAAACATACTCAACCAAAAACTGTTTAAGGAAACAAGGGGCTCTGATTCTCATTATCTGTGCTACCATCTAATACTTTAAGTTGAACAGTACTTTTTAAATATTTAACATGTTTTCAACTGTGCAATTAATTTTGAACTTTGAGACTGGTCCAGATATTCAGCAACATTAAAATACACATGAAATAAATAAAAGATCCACAAACCGTTTTTCTCCAACACTTTTTTTCCCACATAAAGGTATTACTCTATGCATACTGTTGGTACTCAATAAATATTAATACACTAGGTGAATAATTTCTAACTTTACCTAAAAGGAAGAGAATCCCTCAAGTAGCATGGTTTGACATACATATACATACACACATGTCCATAATTAGCTACTGCTAGAATAAAAAATAATTATACTCATCTAAGGGATAACAGCCTTTTTTTTTCAAGCAACAGCCAAGGAAAGACTTCTAACCTGTATGTTTTAGAGAGGATTCTTGATATATACAATCCATTACAGTAAAAAAAATTACAGTAAAAATTTGAGACTATCTTGGCATTTAGCCAAGAGAATTGAATCTCTGGCAGAACCTGAAAGACCTCATAACAATCTCACCTATAAATACTCTGGCATGGACCCTGAGTTCAAACTATAGAGTATTAACAAAGACACAATGTATTAAGGTACTCATTTTGAATCTCAATGACATGACAATCCTTGACTGTCTAATTTTAAATTGGGTTTAAATAATTTCAAATAGGTCTTTGTTTAAAAGGAAGAACAGCACTCGATTAGTTATTTAAAGTTTTTTCAAAACTTCAAGCTCTACATATTTAATATTTTCAAAGGACTCTGAAAAGCACTAATTATAACAAAAACTGTGTTTAGTGTGAGAAACAGATTAGTAACCTGTGTCTTCAATAAAGCTTGCACTTTCTCAATTCAACGCATGCTTGTTTTTTGTTTTGCTTTTTTTTTTTTTGAGACGGAGTCTTGCTCTGTCACCCAGGCTGGAGTGCAGTGGCGCGATCTCAGCTCACTGCAAGCTCCGCCTCCCGGGTTCACGCCATTCTCCTGCCTCAGTCTCCCGAGTAGTTGGCCCTACAGGCACCCGCCACCACGCCCAGCTAATTTTTTGTATTTTTAGTAGAGACAGGGTTTCACCGTGTTAGCCAGGATGGTCTCGATCTCCTGACCTCGTGATCCGCCCCCCTTGGCCTCCCAAAGTGCTGGGATTACAGGCGTGAGCCACCGCGCCCGGCATTTTTTTCCTAACATTACATTGCACTAAGTTGTCAAAGGACATATCATCTATCTACAATGATTCTAAACATTACTTAAAACAGCTCCTAATTTAGTTTATAATTAATTGTTTGACACATCACCTACAATGGTGAAGCAGCAACACACAGTTCCTTGAGGAATGTGAATGAAAGTGTAAGCCACAAGTTAAATCTTTCCATTTACGGTTCATTTTAGGAAGCAACTCAGGTGGTATTTAGAACAAACTTAAGTTAAAATTTATCTCAGGTTGATATGATGTTGGTAATCAGAAGGATGATAAGGTTTACTGATTTACTGCAGAACTGGAATCTCCAATAGGAATTAGTGCCCTCTGGGCCACCTGGGGCCCTACATATCTGGTAAGCTTTAAAAAAAAAAAAAAACTAGTATCTTTAGTAATTGGAAAGATAGCATACTCTAGCACCCTAAACACATGTCATGTATCAAAAGAGAATACTCTTTCAACGTCAAAAGGTGACTGTATTTAATGCAGGTTAACCATCACTCTTTAGATTTAAGTACAACTTGGTGGTATTAATACCAGAGGATGTGGTTAAACAAGACAAGAGCATCTGACAGTCTTGTGAATACTATGAAGACTTCTCATTGGTTTGCAATAATTTCCATGAGCTCAATAGCAACAAGGGGCAGTGGTTACATGGGCTCACTCTTGGGCCAGACTCTGGGTTCAGAACCAACCTGTGTCACCTGATATCACTACACCTTGGGAAGATACTTAACCTCTCCATCCCTCTGTTTAGTCACTGGGTTGCTGGAAGGACTAAGTAAATTAAATCATACAAAACTCTTAGTGCCTGGCACAGAGGTTAGGCAAACAAATATTGGCTATCACAAATATCTGCTGAGTCTTCACATGCTGGATAGCATGATATAACAGCCTTCAAAAAGATATGTCACTTTATATACTGATAATGATAAACACATAAAGCACTGAGTACAAACCTTATTCTAAGCACTTTACACATAACAACTCAGTTAAGCTAAAGTTCTGATGTGACTGTTCCCCAACACACTACACAGTTTGTTCAGAGCGGGGTTTCTATGCTTTTATGTTATTTCTTCCCTCAAACACTTCTTATACTCTGATGACATGCATACATGCCGCCCAGTACTGCTAACCAACTGCTTTGAAACGGGAGAGATTAACCAGCTAACCACCTGTAGGCTTACATGTGACAAAAACACTCAGACATGATAGGACTACTCCAGGAAGTCTCAAAACCTCGGAAGTGGGGCACCACCCTGTATCTAGGTTTTAGGATTGTGTTTAGGAGTCGGGCTGTTGCTGATGTTATGTTCTCTTGGTCTCAAAAGACATTCCGCTTTTACAAAGACCAGATCCACACTTTAAATATAATTGAGCAGAATTCACATTCATCCCAGCATAATACTGAAAAAAGGGGTGAGACAGCAAAGTGTATAATTTTCTCCCTTTCAGTCAATGCTTGAAACTTACATTCTGAAAATACAGTCCTTCTATCAATGAAAACTATTTCCCAAGTGTCATATGATCAACTATGTCAAATGTTTACCAAACATTTCCTGATATCATATACGTAAAATGTAGCAATATATTGAATGTCTCATAACCAACTAAAAACTCCTTCAAATTATGTTTAACATTCAAAATAGATACACCCATTTCTTCTTTAAAAACTATTACCAACATGCCAGCACTTCTGAGCACCTTAAGTGTTAGCACAGACTGAACTCTTCAGAAAGATGAAGAGTTAAATGTAGCGGCCTTTATTTTATCCTGGTCCTCCTTCCATAAAGTTAATCTGCTCCATTTAAGCAAAGGAAAATGAGTTATAATGCAAGTACAATATAATGGAGACTTCGATATAAAAACTTTCTACAAATGCTCCATTTATAATGTTCCAGTTATTTATAGGGTTAAGTAACTTAACCCTATAAATTTTACATTGTTCGAGTTCCACCTCTAGCAGGTAACCAACAAACTGCCATGGGAGCAAGTATTTATAGGGTTAAGTTAATGGGTTGGTCGCATAACTTAATTACACAAATATTTTTAACAGTCAAATATTTAACTTAAAAACGCCAAATTGCACTGTACTCTTATTTTTTTTAATCTTTAAAAACACTCTAAGAGTCTTCTGAAGCCAAAATTAGGAACGTACCCGGCACTATGCAGTCAGAAGCCATTCCAAGAAAAGCTACCATTTAACACTGCTAAATCTAAAATGCTACATAATTCAACGTAAACGTGCACGCACGTGTATGTAGCTAGTCCCATACCCCAGAATCTTATCAATTCCTTCCCCAAACTTGCATATAATCCTCCCTCAAAGCCTCTTGGTGAAGTTAAATTCCTTAACACTCTACCAGGTTAATTGCAACAGCACATGTGCCAAGGAAATTAGTGGTTTTCCTTGCGCTCCCATTTTCAACGGGCACCTACTTGCAATTAAATCTCTGCAACAAAAAAGTTCACCTGAGGCCGTTCTTGCCATTTTAAAAGAGGCCCAGATTATGCTACCTGTCTGTGGTCTTGCCTGAGCTATAATAGTATACCTCCAAAGAGGCTGGACGTGCCCCAAACACCGGCACACCAGACCTGCTGCCAACTTTGCTTGTCACCCCTAGCAGGAAGCTCAACCTAACATGTATACGTTTGTAGGGGTGGCGTGTTCGTGTGTATGTATGTCGGTGTCGGGGGGTGGGGAAGCGGATTACAGGAGAAAGGTGACTGAACACTTTCAACTTGTAACAGAAGTTGTGTTTGTTTTTAATGAGGAGAAAAAAACTAAAACCAACATTCTCTCTTTCCTCCACCTTTTCCAAGCGCAGGAACCTCGCACTCCCCTGGAGTGCACCTTCAGGGCTTAAGGTCCCCGGGGTCACCTAAGCTATCAGCTAGCATCTGATTTTAGCACTCCCGCCTTCCTAGGAAAAACCAGAGGACGCGCAAAGCGTCGGGCCCACCCAGCGGCGCCGCAGGCCGCGCACCGCCGCCCCAGACCCTCCCCGCAGGTACGCTCCCCGCCGGCCTGTCGGAGGTCCCCACTCCCACCCCGGAAAAGGGTTCACCTGAGGCCGCAGGGACAGCCAATGAGAGGTCCCCTCGGCCCCGCCAGCCGCCGCTACCCACCCCGCGCGACCCCCGGTAGCGTCCCCGCTGCCAGCCCCCGCGCGGGTGCCCGCGTCCCGGCCTGGAGGAGAGGCGGGACAACGGCGCCTCCTCTCCCCGCAGGATTACCTCGCAGCGCGCAGCCGGCTTTGTGTTTCCCCTCCCTCCTTCTCCGCAGCCGCCCGGGCTGCAGCAGCCGCCGGATCCGCCGCTGCCGCCGCCTCTTAAGCGCCGCAGAGCCCCAAAGGGTAGGGCGGGAGAAGGGGAGGGGGCTTGAGGAGGGAGGGACCTGGACGCCTAGCCCTGTGCAGCAGGAAGCGGCGACACCTGGGATGCCGACGCCTCTAGCTCTTGCTCTGTGTTTTTAAAAAAATCTAATTTAAACCCCTCTTCTTTCCCTCCCGCCCCTCACACTGGCGACCGTTACGGGCTGGCGGCTGGCGCTCTGGCGGGACTAGCCGAGCGCCCCTCGAGCGTCCCTTGGTCCCGCCCCCTAACGCCCCGCCCCTAGCTCCCCAAGCACCCTCCCCGGTCACGCCCCCAAGGCCCGCCCCTCGCAGCCCCCGACGCCTCTGGCCCCGCCTCTTGGACGCCGTAGCGTCCCGGCCCCGCCTCCTCAAGGCTGCTCCTCTGGCAGCCCCGAGCTCTCTCTGGCCCCGCCCCGAGCGCGCCTCAACAGCCTTGGCCCCGCCCCCGCAGCGCCCTCCGCTCCCTCAAGCGCTAAGTCCGTGAAGCCGCGGCGGTGGGGCCCTGCAGGCCCGGCAGTCGGGAGGGCCTGGTTCGGGGCGGCTGCCTGGCACCTCTTCAACGTCCTCCTCCGGCTGTGCAGCTCGAATCCACTGCGTCCCCGGAGGGCCAGAGGGGGAAACGACCCCGACAGAAATCCGACCGCGAAGGGGAGGAGGGGCGTCTCGGAAATGTCTCCCGCCTTAAATGAGCGAGCCCCCCACTCCTACTCCCGAGGCTGAGCCGCCGCTTTGAGTCAGCCTCGGCCGCCCACACTGGCTGCTGGGGCTTTAGGGGAAGGCCACTGCAAAGGTTCAATCTCCGCACGCCCCCCGTGGGGCCTGGACTTTGCTCTCAGCACAGCTGCCTTCGCGGGCGCCTAGTCCCCACAACCCCTGCTTCACCTCCACACGGGGGGAGGGCAGGGGCTCTCGCTTCTGCTCCATTTGGACCCCTCAAGAGTCTTCACTCCCACTTTGGTTCCCGGCCTCTGAACCTTATGAGAGCTCACTTCTTTGAGGCGAGAAGTCGAGGCATCGCCAAGAACCTTCAAAATGAATGCGGGGCCGGGCAAACTTTGCAACACGCAATTGCAGGGCTGTGGATCCATCCACAGGTGACACCGGGCCGCCCACCCCCGTCGCCCAGACATGTTTCTTTCCTCAGCCTATTCTCGAAATAGACCTCCCAGCGGTGCACACTTTTCTCTGCCACCCACGACTTCCACGTCCCTCCTGCACCAGTACACTTGCAAGCACACCCCTCCGAGCGCCATTCTAGTGATTCACGGTCCCTTGGGCCAACCCCACCCTAACACACACAGCAAACTTCATTCCCCACCCTTATCTCCCTTCGTTTCCAAGGCACTGGCGACAATCCACTTCATTTCCTTTCCTCATCTGCAGACTCGTCCCCCTCGAATACCTCACGCCATCCCGCTCATCTTCATCCCCTCCCTCCTCCCTAAAAATGTGCTAATTAAAATGTAGTTTCCTCTTCCCACATACGAAGTGTAGAAAATGAATCTTGTCTTGGCACAAACGGTGATGTATTTATCGTTTTCTCTCTCCGCTGGACTAAGGCTGTGGAAATTTTAGTCTACCACCATCTCCCATTTGCTCAAAAATCCAACCATGCCTTATTATTTTCAAATACTCTTAACGAATCGTGGGGAAGTCTTCCTAGTTTGGGGGAGAAAATTGTTTAGAAAATGCTCAGCCTGACATATTATTTGGCATTTAAAAATATCTGCAGTATTTGAGAGAGATATTGGGAGTGGCTGGATATTTTCTTGCATTTAAAAGCAAAAAAAAAAAAAAATGAAAAGCTTTGCATGCATCAAGGTTAGCCTTTTTACGAATAGCAAAAAAAGTATCCTAAGGGTACCTATCAGAATATAGTCCCCACTATATTTTGCTAGTCACAAATCTAGACACCCCCACCACCACCAAAGGAAGACAAATTAACATAATCCATTTTAAGCATGTCTGATGAACAGTCTTTTCCATGATCATTCCTTTTCTAACAGTTTCTGGACAAAATAGATAGATCTCCTTACCCACCGAAGATCCAAAGCTTCCTTCTAACCAGGGTAGTAGACGTACGTGTCTGTGTCTTCTGTTCTCTAGGTGTGGATTCTGCAATGCTGCACAGAAACCCACTGCAGCCTCAGACCAACAGCAGCAGCAGCAGCGGCGGCGGCAGCAGCAGCAACAGCAACAGCAGCATTAGCAGCAGCAGCTTCTCTCAATGCTGAGTAGTAAAGTGTTTGACTTAGTAGACTCTACAATTACCATTAGGCACTTGCTTATAAGAGAGGAGGCGGAATCTTTCTTAAAGGAATGGGTTTTGTTTTTCCTGTCTAGTATTGCTTCATAAGAGGCAGAGAGGGTGGAATCAGAGAGTTTTGTGGACTGAGTAAATCAGTACAGCTGTGGGAGGTCAAGGTTAAAAATAACTGGGTGATTGAGGAATGGAGGCAGTGATTTTAGTGTAAGTCAATGAAATGTTAGAAGCACCAGTTTTAAAGAGCCCTGCTAATTTCAAACATTGGGGTTAATGGCAAAATAAAGTTGTATGCCTTGAAACTGATTAGTAATTTCTGCTAATATTTAATTTCCAATAACTGTACTAAAATAATAACTATATAAAGGAAAGTTATTTAGTATTTAATACAAGAATAAAAAGAAAAACGAAGTAAAACTCGTTTATGTGACTAGAAGCAATGGATTCAAGTCCTACCTATAAGCATACTTGGAACTTCAGTGAATACCAGTATTAGAAAATATATTATTGACAGATTTCAATGTGTGCTCATGTGTTATAAAAATTACAAGATTACATATTGAAAAAACAAAATATATCTAAAATAATTTTTGGATAATAGCACAGTATTGTGCTATTTCAGTGGCAATTCAAAAGTCAGCAAAATTAAGAAACACAAGTGGATTGACTGACTCTAAGCGCATATGAATCTACTATTTACACTATTAAAATGTGTCGTGTCCATATGAGAATCTGCATTGTAACCTTACATTTCTTCTTTATAATATTACTTGATTTAAGCACTGACCAGCTATGGTTTTTTCTAAGTAAATGAAGAGGTGTGATCTCAAAATATGAATAGAAAAAAATACAGAAAATATTCTGCCATTGATTTTCTTTGCACAGCTTTTGTTAATTATGTACTCGTGTGATCTTGAACAAGTAAATAACCTTATTTGGTTCTTAGTTCCCTGTTTTGTAAAGTGAGGAAGTTGGATTGAAATTTTCCAGGGTCTGGCTAGGCATGGTGGCTCACGCCTGTAATCCCAGCACTTTGGGAGGCTGAGGCAGGTGGGTCACGAGGTCAAGAGATAGAGACCATCCTGGCCAACATAGTGAAACCCTGTCTCTACTAAAAAAACAAAAATTAGCCGGGCATGGTGGTGTGCACCTGTAGTCCCAGCTACTTGGGAGGCTGAAGCAGGAGAATCGCTTGAACCCGGGAGGTGGAGGTTGCAGTAAGCCAAGGTCATACCACTGCACTCCAGCCTGGCAACAGAGCAAGAGCCTGTCTCAAAAAAAAAATACAAAAGAATTTCCCAGGGTCTTTTAGCATTCCAAAATAGTATGATTTTATGACATTCATATGTTTATATTTTTGTCATGAATGTATGTCTCGCTCTAAATTACTTTTTCTGAAAATTTGGATTAAAAGTAAATCTTTATTTTAAATGCTTAACCAGAGTATGTTACTTGCCACTATTCTGAAATATTTTGGCAATTTATTTTGTAAAGTAAATCAACTTAATTTTATCTGATTATGATTTTGTGTCCAACTATGACCAATTTCCCTGAAGTAGGACCCTAATATATTGTTAAGGATACCAAGTGACTGAAGTACTATAATGTATGTTAAGTAATAACTAAAACATATTTTAAAACATATTTAAACATTTGTAGGATGGTAGAGGTAAAACAGATTTTAGAGCTTACCTACTCCAACCCTGTCATTTTACACGTAGAAAACATGGAAACCTGGAGAAACAAAATGGGGACAGTGTTAGGGACAGAACTAGAATTAATTATGAGTCTCCACTCTTCACACACAGAAGGCAAATAAACTATGCATGAACATACACAGTTTCATATACCCACTCTGGGGACTGAGCAGGACCTGTCACAATAAAAACAAGTAGTTTCAGGTCAGGCGCGGTGGCTCACACCTGTAATCCCAGCATTTTGGGAGGCTGACACAGACCGATCACTTGAGGTCAGGAGTTCGAGACCAGTCTGGCCAACGTGGTGAAATCCCATCTCTACCAAAAATACAAAAATTAGCTGGGCGTAGTGGTAGGTGCCTGTAATCCCAGATACTTGGGAGGTTGAGGCAGGAGAATCACTTCAACCTGGGAGGCAGAGGTTGCAGTGAGCCAAGATTGTACCACTGCACTCCAGCCTGGGCAACAGAGCAAGACTCTGTCTCAAAAAACAAAACAACAAGTAGGTTCAATGATACTATTTACCTACGTATAAACTAAAGGAATATATCAAACAACTACTTATAATGTAAGTATGAGCGAATTTTGCCTTCAAATTTGGAGATGTTTGTATTAGAAAGTGAAGAAACCTGTCCAGGGGGATATTGAGAAAAAAAAAATGACCTTTGGGGAAACCCATAACCCGTTAGCAAACTCATGCTTGTCTTCTATTCAAATGACAGGGCCTTCAGCTACTCTGGTGGTCGTTTCCTTGCAACCATGGGTGCCTCTGTTTCCGTTGTCTACATCTGCAAGCATGCCTGCCAAGAGGAAAGCTTCATTTTGGAGTCAGGCAGGGGAAAGTATTGTAGAGACTTATTTCTAGTCTTTAGAGATGCTTTCTGGATATTGAAAACTTTGGGCTAGACACTAACGTTTTTCCCTTAAATCTTCACTCAGTATGCCTGGTAAATAGCCTGGTACTAACCTAAACCCAGTCTCCCTAGTTTCAAGGAAGTATTAGAGTTAAAAATCTGTATTATGGGCCGGGCGCGGTGGCGCAAGCCTGTAATCCCAGCACTTTGGGAGGCCGAGATGGGCGGATCACGAGGTCAGGAGATCGAGACCATCCTGGCTAACACAGTGAAACCCCGTCTCTACCAAAATACAGAAAATTAGCCGGACGTGGTGGCAGGCGCCTGTAGTCCCAGCTACTTGGGAGGCTGAGGCAGGAGAATGGCGTGAACCCGGGAGGCAGAGCTTGCAGTGAGCTGAGATCCAGCCACTGCACTCCAGCTTGGGCGACAGAGCGAGATTCCGTCTCAAAAAAAAAAAAAAAAATCTGTAGTATGTTGTATGACACAGCAAACTTGGTTTTTTGTGTACCTGGCAGGAACTTTATCACCTTGGTTTTTTTTTTTTTTTTTTTTTTTTTGGAAAGGGTC
>NW_016808764.1:2620519-2641882 GCF_001698545.2 Rhinopithecus bieti
TTTTTTTTTTTTTTTTTTTTTAGTCTCACTCTGTTGCCCAGGCTGGAGTACAGTGGCATGATGTCGGCTCACTGCAATCTCTGCCTGCTGGGTTCAAGCAATTCTCCTGCCTCAGCCTCTCGAGTAGCTGGGACTACAGGCACATGCCACCACGCCCAGCTAATTTTATGTATTTTTAGTAGAGGCAGGGTTTCACCGTGTAAGCCAGGATGGTCTCGATCTCCTGACCTTGTGATCCACCTGCCTCGGCCTCCCAAAGTGCTGGGATTACAGGCGTGAACCACCGCACCCAGCCTCAATTTTTTTTTTTTTTAATGCCTCCGACAGGGAGAGAATTAAAAGAAATTAGTTGCCCAGTTTCCTTCATCTGTTTTTGTTTTCCTTGCTTCTCTGCAAGGAGGGCTTTTTATTTCATCTACCAGGTGGTATTGAACAATGAATAAAACAGTGATTATTTGTATAATTCAAAGCATTCCCCCACACCCCCTCCCCACAAATTGAATGCATTTCTTTACCTCTTCCCAAAGTGCTCGGCAGTCTCTTATATAAAGGCACTTAATAGATACTTTAAAAAATGAATACACAATTTAATGAATGAATTGATCCCAACGTATCCAGAAACTGATTACAAAGTGTTTTTGTTTGTTTTTAATTTGCATTGTCCAAAACAACTGACTCCATTCTCTACCTCCCTTTCCTAACACAGTCATGATCTAAAAGAAACAATCTCTTTTCTGTAGAGCTCTTTAGACATGCCTGATTTGTATTCTCCAATTAAATTGTAGCCACAAATCTCAACAGGAACTCTGCGTAGATCAAGCAGTAGCAGAGGCACTTTCTGCCAAGAAAACACAGGCTTCAGTTTCAAAATTCTGATGTTCCAGTTCTAGATGTAACACCAACTGGTTATGTGACCTTAAACAAGTTTCTCGACATGCTTGTGTCTCAGTTTAGCTATCTTTTAAGTGGTGGCGGTGGTGGATTATAATACCTGCTGTACCTATTTCATAGGGTTGTTATGAAGTTCAAATGAGATAATAAATGTAAAAATGCTTTGAACTTTTCAAAGCACTATGTAAATATAAAGTAGTATTATAGGCAAATGTATTTAAAATCAATTATCTAGTTCAAGGGACTTTACCCTAAACAACCTGTTTTACTACTTGTTTCAGAAAGCAAACAGGTTTATCTTTCTCTCTTCCTCTTTCTAAACACACACACACACACACACACACACACACACACACACACACACCCTTACTGTTACCAATTTAACCACTTCTCAGCTTTGAGGATTTTCCCTTGGGTTGGGAAATAGGCATATGCCATTTGAATATGAAGAGCCAAGAATTTATAGAATCCTCTCCCTATCCCACCCCTCAAAATTTACCTTTTTAAAGCTCTCAGACAGAAAAGTAAACTTAATGAAGCACAACAGCCTTTTCAAACTACGTAATGTTATGTATTTAATCAGTGGAGTTAGATGAGCCATTCATTTGAAACTTGGCCATGCTACATACATTTTGATCACCCTTTTATGCCAAGCCAGTCTGGAAAGTACTTGGGGAACAAGGCAGGGAGGACTGACATGGAATTAATGCTAATGAGTTCTTCATTCCCCAAGGAGATATAATCAGGGCAATATTCAAGGATTCATCAACATATTTTGTTGGTACTATGTGACCTATATGGTTTATTTTAAAGGAATTAACCTCAGCTAAATATCTGAAAGATCTTTATATAACTGTTTAAGTAATCAAGCCTGATAAATTTCTAAAACTTTAATGAAATACCACCCTTTAAAGTCCTCTTTTTTTTAAGTGTTTATTCTCATTTATTCATTTTCTATTTGGTAACTTAAAATCATCATGGCTAAATAAATATGCGAACAACTGCTACAAATAAGAAACTCCTAATGGTAGGCCCACTCATATATAAGACATAAAAACTCACATGAACTCAACTTAAGAGTCACTAGTTTCTGGCTGGGCGCGGTGGCTCACGCCTGTAATCCCAGCACTTTGGGAGGCCAAGGTGGGCAGATCACGAGGTCAGGAGATCAAGACCATCCTGGCTAACACGGTGAAACCCCGTCTCTACTAAAAATACAAAAAATTAGCCGGGTGCAGTGGCGGGCGCCTGTAGTCCCAGCTACTCGGGAGGCTGAGGCAGGTGAATGGTGTGAACCCCAGAGGCGGAGCTTGCAGTGAGCCGAGATTGTGCCACTGCACTCCAGCCTGGGTGACAGAGCGAGACTCCGTCTCAGAAAAAAAAAAAAGTCACTAGTTTCTTTTTGTTTGTGTTTGAGACAGAGTCTTACTGTGACCTCCGCCTCCTGGATTCAAGCATTTCTCCTGCCTCAGCCTCCTGAGTAGCTGGGATTACAGGTGCCTGCCACCATGCCTGGCTAATTTTTGTATTTTTAGTAGAGATGAGGTTTCACCATGTTGGCCAGGGTGGTCTTGAACTCCTGGCTTCAGGCGATCTGCCTGCCTCAGCCTCCCAAAGTGCTGGGATTATAGGGGTGAGCCACCACACCCAGCCAAGAATCACTAGGTTTCTATGTAGAAAAACTTTAAAATGAATGCAAAGAATGCAATTGCTATGTGAAACCTAAAATACATTAGTTGCACATACATCTTTTCATCACACGGTCATATGCCTTCACACTTCAGCTACGAATCTCTGGTATATTACATTATCTTAAAACCAGGTGTTTTACTCCTTATGACAGTATTTCTAGAAAGTAATCAAGAACTACCTCCACTAGAACCATTTGGAGTGTTTCCTAAAATACTGATTCATAGGCTCTACTCCAAATTTACTGCATTAAGTATTTTAGGATGAGTCCCTGGATTGAGACTTTTTTTTTTTAATCTCTGAATAAAGAAGAGGATTGAGGACTTTTTAAGCACCCCAAGTGATTCTCATGTACCACCAGTTTGATCACAGCTATCCTATAGAAACAATGCACTGTGTAGACAGAATTTCAGAGACATGAGTGAAATGTGGATGGCCCCCTTTTCATTATGTGAAAGAGATTCAGATAAGGACAAAACTGGCTACACCTTTTCTGCTGCATAAATGTGTACAAAATATTTAACCTCTCTGAGTCCTAGTATCTTTTTTCTTTTTTCTTTTTTTTTCCTGAGACAGGATCTTACTCTGTCTCCCAGGCTGGAATGCAGTGGTGTGATTTCAGCTCACCACAGCTTCAATCTTCCAGGCTCAAGCGATCCTCCCACCTCAGCCTTCCTGGTAGCTGGGACCACAGTTGTGGATCACTATGCCTGACTAACTTTTGTGTTTTTTGTAGAGACAGGGTTTTGCCATGTTACCCAGGCTGGTCTTGAACTACTGGGCTCAAGTGACCCACCCACCTTGGCTTCCCAAAGTGCTGGGACTACAGGTGTGAGCCAACATACCCAGCCCCTGGTATCTTAATCTGTAAGATAATACCTGTTTGACATTGTTGTGAGGATTAAATGATGTAACATATGGAGAGCTTCTAATGCCTGACACTGTATGGAATTTAAATATTTGTTTATTCTCTCACTCCTTGTTCAAAAATTAGTTTCCAGGTGCATTCTTCTTGTCTAATGTTCTTAGTATGTTTGGTAGAGTAATGTGAACTAGTAATTTAATGATAGCTAAAATTTTGAGTTCTTAAAACATACCAGTACTGAATGTCTTATATGTGTTATTTCCTTTTTTTTTTTTTTTTTTTTGAGACGGAGTCTCGCTCTGTCGCCCAGGCCCAGGCTGGAGTGCAGTGGTGCAATCTCGGCTCACTGCAAGCTCCGCCTCCCAGGTTCACGCCATTCTCCTGCCTTAGCCTCCCGTGTAGCTGGGACTACAGGCACCCGCCACTACACCTGGCTAATTTTTTTGTATTTTTAGTAGAGACGGAGTTTCACTGTGTTAGCCAGGATGGTCTCGATCTCCTGACCTCGTGATCCGCCCATCTCGGCCTCCCAAAGTGCTGGCATTACAGGCGTGAGCCATCGTGCCCGGCTATATGTGTTATTTCATCCCATACCTACAATAACGCTTAAAGGTAGATACTACTGTATTATTATCTTCATTGTACAGACTAAGGAACTGAGCCTTGGCGAGGATAAGTAACTTGCCCAGGATCTCAAAGCATAGAATTAACACTGCTGGGGTTCAAACCCAGGCTTTCTGACTCCAGAGCCTAACAGTTCATCATGCTGTATGTTATGTACATTCTCTAAGTGCTTAGATTCTAAAATATGAGCCAGTTTCTTGGGAAGAGTAAGCAACTGCAAAAGTGGAGTTTATAAACATAACTAAAATATTGACAAATGAATGTCATAATTTCCCTATTTTAGAAGCCTTTACTGGTTGCTCATAACAGAGTGTGGCACATAGTAGGTGCTCAAAAGTACTTGCTGAATGAATGAATGGAAGGGACAGGTTGCATCAGCACACTATTTAAGCAGCTGACAGATCCAAACCCAAGTTTTCACACAAAAATTGCAGACTGAATTGATCTGATTTTTCAGACCAGCTTATATTCTGACATAATGCAAATCACTAACTCTCAGAGCTATAAATCATCTTATTATTTACAGTAGATAGTTCTTGAGCGTGTGTTGTGAACAGCACACTAGTCTGGTAGTGGAAGGATTATTTTAAAAAACCTTAAGATGCCAGGTGCAGTGACTCACGCCTGTAATCCCAACACTTTGGGAGGCCAAGGCGAGCAGATCACCTGAGGTCAGGAGTTCAAGACCAGCCTGGCCAACATGGTGAAACCCTGTCTCTACTAAAAATACAAAAATTAGCTGGGCATGATAGTACATGCCTGTAATTCCAGCTACTCGGGAGACTGAGGAAGGGGAATCGCTTGAAACCAGGAGGCAGAGGTTGCAGTGAGCCGAGATCGCACCATTGTACTCCAGCCTGGTGTCACAGTGAGACTCTGTCTCAAAAAAAAAAAAAAAAAAAATTAGGACATAGCTCATGGCCTCAACATCTAGCTGGGAAATGAAATGCAAATATATGAAACAACTAGATTGCAGAATTATTTCATATAACATAATAAATGTAAAGCTCCTAGGAAATGCTAAATGTTCAATAAATAACTGCCTTATCAATATTTTTATTTTAATAATTATTAAGATATAATGATAGTTTTTTTTTTTTTTTTTTTTTTTTTTTTTTTTTTTTTTGAGACGGAGTCTCGCTCTGTCGCCCAGGCTGGAGTGCAGTGGCCAGATCTCAGCTCACTGCAAGCTCCGCCTCCCGGGTTCACGCCATTCTCCTGCCTCAGCCTCCCGAGTAGCTGGGACTACAGGCGCCGCCACCTCGCCCGGCTAGTTTTTTGTCTTTTAGTAGAGACGGGGTTTCACCGTGTTAGCCGGGATGGTCTCGATCTCCTGACCTCGTGATCCGCCCGTCTCGGCCTCCCAAAGTGCTGGGATTACAGGCTTGAGCCACCGCGCCCGGCCAAGATATAATGATAGTTTTATCAATAATGAGGAGAAATAATATTTGTTATAGCTACGATTTAAAGAGTGATTATGTGCCAAGCACTATGCTTGAAGTTTATGATACATTTAATCATGATATCAGTCCCGCTAAATCAGTATCATTCATCCTATTTTTCAAATGAGGAAACTGAGGCTCAGAGAGGTTAAATAATTTGCCCAAGGCACATATTTTGTAAGTATAATACACCAGAGTCAGGGAATAAGAGAATCCAAAAGGAGTCACGGACGATAGAGGTCAATTCCTGCTGGAGAAAACAGGGAGGATGTCTGTGAGTCGGAAGAGCAGAACTTTGATAGAGGAAAGAGGAGGAGGAGGCCTTTAGGTGATGGCAGTGGCAGGAGGAAGTGTATGTATGTGAGCTTTCTGAGACAGGTCCCACAGTGCTTTGCTCAGGGTCATGCTCATTATGAATGCATAACTTAGGTCTCTTCATTGAACACGGACAGCAAAATATAAAGTGTGTTGGTAGAACAGCAAACAAATCTGTTTGCCTGGAGTAGAGAGTTTGTGTAGGGCAAATTTAGAATGTACATAGTCTCCAAACCCTGAAACACCCAGGCTTCATTTACTGAGAGCTTGTTTGAAGTCGCCCCACTTCCAGTTACTGTCCATTAATTCACTCAGTTATTTTCACTCATTAAGGCAATAGTATTTGTTGAACTCCTGCTATGTGCCAGGCACTCTTCTGGGTGGTAGAGACAAAGCAGTGAACAAAATGGACTGGACAAAAATCCCTGTATTCATGAAGCTTTGATTGTACTGAGAAAACAACAGATGTTAACATGTAAACAAATCAATAAATAAGGTGATTTCAGATGCTAAACGCAAAGAAGAAAGTAAAATAGACCGTTGACAATGACTGGGGGCCAGGGGGTTACTGCTTTAGTTAGGATGGATGAAGAAGTTGTCTTTGAGGAGATGACATTTGAGCTGAGACCTGAATGATCTGTAGTTGGCAGCTGGAGAGACAGGTAAGTTCAAAGGTCATGAGGCAGGAACAAGTTTGGTATGACTGAGGGATTGAGGGAAAGGCATGGTGGTCGAACACGGTG
Organism: Rhinopithecus bieti; assembly: GCF_001698545.2. Lineage (NCBI taxonomy): Eukaryota > Metazoa > Chordata > Mammalia > Primates > Cercopithecidae > Rhinopithecus > Rhinopithecus bieti. Next base: position 2,627,089 of record NW_016808764.1, read on the forward strand.
ACTGAAGGAGAGAGGCCCCAGACAGGAGAGCTGGGTGGGAGCCGATCATGTGGGTCTGGCAGATCACAGTGAGGAGTTTGACTTTCAGAAGGTTTTAAGCAAAGGAAGGCTACAGTCTCGTTTGCATTTTTGAAATTTCCTGGCTGCTATGTGCAGAATGAACACTAGAGAGATGTGACTAGGGACTGGGAAGCTAGTTAGGAAGACATTAAAGTCATCCCGACAAGAGGAAATGGGGTCTTGTTGCAGGGGTAGCTGTGGAGAAGAGAAGTGAAAGGTCTTACGTATATTTTAGAGACTTGCTGATGGAGTACATGAGGTGAGTGCAGAAAAGGAGAGAAAGAGAGGACTCAATCCAGAGTGATCTCCAAAGCCTTTGACCTTAGTGTCTTGGGGGATGGTGGTACCATTATCTGAGACAGAGAAGACTTGAGAAGAAGTAGTATAAGAGAAAAAAGTGAGCCCTTCTGCTAAGCTTGAGATTACCCTCTTTCTTCAGAGTACAAACTCCACTCTATAATTATTTTGTTAATTAATTTTGTTGTACTTATTTATCATTAATTTCCTCCCCATAGGAATCTTCAAAAGAGCAAGAACTTTATCTTGTTCATTGTTGTATTCCCTAGTACAGTCTAGAGTCTAGAACATTGATTGTCACAGAGTATATACCCAATAAATATTGGGATTTGTTGAGACTGGTTCAGTAGTTCTCCAATTTTAGTGTGCATGAAAACCACCTGGGGTGAGATGATTGTTAAAAGTTTAGCATCAGCCCCCATCTTAACCCCTCCCCATCAAAACTGTTCTGTAGTAGGTCTGGTGTTGCACTCTGGAAACTGCATATTTAGCCAGCACTGTAGGTGTGCAGTGGACTACAAGCTAAAGCAGTGGTTTAGACGTATCAGTGTTCATTCAAATATTTGCCTTAGAAACTACATTTCAGTGGCATCTGTGTAAAAGACCACAAAGCATGGCTTTAAGAATTCAATGGAGTTCCCAAATATAGTCAAATCATACAGCGTGATTTAAAACCTTTTGGGAGAACAGCAGCGAAAGAATCCTAGAGTCCCTTCTGTCTCATTTGACTTATAGACTGTCATTGTGAAGGGGTCCTTCAGAAGGATTCACCATTGAAGAAAAATGGCTACCTAAGTGCAGGGATTTCAAGGGCAGCAACAGCCTTCTCTGACCATATCTCCAAAGTATCCCTATTTACAGTTCTGTGAAATTCCTTTACTTGGTGATTATAGTCAATGTATGTTTTTGTTTGCACAGCACTCCTTCCCTTTTCCAGTAAGAGTGCCCCAATATTCCTTTGGAGCCTTTTTTCACCTCATTGCCGCAGCTTGGCACCCCGCCCTCTTCTGAGATAGGGGTTGACCCCATGCTGAACCAAACAGATAATCTCTCCCTAGCATTTGAATCTTGAGTAGTAACACAAAGATTTAAGATCAGAATTCCACTCAAAGGAGGTCCTGGAAGAAAATGAGATTAGATACTGCTACAAAGACCTCATAAAACCCACTTAGCTCCCGTCTTTACAAGACCTGATTCTTCAGCTTTCTCTTCAATTCTGTGAGCTCTGTGCCTTATTCTTCCAATAAATTCCTGCTTTGCTTAAGTTAGAGTGACCTCAGTTGTTTGAAATACAATCTATGGCATAGCAATAAAAACCTTGTGATCTACAATTAGAGGCAAAGCTTTCAAAACAAATCCTTCCTGGGAGTAGTAACACATTAACCTAAATTCTCACTACAGTGTAAATGTATGATAGCAGAGCCCGAACAGCACAATTCATCGAGGCAGAAGAGAGTGAAGAGTTCCATGGCTTGACATCAGTCCCACCACTGAGGTAGGAAGGAAAGTTTACACATGATTTAAATACCTTGCTGCAAACTCTCTACACTTTTATTTCATAGTTTCTACTAAGCCCTCCCAGAACTGCATTTCTACCTTCAGACTAAACTTTCAGAGCAAGGCTTTCCAAAGCAGGGCATAATTACTAGGACACATAAACCTAAGACATTAATTTATGAACATGAGAATTCATAACATTAAATTTAGTTCTCATTTCCTTCTCTGGCCCCAGGGGAAAAAGAGGAACATCCTGTCCTTTTAATCATTTGAGTTAAATCCTAGCCATTTGTTGACCTTCCTCCTTCCCCCATTTTTTTTTTTTTTTTTTTTTTTTTTTTTTTGAGATGGAGTTTTGCTCTTGTTGCCCAGGCTGGAGTGCAATGGCACGATCTCAGCTCACCACAACCTCCACCTCCCAGGTTCAAGTGAATCTCCTGCCTCAGCCTCCCTAGTAGCTGGGATTACAGGCATGTGCCACCACGACCAGCTAATTTTGTATTTTTAGTAGAGACGGGGTTTCTTCATGTTGGTCTGGCTGGTCTTGAACGCCCAACCTCAGGTGATCCCCCACCTCGGCCTCCCAAAGTGCTGGGACTACAGGCATGAGCCACCATGCCCGGCCTTTCCCCCATTTTTAAAAAGACTTACAACTCTTTACAACACTAAGAAATTAATGACTTACCTCATGTCTTATGCACAATATCTTCTGAACAAGTTTCTCACAGTCTCATTCACAATGATTACTGAAACTAAAGTCACAACAGAAAGCATACTGAACAAAGCCAGCAGGAGTTCTGGGTGTAAGCCACACCCAGGGAGAGATAATAAGCATGTTATAGTTTAACAAGAGTAATAAAAATGAAATCTAATCATTTGCAGATTATATACAGTATAAATAGAGATCAAGTTGTAAAAACCAGTCTAGTTAATATTTTTTATTTTTAATAGTGGTTGGTATTTGTGAAAATTAAACATAACAAAATTTGGATATAAAACAATATTGATTCTGCATGGCCAATCATTTTCATTTCAAATGGGGGTGGAGAAAAATCACCATTCTTCTTATTAAAACATAATAGTATTACTAACGTTTGCTGAACACTCACTATGTGCCAGGTACTATGTTAAGTGCTTTTTAATGTAGATTGTTTCATTTAATACACCTCCATGAGGTATTGCCCTAATATACCTATTTAGAAACAGTGGAACTAAGGCACTGAGTGGGTAAGTAATTTGCCCAAGATCAAAGAGCAGGTAAATAGCAGTGGTTGGGTTTTGAATCCAGGTAATGTTAGACATACCTGACAGTGATAACTTGACTTGTGCATACCCTGAGAATGATCCTACATGGCAGATGCACCCGAATGTGGGTTCAGAATTCTGAGCTAAGAAATCCAAGAGTGGCCAAATCAGGGATCTATTCCTTATAAGGACCATCTGAGCCCCCATCCTGTCCAGTGGAATGAAGGCTGTACAGGGGATAGAGGTCCTTTGTTTTCGGTTAAATGAAGGTTGCCAAGTGGAGATTTTAGGTGCAGGGAGTTAAGCGAAAATGCTATATAAACTGCATGCTTTTTTTTCAAGCGGTTCTCATACCCAGTCCACTGCCACTGGCCTCTCTCCTCTGTAAAACCCCATGTCTCATGTTCTGGCTCTGAGTCTCTTCTTTGGCCTCTTGAACATTGTGCCATCCCCATTGCAGTCTATAGTAGTTCAGCACACCCGGCAACAAAACGGCTTGAGTCTCGGCTATCAGCCCCTTCTCTTTACCGCGTTCCAACATTGCTTGGCCAATTAGTGAAACAGCACCCGGTCTTTGCTTCTGCCTGTACTTGAGGCCCTTCTAATCCTCACTTTGAATGTTTAAAAATTACATTTTGAAAACTACCTGAACCAGGTAATCAAAGTTAAAAGGTTTTCCAGGAGTCAAAATGCTTGGATGTTAATTGTTAACTCAATGATAAGTCTTTCTAGCAGCCTTTACAAAAATTTACTTATCTAGACCTTACATTAAGTTAAATAGTAAGGATTTAGGGATCTAATCAAAGTCTCTAAATGCATGAGCAAGGCCTTCAGTTTTCAAAAGCAGTTTATACTTTGTTACAGTGAATTTGGGATGAGGAGGTGGATGGCATTCTCTCTCAGAAAGGTGAGTTATTTTTCTGATAGGTGGTTTCACTTCTCTGCCAGGGAAGTAACTGAGAAACCAGACCAGGACTTGTATCTGCGACCTGGCATGGAGTGTGGGTGGCACATATATCAAACAGCCTACTCTTCAGCATTCAGGCGTTCTTCAAATTTTCTGAGCCAGTCTCCCTGAAGTCTGGCCATGACCCAACGTGCTTCAGTCCAGAAGGTGGTAGGTAGTTTCTGGAAGACCCTTCATTTTTTTTCTTTTCCATGAAATGGGATGATAGAATTCATACAACCCTGACTGCCTTTTTTTTTTTTTTTTTTTTTTTGAGATGGAGTCTAGCTCTGACGCCCAGGCTGGAGTGCAATGGCACTATCTCGGCTCACTGCAAGCTCTGCCTCCCGGGTTCACGCCATTCTCCTGCCTCAGCCTCCCAAGTAGCTGGGACCACAGGCACCCGCCACCACATCTGGCTAATTATTTTTTGTATTTTTGGTAGAGACGAGGTTTCACGATGTTAGCCAGGATGGTCTCGATCCCCTGACCTCGTGATCCGCCTGCCTCGGCCTCCCAAAGTGCTGGGATTACAGGCGTGAGCCACCACACCCGGTAACCCTGACTGCTTTTAAAAAGATTGCCAGAGTTTTTACTGGACGTACCTGTGGTTGGGATGGCTTTTGTATTTTTGAGGAGTATTTTAGTGCTCTTTCTCCATGCTATTGCTTTCTTTCTATATAGCACCAGTACTTTTATTACTAGATGAGGAATTCAAAGCATTAAAAAATGTAGGGTGATGTAGGGTGACGCCAAATGGTCCTGCACTAGACTGCTCCTTGTGCCTTTGTTCTTGGAAGAGATAGGAGGAGAAAATAAAAGCATGACACTCTCTGCCCCAATCCTGTATTTGTTTAAGATATCAAGGCAGAACCTACAAGAACAAACAAGTGACTAAAGGGATTCAAGATAATACAGACAAGATGGAAGAAAGTCTAAAAACTTAGAAGTAGGTGTTTTCTTATGAAAGGTCAGTAGAAGAGTCACCACTAAGCTTGGGGTCTGCACTAATTAGTTGTGGACTTGAACAAATTACTTAATGATTCTAAACTTCTGTTTCCCTATCTGTGAAATGGATGTAGGAGTCAAAGTATACATATGTAGACTTGGAAGAGGACTGATCTAGCCTCTGATCCACTGCAGAAATATAATCTACATTATTCCTGACAGATAACCCATTATCCAATCTCCCACGAAAAGTGACTCATTTTCTTGGCCCGGCGCGGTGGCTCAAGCCTGTAATCCCAGCACTTTGGGAGGCCGAGGCGGGCGGATCACAAGGTCAGGAGATCGAGACCATCCTGGCTAACACGGTGAAACCCTGTCTCTACTAAAAAATAGAAAAAACTAGCCGGGCGAGGTGGCGGGCGCCTGTAGTCCCAGCTACTCGGGAGGCTGAGGCAGGAGAATGGCGTAAACCTGGGAGGCGGAGCTTGCAGTGAGCTGAGATCTGGCCACTGCACTCCAGCCTGGGCGACAGAGCGGACCTCCTTCCAAAAAAAAAAAAAAAAAGAAAAGAAAAGAAAAGTGACTCATCTTCTTATAGTTCCTTACGCTGAGCTAAGTTCTGGCATCTCAGGGCACCTCCATTCATTGATCTTGATTTCTTTTTCCATGAAGTTCTGAGTTGGCAACTTGGATGGGCAAGAGACAACGAACAGAATACAATGGAAGAAAATCAGGTTGAATCTGAGTCTGGAGCCATCTTAAGCACTTACTGGATTGAAATCTTGACCAAGTTGCATCAGTTCTGTAAAGGCATCTATCTGATGGGATAACGCAACTACCCAACAAAGTTTTTAAGGAGGATTGAAGTAATTTCTCTAGGGCCAGGCGTGGTGGCCAGCCTGTAATTCCAGCACTTTGAGAGGCCAGGTCGGGCCGGATCAGCGACGTCAGGAGATCAAGACCTATCCTGCTAACCAACGGGGGGACAAAACACCCCGTCTCAAAACTACTAAAAAAATACAAAAATTGAGCCGGCATGTGGCAGGTGCCTGTAGTACCAGCTAACTCGGGAGGCTGAGGCAGGAGAAGGCGTGAACCCAGGAAGGCGGAGCTTGCAGTGAGCCCGAGATCGCGCCACCTGCGCTGCCAGCCTGGGGCCGACAGAGCAAGACTCTGTTCTAAAATAAATGAAATAAATATAAGTCTTAAATATGCCTTCACATAGAGAGTGCTTGGTAAAATTACAATTAATGAATTCTTTTCTGGGCCGGGCGCGTGGCTCAAGCCTGTAATCCCAGCCACTTTGGGAGGCCGAGGCATGCCGGATCACGAGGTCAGGAGATCGAGACCATCCTGGCTAACCCGGTGAAACCCCCGTTTTCCCTCCACTTAAAAATACAAAAAACTAGCCGGGTGAGGTGGTGGCGCCTGTAGTCCCAGCTACTCGGGAGGCTGAGGCAGGAGAATGCGTATAACCCACGGAGGCGGAGCTTGCGTGAGCTGAGATCCGGCGGCCACTGCACTCCAGCCTGGGCCCGACAGAGTTGCGACTGTCCGTCTACAACAACAACAACAACAACAACAAAAACAACAACAACAAAAAATTCTTTCTGCCAGGCGGCCGTGGGCTCACGCCTGTAATCGCTAGCTCTTTGGGAAGGGCCAAGGCGGGGCAGATCACGAGGTCAGGAGATCAAGAGCCATTACCTGGCTAACACATGACACCCATCTCTATTAAAAATACAAAAAATTAGGGCCAGCAAGCATTGGTGGTGCATGCTGTAGTCCGCAGCTAGCTGGGGAGGCTGAGGCAACGAGAATGGCGTGAAACGCCGAACATTGCACCACTGCAGCTCCAGCTAGGTGACAGAGCGAAACTCCGTCACAAAAAAAAAAAAAAAAAAAAAAAAAAAAAAAAAAAAAAAGCTTTTGCTTAGAATAGATTAAAGTCAGTATTTCTTGGGGCCTGAGGTGTTTATGGCATGATTTCAGGTTCCTGTTATGATGATTTGTTGTGAAATGTTCTCAACTTTTCCCTTGTTCCTGTTTCAAATAAATAACTACTTTCTGTATATTGCCTTGGATTTTCCTTCTCAATAAAACCACCTGTTCTTTTGAGAAGGAAGCTTAAACAGGGACTTAATGAAGCTGTATGCAAGTATATGCTAACTAGTCAGAAAAAAATCCATAGTCGAGGTAGAATTTAATCTTTACTTTGCAGCATGAGAGGCTTCTGAAATAAAGGATAGTTTGGAAAGGAGTTCAGATGTGCTCTGGGATAAGAGATCGTCGTAATGCGGGAAACATGCTAACTTTACTAAAGTGAAAGGAATTCCATGAGTTTAGGAGTGAGATAACCCAGAGCTGCGGACCTCACAGTCATTTGAAACTTCACAGAAAGTTTCCGTAGGAACAGAAGCTTCAAACATCTCTTTTGAACTTGGCCATAAGTATCAAAAATTAAAACGTGTGACACTTTGACTAAAAAATTCCATGGTAATGAAATTACTTGCAGAAATTTTTGTATGAACATTTAAACAAGATAGTTACAAGGATGTTCACTGCCAGGTGGTTTCCAATGTCAAACAAACAAAACAACACTGACAACAACAATCTAAAGCTTTCAATAGGAGAATAGTAAAAACAATGATAATGGATCCATAAAATGGAATACTATACTGCCTTGATGAAACATGATGTTAACCTGGTATGATGTCCATGATATATTGTTGAGGAAAAAAGTAGGTTGTAGACCACTATACGATGAGCTATATTTGTAACCATGTATCTATGTATGCATGGGCATGTGCATACATTTATGTGAGCATATAGATATAAATATATGGTGTATGTATTTAGAAAAAAGTTTGGAAATCTATGCGTAAAACTGTTAACAGTAGTTAATTCTGAGGGGTGGGATTAGGAGAAAGAGAGATTTTCATTTTTTGCTTTAAATGTTTGGATATTTGAGTGCTTTTACATGTGCAAATATTATTTTTATAATTTCAAAAAACAGTAAAATAAGAATAGTTAAATTCACAAACGTGTTTAAGCACGTGGTTACCTTTTTTCACAAAGTTCAGGAGTCCTCACTTGGAGAATACCTTTTTAAAGGAAATAAATAAGTTAATATGTTTCCTTTGGATAAAAGTCAGAACTGAAAGACCATCTGGTTTTATACCCTAGAAAGACCCTCACCTATCTAAGCCCTCAAGACAAGGAAGGAATCTGGAATCCCTGATATCTAGGGTTCCTTTATATCCCTCCACATCTTCCTTTGGATCTCAGATAGGGCAAAATGCCCTAACTGGCATATGACCATTGTGAGTGTTTTTCTTGAAGTGAGACTTGGTCATCGCATACTTTCCCACAAAAAACCTGATGTGTGCAGTTGGAGGTTAGTACTGGTTACAGTGAATAAAGCTCTGTGGCCCAGGAGCTTGCCTGCTAAAGCTGGGCACTGCAAACATCTATCATCTAACATTTGCCAGATGCCAGTTCATTTGATTAAAGAACAGTGTTAATGAGCACTTGAGCTTAATTTTTTTCAAGGAGCCAAATTGCCTCATGCAAAGAAATATTCAACAACCTCCCTGCATCGCTAATTCCAGTCAGTTGCTTCTTGAAATTGTTCCACTAGTTGTAAAAATTAGTGGAGTAGAGCGTGTAGTTGGTTAAGTTTATCCATTTGTTCATTCATTTATTCATTTATCTCTTCATTCAATTGTCAGCAGTAAACATAGAAGTTAGCAGTCAGCTGGGGGCTTAGGGGTCAGAAACATTTGAGTTTAAATTTCTGCCCTGACACTTACTGGCTATAAAATCATGGCAATCTATGTAACCTATCCGAGTCTTTATTTTCTCATCAATAAAATGGAGGCAGTAATCAAAAGGCTGTCATGAGGATTTAAGAACATTTAACGTACCTAGCATAGAACCTGGAACATACTACATGCTCGGTAAAAGTTAGCTATTGTCATTCATGAGTTTGTCATTCAAAAAATATTTGAGCACCTACTCTGTGCCAAGTTTTGTGCCAAATTCTAAATTTTTAATATAGTTAAGACATGATCCTTGCTTTTAAGGGGGTTAAGTCTAGGTGAGAGGTTATTAACCTAATAGAATTCAGAGGCTTCTTGAATTTGGATGGGGAAAAAAATCACATGTCTATTTCCACTAACCTCTAACTAAAATTTTACATTTCCTTCTATTGTAAATGTATTCACCAAAGCACAGAAGTACTCACAATATGTGTGACTTTGTTACCAAGAGAAATTATAGACATTTTCTTTTTTTTTTTTTTGAGGTGGAGTCTCACTCTGTCACCCAGGCTGGAGTGCAGGGGCGTGATCTCGGCTCACTGCAACCTCCACCTCCTGAGTTCAAGTGATTCTCCTGCCTCAGCCTCCTGAGTAGCTAGGATTATAGGCACGTGCCACCACATCTGGCTAATTTTTTATATTTTTAGTAGAGACAGGGTTTCACCATATTCGCCAGGCTGGTCTCAAACTCCTGACCTTGTGATCCGCCGACTTCGGCCTCCCAAAGTGCTAGGATTACAGGCGTGAGCCACTGCGCCTGGCCCGTGAAATCATAGATATTTTCATAGCATATGGTAGTTTGGCAGAAATTTTAAAATGTCATTTATGCACATCATAACTTTGAAATTATAGTAGTTATTAGACTCACTGCTAGATGTAGAAATTGTGTTAATGAAGCACGTATGTAATTATATCTGTAATATTTTTGTATTTTGAAAGCTGTATATTTCTTTTGTGCTCCTATGTATTTATTTTAAAGTGTTCTGAAATAAGTACATATATGTACTGTATTACATGTATGAGGATGTTTATAATAGCACTATTCATTAGATAAAAAACTGAAAACAAAGTAAATGTCCATCAATAGAAGAATGAATAAATCACCAGTGGTATAATCATGCAATGAAATACCACCCAGAGATGAGAATGAATAAACAATTGCTACATTCAGCAACATGGATGAATCTCACAAACATAGGCTTAAGCAAAAGAAACTAGACACAAAAGAGAACATACTATATTTTTCCATTTACATAAAGTTTGAAAACAGACTAATTTCAAAATAGTTTACTTTTTTGTGGGGTGGTGGCTGGGAGAAGGGAGCTTTGGGGTTAGCTAATTATTGATTCAAATGCTAGTAATATAAATATATTCAGTTTGTATAAGTTCACTGAGCTGTACATGATTTATGTACTTACAGTTGTAAAAACTTACTTTAGAGAATCACTTGAACCTGGGAGGTGGAGGTTGCAGTGAGCCAAGATTGTAACACTGCACTCCAGCCTGGGTGACAGAGTGAGACTCTATCTCAAAAAGCAACAAATAAATCAGGCGCGGTGGCTCATGCCTGTAATCCCAGCACTTTGGGAGGCTGAGGCGGGTGAATCACAAGGTCAAGAGATCGAGACTATCCTGGCCAACATGGTGAAACCCCGTCTCTACTAAAAAAAAATTAGCTGGGCGTGGTTGCAGGTGCCTGTAGTCCCAGCGACTTGGGAGGCTGGGGCAGGAGAATCACTTGAACCTGGGAGAAAACGGTTTCAGTGAGCCGAGATTGCGCCACTGCACTCCAGCCTGGTGAGAGAGTGAGACTCCATCTCAAAACAACAACAACAAACAAACAAACAAATAACTTACTTTTAAAAGGAGATCCAAGCCGGGTGCATTGGCTCCCGCCTGTAATCCCAGCACTTTGGGAGGCCGAGGCAGGCTGACTGCCTGAGGTCAGGAGCTTGATACTAGCCTGGCCAACATGGTGAAACCCTGTCTCTACCAAAAATACAAAAATTAGCTGGGTGTGGTGGCAGGCGCCTGTATTCCCAGCTACTTGGGAGGCTGAGACAGGAGAATCACTTGAACCCAGGAGGAGGAGGTTGCAGTGAGCCAAGACCGGGCCACTGCACTCCAGCCGGGGTAACAAGAGTGAAACTATGTGTCAAAAAAAAAAAAAAAAAAGGAGATCTATAGACTTCCCGAGTCTGCCAAAGGGGTTCATGGCACGGAAATGATTAAGAACTTCTGATCCAGATAGAGAGATAAATCCAGAGAAATTACTATAATACAATGTGTTTTACACAGCCTGGATTTTCCAGGCCATTCCTGACCCCTGTATTCTAATCCTATTGCCCCATTAAATATAACTCATACTTTTCAGAGCATGCATCTTGTTATATATGTAGGAAAAATAGGAAAGGAAATACAAAGTAAGAGGAGTCAGGAAGAAATCTTGTGGAGTAGGTGATATTTGAGTGGAGCCTCAAAGAATAAGTCAACTTTCAGTTGAAGAGCTTGCTGGCAAAGTGAGCAGCATCAGGAGAAAATGGGAAGCATGCTGTGTTTGGAGAACATCAGGTGATCCGGTGTGGCTGGTTCATAGGGCAGATAATTGCTGGGGGGAATGGGTGGGAGATATGAGAATAACTGTGCATTATGCTAAGGGAAATTGGCCATTGCTTTTTGTTTGTCTATACTTTTTTATTGACATAGGTATACAGAAGAGTGACCCAAACATAGGAGTACAGCTGGATGGATTTGCATAAACTGAACCTATCTATTTTTCTAGTACTCAGATCATAAAATGGGACATTAACAACCTATCAGAAACCCCTTTCGTGCTCCCCGCCAATCACTACTGCTCCACATCCCTGCCAAGTGGAATCAGTATCCTGATTTCTAACCCCATAGACTGCTTTTCTAACCATTAGGAACTAAACATACTGTTTAATCCTTGAACAACTCTGAGATGGAATTTATATCCATTTTACAGCTTTAATGTGTGTACTTTTTTTGTGTCTGGCTTCTTTTACTCATATTTATAAGTGAAATGTAATGTCCTTGCCTGTGGTTATAGATTGTTACCACCTAAGTTTTAAGCAAGGGAGTAGCATGGGCTGACCTCTGGGTTAGAAAAGCCCCTTTAGCAGCTTTGAGGAGGGTAGAATAGAAAGACAAGAAGACCCATGGAAGGAGTTAGAGAAATAATCCACACAAGAGATGATGAGGACTGAACCAGAGCCCAAGCAGTAGGAGTAGAGAAGGGGTGGACAGATCAGAGCTCTGGAGAAGCAATTCAAAACATGTGTTCCATTTACAGTGTCCTTCAGACACAGAGGAGAACACTCAGCTGAATGCTCAGAACCCAAGCAACATTAATTGACCATGGCATTAGTTTGGGTGCTTTTCAAGATTTAAATGAAACAAGCTACATCCTTCTGAGAGTCTATTGTCATAGATGATAGGGATGTGACAGAAGAAGCTAACACAATGTGGATGAATGATGGTGTCCCTTGAGACTTTAATGACCTCAAATGTTGTTGGAAGAGTTTTGCAGCTGATTTCTTTTTCTTACATATATTTTGAGTAGCAGAGTTTCAACATAAAATTTAGATTAGTAGCCGGGCGCCGTGGCTCAAGCCTGTAATCCCAGCACTTTGGGAGGCCGAGACGGGCGGATCACGAGGTCAGGAGATCGAGACCATCCTGGCTAACATGGTGAAACCCCGTCTCTACTAAAAAAATACAAGAAAACTAGCTGGGCAAGGTGGTGGGCGCCTGTAGTCCCAGCTACTCGGGAGGCTGAGGCAGGAGAATGGCGTAAACCCGGGAGGCGGAGCTTGCAGTGAGCTGAGATCCGGCCACTGCGCTCCAGCCTGGGCCACAGAGCGAGACTCCGTCTCAAAAAAAAAAAAAAAAAATTTAGATTAGTAAGGAAAACAAAACCAGGATTGAAGAGAAAACAGGGGTAGGGAAGAGTTTTAGCAGAGAGTTGAGAGGGATGAAGCTGTGAGTGGGTGCGCAGTACAGACAGAGGGGAGATGGCTGGTGAAGCATGAAGTGAGAATTCATTCTGCATCTATCTTAATCTCACACTTCTCAAACTTGAGTGTACATATCTCTGAAAGCATGTCAGGAGGAACTAGAGCCACCCAATAATATAGTACATTTTGTTGGAATGTTCATTTCATCCTAAGACTAAGGAGAAAGATTCCATTTATACGGAAACAAACAATATGTTATAGAGTAGATTGCAAACTTCATGTGAAGTTTTAAGATAAAACATAAGACTTTAAGTATATTTCTAGCAAATGCTTTTTTTGGCCTTCAGCCGCAATGCCTCCCTTGCGATTAGGTAAAATCCAGAAGAAAACTTTTGCAAAATCTCCTCTCTGTCACTTTTGACTCCATGCTCCACTCTATGCTGCTAGGACCTACACTGAGCTCTTTTCCAGACTGTCATGTTACTCATTTAGCAACATTCCTTCCTTTCTTTACTCACTCATTCCAAACATGTTAAGTAAGGGCCTGCCCTATTGTAGGACCTGGGAGACAGTTTTCTCCTGTACAATACTGTAAGCTCCAGAAAGGACTCTGCCTTAAAAGAAAACATTTAGAATCCCTACAACATTTGTCAAAACTTGCACATATTAAATGTTTTATAAATATTTGTTGACATAAAATGAAATGGGATATTTGCCAAATCTTTGCAAAAACTCAGAGAGGAATTAGGAGAGTGTCAATAAAGAGGAGAGAAAGGTATGAATATACGTGAACTGCCAACTATTATGAACTAAACATATTGTTTAATCCTTGAACAACTCTGAGATATAATTTATATCCATTTTACAGCCAAGGAAACTCAGGCTGAGAATGAATAAAGTAACATATTTGAAGCAACACAACTAGTATCAGAGTACAGATTCAATCCCAGCTTTGTCTGGTACTCAGGTCCATGGAGAATATCTATAGAAATGTCAAATGCATGTCTCTTTTGACCCAGTAATTCTAGGACTTTATCCTCTAAATACAATCAAATAAGGGTTAAAGATACAAACACAAGGATGCTTATTTTGGTGCTAATTGCTAATTGTGCCACCACGCCCAGCTAATTTTTGTGTTCTTAGTAGTGACGGGTTTCACCATGTTGACCAGCCTTGTCTCGAATGCCTGACCTCAAGTGATCCACCCAATTTGGCCTCCCAAAGTGCTGGGATTACAGGGGTAAGCCACCACTCCCAGCCAAAGTAAACTTAAACGTGAGTATGTATTACTTTTATAATAAAAAGCAAACAAGTTACTAAAATTAAATGAAAATGAAGCCTGCACTTAGATTTAAGTCTTTGATCTATCTTGAGTTGATTTTTATATAAGGTAAGAGATAAGGATCCAGTTTCATTCTCCTACACGTGGCTTGCCAATTATCCCAGCATCATTTGTTGACTAGAGTGTCCTTTCCCCACTTTATATTTTTGTTTACTTTGTCAAAGATCAGTTGGCTGTAGATATTTGACTTTATTTCTTGGTTCTCTATTCTGTTCCATTGGTCTATGTGCTTATTTTTATACCAGTACCATGCTGTTTTTGGTGACTATGGCCTTATCATATAGTTTGAAATCAGGTAATGTGATGCCTCCAGATTTGTTCTTTTTGCTTAGTTTTGCTTTGGCTATGCGGGCTCTTTTTTGGTTCCATATTAATTTTGAGATTCTTTTTTTCTAGTTCTGTGAAGAATGATAGTGGTATTTTGATGAGAATTGCACTGAATTTGTAGATTGCTTTTGGCAGTATGGTCATTATCACAATATTGATTTTACCCATCCATGAGCATGAGATGTTGATCCATTTGTTTGTGTCATCTATGATTTCTTTCAGCAGTATTTTGTAGTTTTCCTTGTATAGGTCTTTCACCTCCTTGGTTAGGTATATTCCTAAGTATTTAATTTTTTGCAGCGATTTTTTTTTTTTTTTTTTTTTTTTTTTTTTT
>NW_016808764.1:2643297-2663481 GCF_001698545.2 Rhinopithecus bieti
TCGCCCGGCTAGTTTTTTGTATTTTTTAGTAGAGACGGGGTTTCACGGTGTTAGCCAGGATGGTCTCGATCTCCTGACCTCGTGATCCGCCCGTCTCGGCCTCCCAAAGTGCTGGGATTACAGGCTTGAGCCACCGCGCCCGGCCTTTGCAGCTATTGTAAAAGGAGGTGAGATCTTGATTTCTCAGCTTGGTTGCTGTTGCCTGAAACTATACAAATTCTAGAAGATAACATCAGAAAAAACTTTCTAGACATTGGCTTAGGCAAGGATTTCATGACCAAGAACCCAAAAGCAAATGCAATAAAAACAAAGATAAATAGCTGGGACTTAATTAAACTAAAGAGCTTTGCATGGCAAAAGGAGCAGTCAACAGAGTAAACAGACAACCCACCAAGTGGGAGAAAATCTTTGCAATCTATACATCTGACAAAGAACTAATATCCGGAATCTATGATGAACTCAAACAAATTAACAAGAGAAAAAAAGAAAAACAATCCCATCAAAATGTGGGCTAAGGACATGAATAGACAATTCACAAAAGAAGATATACAAATGACCAACAAGCATTTGAAAAAATGCTCAACATCACTCATGATCAGGGAAATGCAAATCAAAACCACAACGTGATACTACCTTACTTCTGCAAGAATGGCCATAATAAAAAAATCTACACTTCTACACTGCTAGTGGGAATGTAAACTAGAATAACCACTATGAAAAACAGTGGAGATTCCTTAAAAAACTAAAAGTAGAACTACCATTTGATCCAGCAATCCCACTACTGGATATCTAACAGAGAAAAGAAGTCATTACACGAAAAAGATACTTGCACATGCATGTTTATAGCAGCACAATTCACAATTGCAAAATCATGGAACCAATTCAAATACCCATCAATCAATGAGTGGATAAAGAACTTTGGTATATATATCAAAGATATATAAATTGTGATATATATATCATATATATGATATATGATATATATCCTATATATCATATATAATATGTATCCTACATCTCCTATATATCATATATCACATATATCCTATATATCATATATCACATACATATCATATATCAATATCATAGATATATGATGGAATACTAGTCAGCCATAAAAAGGAATGAATGACTTTCAAAGCAACCTGGATGGGATCTGAGACTATTTTTCTAAGTGAAGTGACTCAGGAATGAAAAACCGAACATCGTATGTTCTCACTCATAAGTGGGAGCTAAACTATGAGGCTGCAAAAGCATAAGAATGACACAGTAGACTTTGGGGACTCAGGGGGAAAGGCTGGGAAGGGACTGAGGGATAAAATACTATGAATCGAGTTCGGTGTATACTGCTCGGGTGATGGGCGCACCAAAATCTCACAAATCACCACTAAAGAACTTACTCGTGTAACCAAATATCACCTGTTCCCAAAATCTTTGGAAATAAAAAATTTAAAAAAGAAAGAAAGAAAATAAAGCTTGCACATATTTTAACACACCATGGGGCCAGGCACGGTGGCTTATGCCTGTAATTCCAGCATTTTGGGAGGCTGAGGCAAGCAGATCACTCAAGATCAGGAGTACAAGTCCAGCCTCACCAACCCAGCGAAACCGCGTCTCTGCTAAAAACACAAAAATTAGCCAGGCATGGTGGTGCATACCTGTAATCCCAGCTACTCGGGGGGCTGAGGTAGGAGAATCACTTGACCCCATCAGGTGGAGGTAGCAGTGAGCCAAGATGGCGCCACTGCACTCCAGCCTGGGCAACAGAGCAAAATTCTGTCTCAAACAAACAAACAAACAAACAAACAAGGCCGGGCGCGGTGGCTCAAGCCTGTAATCCCAGCACTTTGGGAGGCCGAGACGGGCGGATCACGAGGTCAGGAGATCGAGACCATCCTGGCTAACACGGTGAAACCCCGTCTCTACTAAAAACTGTAAAAAACTAGCCGGGCGAGGTGGCGGGTGCCTGTAGTCCCAGCTACTCGGGAGGCTGAGGCAGGAGAATGGCGTGAACCCGGGAGGCGGAGCTTGCAGTGAGCTGAGATCCGGCCACAGCACTCCAGCCTGGGTGACAGAGCGAGACTCCGTCTCAAAAAACAAACAAACAAACAAACAAACAAACAAAAAATCCACCTTGGTGCATGGGGTGGGAGCCTAGAGGGGCAGGGAAACTTTGGAGGGAAGAGAGCTGGCTACTTCTAAGTTGAAAAAAAGCAGAAAGCGCTAAGAGGCAAAGGAATCGAGAAAGGGAAATGGTGGTGTTAATGAAGCTCATATCAAGGCAATGATTTTATTTATTTTGGCTTAAACAATAGAAATGTATTGTTTCACAGTTCTGAAAGCTGGAAATCTGAGATCAAGGTGTGGGCAGGGTTGGTTTCTTCTCAGGGCTGTAGGGAAGAATCTGTTCTATGCTTCTC
The DNA here is from genome assembly GCF_001698545.2 of Rhinopithecus bieti. NCBI lineage: Eukaryota > Metazoa > Chordata > Mammalia > Primates > Cercopithecidae > Rhinopithecus > Rhinopithecus bieti. Next base: position 2,645,718 of record NW_016808764.1, read on the forward strand.
CCCTAGCTTCTGCGGGATTGCTGCCCATCTTTGGTATTCCTTGGCTTGTAGATCTCTGCCTTCATGGCATTCTCTCTGTGTATGTGACTGTGTCCAAATTTCCCCTGTTTGTAAGGACATCAGTCATCTTGAATTGGAGGCTCACCCTACTCCACTATGACTTCATCGTAACTTAAATCTGCAATTACCCTGTTTTCAAATAAGGTCACATTCTGAGTTATGGGGGTTAGGGCTTCAACATGTAAATTTTTTTTTAGGAGAGGAACACAGTTTAACTCATAAAGGTAGGTAAAAAAAAAAATTGGGGGAATAGTCGGGCGCGGTGGCTCAAGCCTGTAATCCCAGCACTTTGGGAGGCCGAGGCGGGCGGATCACGAGGTCAGGAGATCGAGACCATCCTGGCTAACACGGTGAAACCCCGTCTCTACTAAAACTATAAAAAACTAGCCGGGCGAGGTGGCGGGCGCCTGTAGTCCCAGCTACTCGGGAGGCTGAGGCAGGAGAATGGCGTAAATCCGGGAGGCGGAGCTTGCAGTGAGCTGAGATCCGGCCACTGCACTCCAGCCTGGGCGACAGAGTGAGACTCCATCTCAAAAAAAAAAAAAGTTTAAATGTTTAACTGTGGTAAAATAGACATAACATAAAATTTATCATCTTACCCTATTTTTTAAGTGTAGAGTTCAATATTACTAAGGATATTCACACTGCTGTGCAACCAATCTCCAGAGCTTTATCATCTTGCAAACCTGAAATTCTACTCTCCTTAAACACCAACTCGCCATTTCCCTCTCCCTCCAGCCCCTGGCAACAACCATTGTACTTTCTATTTCTGTGAATTTGGCTTGTCTAGATACCTCATGTAAGTATAGTAATACAATATTTCTCTCTTTTTGTAACTGGTTTATTTCACTCAGCTTAATGTCCTCAAGGTTCATCCATGTTATAACGTGTCAGAATTTCCTTTCTTTTTCAAGCTGAATAATATGCACATTTTGTTTATCCATTCATCTGTCAAAGGACATTTGGGTTGCTGTTGTGAATAATGCTGCATGAACATTGCTGTACAAATATATCGTCAAGATCCTGCTTTCAATTCTTTTGGATAAATACCCAAAAACAGGATTGCTGAATCATATGGTAATTCTTTTTTAATTTTTTGAAGAGCTGCCATACTATTCCAATGTTTTTAAATTGCAATCTACTCATTGCTCAGTTAGAAAGATAGAAAGCAAGAAGGTGGCTGTTTCTCAATATATAAATCACATAAAACCCAAGGAAGTAAGCTTGTCATCAGTAGAATCAAGAGATTTTTAAAGAACTCTGATATCTAAAGCAAATGTAGGAGCATGCTTTAGGCTGTTTTCCTGGGAAGTGGAGAAGAAAAAGCAATTGCTGACTAAGCTGAGTGAGGAGCTAAGTATTTTCTACTGGGAAATATTTATCTGTTTGATGCAGTTGCAAGTTCTGGGGAGTGTCCTTGTTAGAAAACAGCTGATAATTCCAGGAAAACTTGGAAGAATCACCATGGTGATGAAGAGTGACCCAATTAAAGTATAAAGCCTATTGTGAGTTGAACTTTAAAAGATACTTGTATAAAAGTTTCTCTTTCATGTTGCATTGGACGTAAAATATGATATAAGGTAACATTATTATTATTATCTCCATTCCTCCTGCTGCCTGATGGACTGAGGGGGACCCTAGGACACCTTTAGAGCCTGGTCCTGCCTTGACTACTCCTTAGCTACATGACTTTGACAGGCTACTCAACCTCTGCAGTCTCAGAGGATTGATCTAAAGAGCCTCTAAAGTCTCATTAGTATGTGGGTTTACTTCTATGGGTATATAATTGTTTTGGCTCCTTTTTGTTTATTACTCATTTTCTCTAGAACTTGGCTACTGAGCAAAATCACCACATCAGACACAGTGGAGGAGGAAATAAGCCAAGATGTGCTAATGGACAAACACAATAGCAAAGTCCACGTGCTAAAGCTCCTTCTCCTTATTGCTTTTCTTCGACCTCAGGAACATGGGGTTGAGTAAATCATACTTGTGGGTTCATGCATCCTTTCATCATTAGGCTGGATTAAGGCCTCTCTCTGTTTAATTTTACTATATTCTTTTCTTTTCTTTTCTTTTTCTTTTGCGGGGGGAACAGAGTCTCACTATGTTGCCCAGGCTGGAGTGCAATGGCACAATCTCAGCTCATTGCAACCTCTGCCTCCTGGGTTCAAGCAATTCTCCTGCCTCAGCCTCTTGAGTAGATGAGATTATGGGTGTGCGCTACCATGCCCAGCTAATTTTTGTATTTTTAGTAGAGATGGGGTTTCACTCTATTGGCCAGGCTTGTCTCCAACTCCTGACCTCATGATCCATCCACCTTGGCCTCCCAAAGTGCTGACCTGGCCTAATTTTACACCGGACCTGGCCTAATTTTACTATATTATTTTCTTCTCCTTCATCTCCCATCCCCTTTCCCACTTCCAGGTGCTGTGCTTGTGGTATAAATGGACTATCTTATTTAATTCTAATGACAACACTGGAGTAGACAATGTAGACAATGCTGTCATCCCCATTTTACATATGGAGAAACTGAGGCTTAAGGAGGCTAAAGAAGCAGAATATCAAACTAACCAGACAGATCCAGAATCCACACTCCTAAACACCACAGAAGCTAATCAAGAAAACTGATTTAAAATACAACTTGTCTCTAAGTTATTCTGAATTGTCTGTAGGACACCTCTCCCCCATTATTCAAAGGAAATATTAACAAATCTATTTTGAGGCACTTTGTTTCTCTTCATCCATATTTGCAGGACATTATCACCAGAGACAGTTTCAAAAAACTGGGATGATAGTCTCTTTGGATTTCCTTTTCCTCTGTTCCATTTCTTTTGCAAAATTTGAAGCTATAATTGTCAACTTGTGCCTTGTCTCTATTGCTTGCTGGGGACATAATTGAAATGATGTAAAACAGCATTTCCCCTCCTTAAACAGAACACCTGTCCACTCCCATCATACTCTTTCTGCATCTCATTTATAAGAAGAAGATTGTTGATAGGCAGAATATGCTACTGAAGTGACGTTTCTCCCCTGTGGGAGAGAAACATGAATAGGGCAGAGATTTATAATAGGATGAGGTGTGTGCCACCTTCAAGGTAAAGCCACATGAATTGATGGTTACCTAAAGGGATGGCCATTCCTGGTAGTCTTAGCACAACTTAATATGTGATGGGACAAGATTGTTAGCATTGACTGCATTTTGTTTGTGAACCCTGGTGGGAGGGGAGGAAAACCCTCAGGGGAGATGCAGAGATAGGAGTGGTAAAGGGCTTGTTTGACTAAGAGAGTTCTTTCCAGGGAGCTCTGAGGATGGATTACCAGGATGGGGAGGTCAGATCATAGAGAGAGGGACCATACTGGAAATTAATAATAATAATAATGTTGTGGATGATGATAATAATATCAGTCTCTACTGAAGGCTTACTGTGTGTCAGATGCTGGATTATATTACTTTATATTCATTATCTTATTTAGTCTTCTTAGCAACTTTAGATCGAATAATAATACCTGAAGTGATATTATTATAATCTCTATTTTACAGTGGAAGTAACTGAGGCTTATAGAGGTTAAATCACGTAGCCAGGTCAAGATCACGTAGCCAGCAACAACTCATTGGTCCATGCTTTTACCAGCACACTCACAGAACCAGTGAGCTTTGGATGCAAGGAATAAGGTGAGGAGAGAATGGGAAAATGCCTTTTGAAGGGGATAATTGAAAGGGCCACAGTGGGATTGTGTGAAGGGCCCAGGTTTGATCGCGTGGTTCAGAGTTTGACTCAAATAGGAAGAAAGAAAACATCAGGTTGGTCCCTTTGGGTGAGAGATGGGGTGAAACTGCTTAAAGAATCCGGACCAGAGCCACACCCTGCCTTTAGAATCATCTCTTCACTATTTTCCACCCAATTTTAAGGCCATGTTGTTATATAAGTCGGTTATGACAGCCAGAGACAATTTTCTGCTTGAAACAATTAGTCATATTTTAGGTTGGATAGGTTTGACTGAGTAAATCTTTCTTCAAGTGAGCATTTTATTAATTATAGAAAGGGCTTGGAAAGACATCCTTTCAAATAACAGAATCAAACCCTTTCTCTAGAATCCCTAAGCCTTACTGGATCTTGCACAAAAATCATATACCATCCCACAGCTAAATTCATTTAGAATCCCACCAGAACATTCTAATGCAATTTTTATGAAGTGTCTTTTATTTTGTACTTGCTTACTCTGTAACAAATGAGTCATTGATTTTCAAAAAATTTTAAACGTATCCAGAGGGTTTTTTTTTCCCGTTTTTGTTTTGAACAGCCATTCAGAAGCCAAAACCAGTAACCCTAAGTTCTTCTAGCTGCTTTGCTGTAAAGATAGCTTTCCTCTGAATTGATCGTAGTGGTTGCTTTGAGAAGAACGAACCACTTTCTTATTTTAAAAAATTTTATTATATTTTATTTTAAGTTCCAGGATACACGTGCAGTACATGCAGGTTTGTTACATAGGTAAACGTGTGCCATGGTGGTTTGCTGTACCTATCAGCCCATCACCTAGGTATTAAGCCCTGCATGTGTTAGCTATTTATCCTGATGCTCTCCTGCTACAGGCCCCAGTGTGTGTTGTTCCCCTCCCTGTGTCCACGTGTTCTCATTGAAGAATGAACAACTTTCAACCAGCCAAATTGCTGAGATGTGAAAGGAGTACTTTACAAGTCTTTCTAAAATGTTATCCAGCAATTATGTTTTAATATTTGTGTGTTATGTTCGGGGAAGGCCTGAAAACAATAATAAAAGTGGAACTGTAGGGACAATCCCAGCTTTCGTTGTGATCATGAGGTATTCTAATCTAGAGTTCCTTTGAGAGCCTTTCTTTGTGAGTTTAAGTAGGAAAGCCGACGGGAGCCTCACCATACAGTTGTGGTCGGGTACAGTAATCCCCCGATGACTAGTCAAAGACAGATTCACTCGATGCCAATGTTTTTTTCTATCATTCAAGAGTGGCCAAGGAGACCAAAGGTGGGAGTCAGAATTCACTAGCGTTTTCAACAAAGCATTCCAATAAATTAAAAACACAAACAACTTTTGTTAGAATTAAGTGTTTGGTAATGCTGGTTGGTTACAGCGCCCTCATGTGTCTCAGCATGGTAGTGTCATTTTAGGGCTTTCCAAGCGCAAGAGACACTCTTCTAATCATTAGACCAATGCTATTGAACGGAGTCCTTTTCCTCCAAGTTTGTTTCTAGGGTCACAAATAGACTTCTTTCTTCTTTCGGTGTTAGTTTGAATCTCCAGTGTGATTATAATTTTTTATTAGAAGCTGTAAACATAAACTCTCTCATTTTCCACAGTCTGTTTCTGTGCATGCTTGATAAATGCTTGCTGAATTTGAGCTCATTTAAATGTCAATTTCTCCCAAAAAGTGAAAATAGCCCAGGTACCCCACTGGGGAATCAATGAACAAATTGTGGCACATCCATACAATAGAATACTACTTAGTAATAAAAGGGAAAGAACTAACTGATATGCAGCAACAAAAGGTTGTAAATCATAAGGTTCTACTTATGTGACATTTTGGAATCAGATAGATATCAGATCATCAGCAGCCACAGGGCGGGGAAAATATGGGGGGATTGGTTGCAAAGGGGTATTAGGAAACTTTTCGGGGAGATGGAAATGTTCTTTATCTTACTTGATGTTGGTGACTACATACATTAGTCAGAACTTATCAAACTGGCAATAGTGGTATGATGATGAATATAGCTGCTTTCCAAAACTCATTGAATTGTGCACTGAAAAAGGGTAAAATTCACTGTATGTAAATGATACCTCAGTAAGCCTCATAAAAACTTTAAATTCCTTAAAAAATTGTCATAGATTTCTTCCAGAGTGCTAAACACCAACCCCTCTGGGCTGGCTTCCTTTTCTTTGCCTATCTGAAAAAGACGCCACGATTGAACTCTTAGAATCTGCAAGTTCCAGCCCAATTCAAAGTCCCAATGGGGCCAGACTGCATTCCAAACAGTCTGCTCCCCGCCTCTGCCATTATACCAGAGACGGGCTTATGCAGTGACACCGTCTCTGTAGCGTTTGGATACTGAAAAGGAAAATATCAAAGTTCTAGGCCAGTGCTAGCCCTGCCACCAACAAGCACAAGCCCCTTGAGGAGAAATGAGATCTGGGCCCTGAAGGCAAATTCCTACTGTCAGTTTGCTGGCTCTCCTCCGTGAAGGACAACAACCACGGTTCCTGGGCAGAAGCTGTGCTTTGCACAGATCATTTATTAACCACTTGACTGAATGTTCTGCCCCAGGCAGTGCCCAATATCTGATTCTGGAAAACAGCTTTGGTTCCCACAGCTCCCAAGATGTTCTACCTACCCTCATTCCCTATGATGGTAGCCTACAAATGTTGATACAGGCTGGTGGTTCTTAAACTTCACTGGGTTCAGGAATCACCTAAGGAGTGTATTTTCTAATGTCAGTTCCCAGTCTTCACTTGCACTCTGAGATTCTAGTGTAATAAGCCTGGGAGAAGTTTCTGGAAATTCCATTTTAGAAAAGCACCTCCGGTGATTCTGATGCAGGAGGTCTAAGGCTCATACTTTAAAATATGATGATCTGAGGCCTGGAAAAATTCATATACCATCTAGGCTTTTGTTTTCACTTGAAATAGTTGAAAAATTAATTCATTGGAAACATCTGACCTATCAAGTGGTTGAGTAACACAGTGATTAACAGTGGGGCTCTGGAGTGGGGTTCCTGAGTTCAAAGTCCACATATACCTTTTATTATCCATGAGGCTTTAGACAGGTTACTTAATCTCTTCACAGCATGTATGTAAGAGGAAGTAGGATCAAATGAGCTAACACTTACAAAGCACTCAGAGTAACTGCCGGTAAGCATTAGATAAACATCATTATTATTCTGTCCAGATCAATAAAGACTGAAGAGAATATTGCAAACCATGAACAAAGAAAGATACTTCAAAGGGCTTTTCATTGAAAGCTTGGACATCTCTAAATACTTCAAATGGTAGAGGGAAACGTAGCCACTTTATGTACGCCAAGTTTCCTACATTCCACATTTCTTTGCCCTGTTTTACATATTAAAAATATAAGCTGAACAAATATGCAAGCTGAACTTAGCAGTACCCCTTTTCTTTGATTAAGGAGCTTATGACAACTCACATATCTCAGCTTGCTCATCTTTATAAGTTATCCATAATATTGGGTGCTTCTGAAAGATGCAAATCAGAATCGTGTGTAGAGCTTTTGGAAAGAACAAATTTTGACTCAGTAGAGACTGGGGTGGGGCCTAGGGAATGTGAATTTCTAAAAAGCTCTCTCCATGATTTGACTGTACATTCCAGGTAGAGAACTACCATTACAGGTGAAAGCTGGGATAATGTACCTTGCTTGAAAACAGAAGAAACAGAGACAAAACATGTTAAATACTTTGCCCCAATGTCATTCAGCACATCATTTGCAGCGGCAGGAGTTGGATTTTTGTCAGTAATTCCAGGGGCCACTATATTAGTACTTTCCGTTATGGCTTATACAGTATAAGCTCTTTGTATAGGGTAGGTTAAGCATAGTAAATTTTTACTCCCTCATTTGCTTATGAAATAATATTCTGATCTGAGTATGTAGGAACTTCAGAACTGCTGATCTGGGATTCTGAATTCCTTTCAGATTCTACCTCTTACCCTCTTAGCCACATATCCCCATTTACTGATTATCTCCATTAAATCCCTGGAAGTGTAAAGGAGAGATGGCTCATGCAGTGCTTGGATCAAATTCCTGTGGGAAACAAGATCATGTGCTTAAGGATTGTTCTTCCCCATTCTTGTAGCATAAGGACCACAGCTTCATCATGATCAAATCTGAGATAAATTAGTACATAAATCCAGGAAAATGAGGATTGCATAAGATCATGAATCTAAGAATATTATCTTATAAATTACTGACTCATAAATGACTGGGGCATGAATCACACGAATATCAAAAAAGCCATTCTAGTGGCTGAAGGCAGTGGCATTTTGGTGGCCTCTACACTGGGTTGAGATTTTTGTGGATTCCCTTCTCATCTTGGGAAATATGTGCAACCTATGAAGTCCCTCAGAAGCCATTTTCCTTAATGTATTATCAGAGAAGAAAATCTGTTAAAGTCTGTCGTGGGGAGGAGGGTGGCCACCAATCAAGTGAAATCATTCTGCTGAACTTGAGCCAGGGAACCAAATTGGGGCAGTATCATTTTGCATGCAAGATGGCCCAGCAGGCTGGAATCCCTGCCTGCAGACCTTCACACATCACCAACTTCTTGCTAATAAAACAGACCCCATTATTTAGTTACTTCTTGGCATCCACTGGCTGCTTCCCTTTCAGACTTTCTGTTGCCCATATTTCAATATCCTGCCTTTGCATTCTCCTCCTGCTCTTGTTAAAATACTGTTTCTTTCTTTTTCTTTTCTTCTTCTTCTTTAAAAGAAAAAAAAAATCCCTTTTAATCAGATAGCTCCTGCTGGCATGAGCCGTCAGAAGTATTCATTTCAGTGGACTGTGGCCTTATGCTGCATTACCTTGGCAACAAGATTTAGAGGCAAAGCCCTGGCCTTGAACTTGTCAGAGTCTCCAACGACGTGAACTCAGCACATACTACTCTCTAGCATATCAAGTTGTCATGCCAACCCCTAACAATAAAACCCATCTCTGTCTTCTAGGGTTTTAATTCAATAACTTTTCAAATTGGTTCCTTCTGTAATTCAATTGGTCTGGAAATGTAATATATAAACGTGCGCGTGTGTGTGTGTGCACGCTGTGTTTAACCAGTCACTAATGGCCTTCCACGAAAAGACTGGAGATTGGAAATGCAATATAGGTCAAAAGTTCATCAAAAAGCAAAGAGAACCAGTGCTGGATCTTACAAAAGAAGCCTGAAAATTTGGAAATCCTGACAAAGAGGTAACTAAACGAAGCCTCAAGAGCTGACTTCTGCCCTCAGATTTATGCACATGACTTCCATTGACACCTGTGCATAGCACATTTGATACTCAGAGTAGCTGTTCCCCCGTACATATTTAGAACTCCTTTAGTTTTGAATACACAACCAACTTCTATTTCTTAAAAGCATTCCTATTTTTTGGCCGGGCGTGATGGCTCAAGCGTGTAATCCCAGCACTTTGGGAGGCCGAGACGGGCGGATCACGAGAGATCGGAAGGGGAGACCATCCTGGCTAACACGGTGAAACCCCATCTCTACTAAAAAATACAAAAAAAAAAAAAAAAAAAAAAAACTTAGGCCGCGACCTCCTGGTGGGCGGGCACCTTAGTCCAGTACTCGGAGGCTGAGGCAGGAGCGAAAGACTGCAGCGGTGAACGCTCCGGAGATAGCGAGCGGGGGCAGAGGTCTCTCGCGCGCGCCACTCGCACTCCAGGCCCGGGCGGACAGAGCAAGACTCCGTCTCAAAAGAAAAAAACAAAAAAAAAAAGCACCTATTTTATATTTACATTTCATTTTCCTCTAAACCAGAAAGCTCTATAAGAACCTGTCCCCTTTGAAAGACTCTTAATCTTCTAAGGAGATTCAAACAGGGATTGCATGGTGTCTAGGGGCTGGAAGTAACCTGGGCTCAGGGTTTCTCAAGCTTGTGTGTTTCAATGCCTGCCTATCCTTGTGCCAACTCTGTGATTATTTGCTCATTGTTTTTCTCCTTTAATTGACATGTTTTAATACATTTAGAGAGGGAACTTTATATCATTGGTCTGATACTCTGCTTTTTAGACCCTCTGCCTCTAGGGGCATAGTTCTCTCTTAGTTTTCAATAATTAACACGTATAGGGTTGTCAGTATGCTAGCTGATGACCACTAAAAATACTTTTTGTGTACTAACTCGTTTAATCTTCACAAACATCACAGCAAACCTTCGAAGCAGGTAATTATTTTTATCATCACAGCTTCACAGAGGAGGAAACAGAGATACAGAGAAGTTAGGCAGCATATCCACAGTCCCACAGCTAGTATAAGTAAGGACTGAGTTTCAAACCCTGCAGCCTAGTTCTAGAGTCTCAACTCAGAATACTGCTTTACTGGATTCTGGCTGATTGTGTGAACCTGTCTGCAAAGTTTTATGCAGGAAGCATTGATTACCTAAAATTGCAAATTTCTTGAAGGCAGAGACCATCTTTAATACTTCCATCTCTCTCTTAGTACCTACTTGAGTATGTTTCACATAACAGTTGCTTAGAAATATGCTCAGCTTGTGAAAGAGTGATCTGGGAGAATCCTAGAATACCAAATTCAAGGCCACTTTTAAAAATCTAGTTTTGTATAAGTTGGAATGAAAGGGGCTATCTTCACCTCTAAACCACACATATATAAGTTCTTCTATGGAACAAATTCATTGATGTTAAAGGCCATGTTTGGTGGTGTGATGGGTATTTTCTGTTGGCATCCCCTACCCCGTCCCAACCCAGAGACACTTTCCACCCTTCCCCACTATGCCCTCTGCCCTGGGCACCTGACCTTTACCAACTGCATCAACTGGACTTTCTTGCTTTCTGGCTTTGCATTGGGTTGGGAGGCACTGGCTGGAGAATGAGAGAAAGGTTGGACTATTTATTCCTGGAGCTCACTCTTTGCCAAGGCACAGTTTGGTAATGCTTTCTTCTACCTAAGACCATTGGTTCTACTGCATAGCCCTCTCCTACAGCTATAGCTCTTGCTGGTATGGAAACAACTTCCAGCTGGTACTAGTTCCAGGGCACTTCACTATTCCTTATTGGTGTCCTCCTGTAAGTCTAACTGAACTTTTATTTTATTTTATTTTTTTTTTTGAGACGGAGTCTCGCTCTGTCACCCAGCCTGGAGTGCAGTGGCCAGATCTCAGCTCACTGCAAGCTCCGCCTCCCGGGTTTACGCCATTCTCCTGCCTCAGCCTCCCAAGTAGCTGGGACTACAGGCGCCCGCCACCACGCCCGGCTAGTTTTTTGTATTTTTTAGTAGAGACGGGGTTTCACCATGTTAGCCAGGATGGTCTCGATCTCCTGACCTCGTGATCCGCCTGTCTCGGCCTCCCAAAGTGCTGGGATTACAGGCTTGAGCCACCGCACCCGGCCTGAACTTTTATTAATAGTCTCTTCAATAAATGTATCATTTGTCTCCTGACAGGATCCTGGCTTTTAACACTTGTCATCTGGCCAAGTGCTTCTCAAATATTAATGGACATGAGAATCACTTACAGATCTTGTTAATATCCAGATTCTTATTCAGAGGACTGGGGTGGGATCTGAAATTCTACATTTCTAACAAGCTCCCAGGTTAATGGATGCTCCATAGGTCACACTTTTGGTAACAGTGATCTAGTAGATGGTCTCTAGTTGTCACTGGACAGGTGTTTTAAGTTGAATTAAAGAATGGCTAAATGAATGCCTTCGATGCAATGCTGCATTCAAGGAAGCCACACCTTCATGCCACACCTATCTTGTAATAACTTACCCCTGAGGTCCACAACAAGGCTGCAGCAGACCCACCTGGTCACACCATAAAGTTCACAGCTGCTTGGACACCTGTATCTTTGCTTTTCTCATTGGCACAGCCACCCTGGTGATTCTCATCATTTTCAGTTAATACTGTTTATTAAAAACAGCAACTACCATATCTAACTTCCTAGAATTGAATTCACACACACAGGTATTTTTTTCTTCAGAGGTGAAAGCAAAACTGATTATTTTCAACATCAGAATCGATTGCCCCTGAGGGACAATCCTTGCTGAGTGAAAGGCGGGAGAGAAATTCATGGCTTGCCAAATAGTAAGCTGTATTTGCTCAGATTCTGTATAGTCTTGTACAAACAGGCTCTATGTGCAAAGGCAAAGTTAAACTCCAAGGGATCATTCAAAATAAGACCCAGTTCATGGCAAACTCCACCTACCTGTGCTTGTAAGCAAATCAAGCTGTCGGGAGATCTGAATTCCCTTTTACGTTTAGCTGACCAACATACGATTTTTGAACACAAACTAAGTGCCAGATACTACATCTCTTTGTAGGACATGATTATGTAAAAAGTAAAATGTTATTAATTTCAAATGTAAATAAACTGAATATTGTGATAATTCAGGCAGATGCTGACCTGTATTTGACTATTTCACTAATCATGCAAAAAAGATTTACCATGCCAATCAATAGGTCAACAAGTTGCAAAAAACTACTTAAGAGAACTGAGCGCGGTGGCTCATGCCTGTAATCCCAGCACTCTGGGAGGCCAAGGCGGTTGGATCACGAGGTCAGGAGATTGAGACCATCCTAGCTAACACTGTGAAACCCCGTCTCTATAAAGATACAAAGAATTAGCCGGGTGTGGTGGTGGGCGCCTGTAGTCCCAGCTACTTGGGAGGCTGAGGCAGGAGAATGGTGTGAACCCGGGAGGCGGAGCTTGCAATGAGCCACGATCGCACCACTGCACTCCAGCCTGGGCAACGAGCGAGACTCTGTCTCAAAAAAAAAAAAAAAAAAAAAAAAACTACTTAAGAGAATAAATGATTTTCAAGACCTCTCAAGTGGTCTTGAAAGGTACATTTAGGGTTTTTTGTTATTTTTGTTTTTTAATCCTGGCCCTTGGGAGGCTGAGGCAGGAGGTTTCCTTGAGGCTAGTTCAAGACCAACCTGGGCAACAAAGCAAGACCCCCATTCTGAGATTACAGGAATGAGCCACCGTATTTGGCCCCACATTTAGGTTTTGAGAACAGAGACACTAGTTGATTGATTAATAATATTGATTGTTGCGCTAATTAAAAAACATTCTTCTAAATGTAATGTGATATTCCAGATTGCATCCTGGAACAGGAAACTGAAATATGGATAAAAATAAAATGTGGAGTTTAGTCTGTAGTAATGTACCAAAGTTGGCTTCTGAGTTTTGGCAAACGTACCATGGTAATATTAAGATGCTAACATTAAAAAAAAAATCTGGGTGAAAGGTATATGCTAACTCTCTGGGCTAGCTATGCAAATTTTCTGTAGCTGTAAAATTATTCCAAAATTTAAAAGTTTATTAAAAATTATTCCAAAATTTAAAAGTTTATTAAAAATTCTTACACATTCATAAAATGTGAATCTCCAACAATCCCTACTAACAACAATAGAAACTATTTAGTGAAAGATACCCTACTTGGCACAATGCCAAGTGCCTTATACATTTGTTCACAACAACATTATGAAGTAGGTATGTATGGTTTTTTTTTGAGATGGAGTCTGGTTCTTTGCCCAGGCTGGAGTGCAGTGGCGCAATCTCAGGTCACCGCAACCTCCGCCATCCAGGTTCAAGCGATTTTCCTTCCTCAGCCTCGTGAGTAGCTGGAATTAAAGGCATGCGCCACCACGCCCAGCTAATTTTTGTATTTTTAGTAGAGACGGGGTTTCACCATGTTGGCCAGGCTGGTCTCAAACTCCTGACCTCAAGTGATTCTCCCGCCTCAGCCTCCCAAAGTGCTGGGATTACAGACGTGAGCCACCGCTCCTGGCCGGGAAGGTTATTATCTTCAATTTGCAGATAAGGAAACTATAGCTCACAGTGATAAAGTGCCCAAAGACACACAGATACTAATTAATCGATAGAGTTAGGATGTGACAAGGCCTGTCTAACCCTAAAGCCTGGGCTCTCAGCAGTTCCACAGCTACACTGTCTTGCCTCTTCTAGCTTGAGTTTCTCTGTAAGAAAGAGTCATCACTTATGCAGATTGGCTCTCATCTTTCTTCTGAATTGGTGAAACATGTGAACCCAATTGTTTCCACTATACCTTTAAGTAAACCGCAGCATTATTTTGAAATAATGAAGCGTAATAGAAGGGCAAATCCCTCACATTTCTGCTTTGTTAAATTGGGCCTCAGTTCTCCAGAAGGAGGGGGCGGGGAGAGACCTCTCTTCCAAGGAATGCTCTCAGAGCTAAGCAACTGGCCCTTTCCCCTTGGCTTCTCTTATTTTGCCCATCATGTGTTGGGATGCTGGGCCTGATGCCCAGGATTCTCCCAGAACTTTCCAGTTGGGCTTTGGCCGTAGATGGCTTACTCAGAAATGGAAAAAGGTAGCATGCTACAGCACAGTGCGTGGTTCAGGGTCAAGACAGCCAATTCTTTATGCAGAAAGAGAGCTGGATCCCTTGATTGAAGAGGTCCTGGAACGCTCTCTATCCTGCTGGTGCAGCAAGGCTCCTGTGATCACCTAATTTGTGTTAAATGCAGCACACCGTTTGTCACGGGCACACAGTCTGGATTCAAAGTTCCTCAAAGTTTTGCTCAGATACACCCTTAGCACATTCCATGTGTCTCTGCAGCCCACCTGGGGTTTGGCTCACTTTAACTCATTATTCATTCATTTGTAAAGGGACAAAAATTATTACCCAGCAGGGTTCCCACCCTTTCCACCCCGCTGTTGACAGCCAAAGAGGATTGTGTATTTGTGAATTGTTTCTGCCCTCTGAGAAGGATTCTGTCTTCTAGACCAATGGTTCTTTGGGCTTTCTTGGGATAGAATCAGAGAGGAAGTGGGGAGAGGAGGAAGACGTGAACGAACTAGCGAGAAAGAGTCTTTGGAGAAGATTGGTGGGCGGCTGCTTTCGTGAGAGAAGCACAAGAACAGCCGCAGAATATGAGTGGAGTCCTTGAGAAAGAAGTGAGGCTTAAAGAAATATCCCTCTTCCCGGTAGAATCCCTTCATGGTGTTCAGAAAATGCAGATAAAGGAACAGAAAGATCTTCTTTTTGCTTGCCAGACAGTATTTCTTTGACTAAGAACGCCTGCCAGCTCCGAGACTGAAGCACACAGTGCAGAGGTTCAACAAGCTCTGATCTCTGCCCATAACACTCCGCTGAGCTCTGTGGCTGAATCTTCCTACTGCCAAAGTCAATGAGCACTTCCAGTCCTTATCTAAACTCACCTCTCTGCAGCTCTTTTCTGTTGCCAGCTATCTTAGCCGCGCCCCACGTACTGATAATCCATCAAGTTCAAGGTTCCAGGTGCTTTCTATTCATTATTTATTCGCTCCTCACAACTTCAGGAAGGAGATTTTATTTCTCACGCCACCTTCAGTTTTGCTAAATGAGGAAACTGGCTCAGAGAAACCAGCAACTTATCTGAATTCTTGGAACTAGAAAATAACAGAACTAGAACTTAAGTTCAAACCCACTTGAGTCCGAAACCCTTTTACTATTTTTTATAAGTAATTATGTATTATTATGATACTACATTATATTACAATAATATAATTTTAAAATTATTCATTGGTATTATGACACTGGCTTTAGCTTTCAGATTTCATGGACTAGAAAAAAAAGTAAAAACATTTTTGGGGCTCTGGTTTGGGGCTGCCAAATATGCGTGTATGTGTGTGATTTTGTGGGGGCGGTGTGTGTGTGTGCAGTCGTTAAGGCATTTTAAAAAATACTCAACTATAATATATAATCACTGTCATTTAATTTTATAAAATTCCCCAAATGGACTGATATAGAAGTACCTCCACAATATATTGTTAAGGAAGATGCTACCTGCTTAATTAGAAATGAGTTCTACAGATTTATCTCCTTGAATAAGCATTTTTTGAAGAAAAAGAAATCAGTAACTGTTTTGGGATGGGAAGAAGGCTTCCCACATAGTCAAGGTAGGAGGCTTTTGAACATTCTAAATTTTGTGCAAGGGGTATCAGGTACTAACAATTCAAAAAATAAACACATAAATTGGGAATAAATCTCTAAAAGAAGAGCTATTTTAGGACCTCAAGGAATATATGGCTAAAATAATCACAAAATCATTTGAGTGAATTAACTTTATCCTTGTTTTTCCCATTTGACATGCTTTGGTGGGAAGCTGGTCAGGGCCTGACTGTAGCCTGCAGGCTGACCCTGCGTTAGGCCAGGTTCTCACTATCTGCCCCCTAAGAATATATGAAGGTGGTGTCCTAAAGCATTCCTGTGCGCATAAACAGAGGCATCTCTTTTTGTGGTCCCGTCTAGGTACCCAAAACACTAAACAAGTTTCCCAGTATTAGAGTATAAATAGAAGACTTGGGCCTGGCTGGAGTCAGTGGCCTGGATTTGAGCAGTTCTCATCCCAATGCAAGTTCTTGAGCTTGGCTGTGCTTCAGAATCACCTGGTAGTTTGTTTAAATAGCATCTTCCTAGAGACTGTGTCAAACTCTGCATTTTGAACAAGTGTCCCACAGACTATTCTGAGAAACCTGAATAGCTCGGGCTGTATATCCTGTTAGACTGAGGATGATGACTAAGTTTTAATACTAATCTTAGAATTTCCTGGAGAAAAAGAGGCCCTCAGATCAGTGACAGTCAAAAGTCAAACAGACCATTTCCCCTCCCCCCGCCACACCAGAGGTCAAACAGGATGTGTCTCAGATGGAGTCCGCTGATGCAAACAGGATCTGGAGAGAAATAGCAATTTTTCCTTTTCACTCTGAGTCTCACTCTGAGCAGTTCCGGAAACAGTCCTGATTAGAGCATAATTGATTTGGACTCCGCTAGCAGAGCAGCCAGGCACCTTCCCGCACTGAGCAGGCTGTGCGGTGTCATCTGACTCTTTACTGCATTAAAAACAATGTGATATGACATGTGCTGGTCTCCTAACAACATTTGCAAACTCAGTAAGATTATAGAGTCAATGCCTGTGCCAACCATACTTTAGAGAAACAGCAGGACATTTCTACCCAGCCCCCAACAACAGCAAACAAACTGGAGACATTTTAGTTGCATAAATACGTACTGGTCACACAGGATTTGGGGTCTTTTGCTGGCCAGGAAATGATCATGTATTACTTTCAAAGCTGAATCAGTGATTCCAGTGTAAACAAGGATTCTAAACAGTTTGCTTTTTTGCTCTTCTCCGTAGCACACATCATAGAGTGACTGTAATTCAAATTTATCAGGGATTGAAAAGACAAACCAAATAAACAAAAAACCCATCATACCAGAAGGCTGGGAGGAAATGAATTGAGTCAGAGAAGAATTCCAGCAGGGACTTTTTGGTCAGCGTGCTAGACTCCTTTCTTTCATGGAGTTGTTTCCTCTTTTTGCCCCAGTCTAAGTCAAGACCCCACTGAACTGCAAATGGGCCCCCAACCAGCAAAGTAATAACTGCTACTCTGAACCATCTCTTAGACGTACATCATAAATTCAACTCTCTGAATTTACTGTTTCCAAAATGAGGTGAACACAATCCAGTTATCTGGAGAAGTAAGAATACCAAATGTGCTATACACATATTATCTGTGACTTTATAGGAAAGCACAGATATTCTGTCATAAAATATTCACATGTGTAAAACGCTTATTTATGCTTTATCTCCAAATGGCTTAATTCTGCTTCTTTTCCATT
This sequence comes from Rhinopithecus bieti, assembly GCF_001698545.2. Taxonomy (NCBI): domain Eukaryota; kingdom Metazoa; phylum Chordata; class Mammalia; order Primates; family Cercopithecidae; genus Rhinopithecus; species Rhinopithecus bieti. The sequence goes on from NW_016808764.1 coordinate 2,663,133, forward strand.
TCATTGTATTTTATGTAGACCTAAAACAGGGATCTTTTATACTTTAAAAAAACGCCTTAATATTCGGTTGGATCCGACTTTGGTTCTTTCTATGAGATAAAAATAAATACATCTTTGACAACTTTTATTTAAGCCTTTGTACTATGAAAAATTTTAAGCATCATATATGAAAGTACAGGAAATATTATAATGCTCTCCAAGCTCAAAGTTGCCAATTTTTTGGCCAATCCCCAGCCTCCATTCCCAGATTATTTTTAAGAAAATGCACAGTATCGTATCACTTCATCTGTAAATGTTCAATATGTAGCTCTAAAAGATAAAGATTCTTTTTTTTTTTTTTTTTTTTTTT
>NW_016808764.1:2664150-2677012 GCF_001698545.2 Rhinopithecus bieti
GTGCTGGGATGACAGGCTTGAGCCACCGCGCCCGGCCGATAAAGATTCTTTTAAAGGCTGGCTGCGGTGGCTCAAGCCTGTCATCCCAGCACTTTGGGAGGCTGAAGTGGGTGGATCACTTGAGGCCAGGAGTTTCAGACCAGCCTGGCTAACATGGTGAAACCTCTTCTCTACTAAAAATAAAAAAAATTAGCTGGGCGTGGTGGTGCATGCCTGTAATCCCAGCCACTTGGGAGGCTGATGCAGGAGAATCGCTTGAATCCAGGAGGCGGAGGTTGCAGTGAGCTGAGATGGTGCCACTGCACTCTAGCCTGGGCAAAAGAGCAAGACTCCATCTCAAAAAAAATTATTTAAAAAATATATACACAATACTATTCTTATACTAAAAAAAGTAACATTACTTCTTTAATATCAACAAGTATCCAGTCATCTACTGATTTTTAAGCAGAAACCTTACAGAAAAGCATGTTGATGAAAATCTAAGGATTCCTGAATTGCTACAGGAACTGTGTGATCTCTCCCCCACAACCCCCACCAAGGCAGGGATGCTTAAGAATCAGATGCACAAAAGTTCTTTCAAGGACTTGAGACTGAACTCACGTGTCGAAACCTCCCCGGCTGCGGAGACTGGGTTGGACTCTCCAGCACTGTTGACTTTGGTCTGGATGTTTATCCATTCATTTTTCAGACCTCCAGTCGCTTGTTTATTTTGGCCATCCCTTTCCAGCCTGAGACTTCCCACACCCTGCCATCTGGCACCCTCTCTGGTTTCATTCCCACAGCCTCAGCTCCGAGCAGAAGCCTCAGCAGAAACAGATCCAGCAAAAGGTCCTGAGCGCTGGGTCCAGGCTTCTGTGCCCAAGTCCTCCTGCAGGAGAGAAGGGGCAAAGGGAACTTTTGGAGGGGATCCTCAAGGTTCATTATCAAGAGAGTACAACTCTCTTTATTGCCGATCGATACATAGTCAATAAATATCTTAGTGACTTGGTGAATGTTATCTCGTTGTGATAAGCTTAGAAATGAGGTGCAATGATGGATATCAATTGTCAGAACTATCCCTGCTGTTTCCCTTAAAAAAGAATCATGTCAGGCCGGGCGCGGTGGCTCATGCCTGTAATCCCAGCACTTTGGGAGGCCGAGGCAGGTGGATCATGAGGTCAAGAGATCAAGACTATCCTGGACAACATGGTGAAACCCCGACTCTACTAAAAATACAAAAATTAGCCGGCGTGGTGGCGGGTGCTTGTAGTCCCAGCTGCTCCGGAGGCTGAGGCAGGAGAATCACTTGAACCTGGGAGGCAGAGGTTGCAGTGAGCTGAGATCGCGCCGCTGCACTCCAGCCTGGCGACAGAGCGAGGCTCCGTCTCACACACACACACACACACACAAAATAAAATAAATTAAAAAAAAAGAATCATGTCACCAAATATTCAACTTGTATCCCAAGACCTGTCAGTTGCTCTAGCCACAAGACCAAATGTTTAAGCTATGAGGATGACAAGTTAATTTAGATTAACAGAGCATTTTTATTGTAAACAACGTTTTGCATTAATCGCAAGCAAACTGAAGCAGCTAGGTAAGTCTACCTACCACATCCCAAAAAGGCCTTCCACTTTCTTGCTGTCCTGGGAATCTTCCCTGACTGGTCACATTTATCAGTCCTTGAAGGCCTACTGAACACTCAGGCCAAAGAGCTCCCCCTCTAAGTTCCATCAGAACGATACAACCTCCACTACCACCACAACAATGTCTACCATTTCCTGAGAACTTACCATGTGCTGGGCACCTTGCCACTCCCTTAACATATAACCTACTTTTTTTTTTAATTTTTGGCGACAGGTTTCACTCTGTTGCCCAGGCTGGAATGCAGTGGTGTGATTTCAGCTCACTGCAGCCTTGACCTCCTGGGCTCAAGTGATCCTCCCACATCCATCTCCCAAGCAGCTGGGACTACACGCGCATCCCACCGTGCCTGGCTAATTTTTGTATTTTTGTTGTTGTTGTTGTTGTTGAGATGGGGTTTCACCATGTTGCCCAGGCTGGTTTCGAACTCCTGAGCTCAGGAGATCCAGCTGCCTCAGTCTCCCAAAGTGCTGGAATTATAGGCATGAGCCACCACGCCCAGCCGTGTATTACCTACTTTAATCCTTACCACAGTTCCGGGAGGAAAGCGCTACTAGCACCATTATTTTATAAATGAGGAGAATAAGGAGAGATTAGGTAAACACCCAGGGTGGTAAGGACAGTAAATGACAGTGCTGGGCTATGTGGCTTAGAGTGTCTCCCCTCAATCTTGAAGCTACATTGCCTTAAAAAAATATTCGACCGGCCGGGCGCGGTGGCTCAAGCCTGTAATCCCAGCACTTTGGGAGGCCGAGACAGGCGGATCACGAGGTCAGGAGATCGAGACCATCCTGGCTAACACGGTGAAACCCCGTCTCTACTAAAAAAATACAAAAAACTAGCCGGGCGAGGTGGCGGGCGCCTGTAGTCCCAGCTACTCCGGAGGCTGAGGCAGGAGAATGGCGTGAACCCGGGAGGGGAGCTTGCAGTGAGCTGAGATCCGGCCACTGCACTCCAGTTCGGGCGACAGAGCAAGACTCCGTCTCAAAAAAAAAAAAAAAAAAAAAAAAAAAAAAAATTCGACCTTGCATTGTCGGTGACATATTTATGTACATGTTTTTGGACCCTCTCTTTGACATGGTAGACATAAGGTATTTAGCCTAGTGTCTGGCAGTAAGTGCTTGGTGCTTGATAAATGTTGGCCATTGTTGTTGTTGTTGTTGATATCAGTAATTATTTGTGGTGTGGCCCAGGACAGTCTCACCTCCACAATACTGTTGCAGTTGCAGAAGCATAAGAATCTGGCCTTACTGCTGCCAGATTTGGCAAATAAAAATATAGGATGCAATACTTGAGATGTACTTATACTAATTTTTTTTGTTGTTTATCTGAAATTCAGTGTTAACTGGGCATCCTGTATTTTATCTGGCAACCATCGTCGAGAATCTTAATAGCAATCAAGAGAGATGAGCACAGCACTATGGAGCAAGAACAACGTTCCCTGCTAAGCCATATGGTGCTGATTAGCAGTGTTGCAGGATTTCTGAGAAGGGAGGGCACAATGCGAACTGGGCAACCAGAGAAGGCTTCATAAAGGAGGTGGGATTCCCAGTCTAGTAGAGTGGGATTTTAAAGGTTTCTGGGCTATAGAAAGGGTTAGTGGAAACAGCAATAGACTGAGTGATTTTTTTTTTTTTTTTTTTTTTTTTTTTTTTTTTTTTTTTTTTTGAGACGGAGTCTCGCTCTGTCGCCCAGACTGGAGTGCAGTGGCTCAATCTCGGCTCACTGCAAGCTCCGCCTCCCGGGTTCACACCATTCTCCTGCCTCAGCCTCCCGAGTAGCTGGGACTACAGGCGCCCGCCACCTCGCCCGGCTAGTTTTTTGTATTTTTAGTAGAGACGGAGTTTCACCATTTTAGCCAGGATGGTCTCGATCTCCTGACCTCGTGATCCACCCGTCTCGGCCTCCCAAAGTGCTGGGATTACAGGCTTGAGCCACCGCGCCCGGCCAGACTAAGTGATTTTTAAAATGTGCTTATTATGGAAATAAATTCATAGGAACAAAGCTGAAAGAAAGGGATGATACCCCATAAGTGGTTTTTTTTTTTGAGACGGAGTTTTGCTCTGTTGCCCGGGCTAGAGTGCAGTGGCCGGATCTCAGCTCACTGCAAGCTCCGCCTCCCGGGTTTACGCCATTCTCCTGCCTCAGCCTCCAAGTAGCTGGGACTACAGGCGCCCGCCACCTCGCCCGGCTAGTTTTTTGTTTTTTTTTTCTTTGTATTTTTAGTAGAGACGGGGTTTCACCGTGTTAGCCAGGATGGTCTCGATCTCCTGACCTCGTGATCCACCTGTCTCGGCCTCCCAAAGTGCTGGGATTACAGGCTTGAGCCACTGCGCCCGGCCGGTTTTTTGTTTTGTTTTGTTTTGTTTTAACATCTGGGTCTTGCTTTGATGTAAGTTGGTATTGAAAGTACATAAGGCCAGGCCTGTAATCCTAGCACTTTGGGAGTTCGAGGAGGGTGGATCACCTGAGGTCAGAAGTTCGAGAGCAGCCTGACCAACGTGGTGAAGCCTCATCTCTACGGGAAAAAGAAAAAAATAATTAGCTGGTCATGGTGGTGCATGCCTGTAATCTCAGCTACTTGGGAGGCTGAGGCAGAAGAATTGCTTGAACCCGGGAGGCAGAGATTGCAGTGAGCCGAGATCGTGCCATTGCACTCCAGCCTAGGCAACAAGATTGAAAATCCATCTTGGCTGCGTGCAGTGGCACACGCCTGTAATCTCAGAACTTTGGGAGGCCAAGACAAGCGGATTACCTGAGGTCGGGAGTTCAAGACCAGTCTGACCAAAATGGAGAAACCCCATCTCTACTAAAAATACAAAATTAGCCTGGCGTGGTGATGCCTGCCTGTAATTCTAGCTACTCGGGAGGCTGAGGCAGGAGAATCACTTGAACCCAGGAGGCGCAGATTGCAGTGAGCCGAGATCATGCCATTGCACTCCAGCCTGGGAAACAAGAGCGAAACTCTGTCTCAAAAGAAAATCCATCTCAAAGAAAAAAAAAGAGTGCATAAGACGATGAGTTGTCCGTGACATTAACCTAAATTGGCCCAAGCAACACAGTTGCTACAAGGCTAGAGGCTTCATCATTCCTGGTCTCTTGTTAGCAGAAGTGGAATAAGCACAGATTTAACTTCTGAAACCCACCAGGCCCCAGGGAGAAGCAGTTGAGGTGTGCTGAGGAATAGGATAAGTCAGAGCTTTGTTAGAGAAAAGAAAATGGGACATACCTGCTGTCAAGGTGCTGCCCTAATCGTCTCACGTGGAGATGTGAAGTCAGAGAGATCTGCATAATGCATTGCATGGATAGAGCAGCCATTCCATGCCTTTATGTGTTAGGCACTGTAAGTACTTGATATAATTTAATTCTCATAGTACTCATATTTTGTATTGTTATCCTTACTTTGTAAAAATGGAAACAGAGGCTCAGAGAGCGGTTCGTTCACTGTTGGTCACCCAGCTAGCAAGTGGCAGAGCCAGGATTCAAATTTAGGTCTGCCAGATTTCAGATCCTGTTCCTTCTCTCCTTCACCACCCTGACATGAGCCAGTTTTCTGCCAGTCACCTTTAAAGAAACATTCTTCTTGTCCTCCGCTTAAGGGACAAGGACTATGTTCTCACCCCCAGTGACAGATTTCTTGTGGTTCAGATTGGTAACCAGATTACTCCTGGGTACTCAGGGTTTCCTATCAATAGCGGGGCATGTCAGCAAGCCTTCTTTTTCATCCTCTTGTCCTTAGGAGGGCAAATTCTCCCCTAAGGCATGCCTCCTAGATCCCTAGGCATCTTTTACTGGACTGCTAGGTGAGTCCTCAGTACCACCAAAGCCCCCTAAGTCACTGCAGTCTCTTCGTGACTTGAGAGGCCCCATTTTCCCCCAGGCCCTCTGTGTTTGGTGTCTCCACCAAAGAAAGGAAGGGAATAAAAAACCCATCTAATTAAAATAACTTTCCAGGTGGAGGGAACAAAATCCAGGCAGATTACTGCTCAGGGCAGGCTACCCACTAGCTTTTGCAAAAGTCTAGAAGGAGCCCACTTATGGCACAGAGTAGAGGGAAAGACACTTAAAACTATAAAAAGCAAAATGTTGTTAAAGGGCTATGAAAACAATCTATCTAATTTATTGGAACATGTTTTTCTAGCAGCTTTGAGTTGGAGCTGTGATTGCCTCCTGCAGGGATTTGTGACCTCATCCTTCCTCCCCCACCCTCCCCAAATGTAACTATAGGGTTTTCCCGTCATAACCTGACATATGGTTTGCAGCAGGAAGTGTGAAATCCCAGGAATGAGTAGAGACTCAGGTTTCAGACTCTAGAGAGACTCAGGTGAGCTACAAGGAAAGGCCTTTGTTTCGTATAAAAACAGAGTTGAAAAGAGAGTGGTTGGTGACCTCCTGGTTTGGAATGAGGTAATTAATTCTCCAGAAACTCCCACCAGTTTCCTGGGCAACAAAATCAATGTGTTGTTGCTAGAAAAACTGGGAATAATAAATTGGTTAAAATTACAGATTTCGTTTTTTATAAAAAAAAAAATACAGACTTCTTCCTTACCAACCCAAATATAGAACAAAACAAAACAATTCCAACACACACACACACAAGCACACACACACACACACTCCCTCTTTACCCTTTCACTCACCCTCACTCTTTAAAAAAAAAAATTAAGTTTATTCCTATCTAAATACTATCATGCTTGAGAAGATAAGAAAAGAGAAAGGTGGATCAAATCCCATGCAGAATTGTACACAGAACAAGACAGTTTTTGAATATTTTTTAGGCCAAATATTCTCACAGAGTGGGGTGGTGGTAGGGTCAGCATATAGTATCAGAATTCCTGGGGGTGTCATAGGGAGGGGCCAGTATGAGGTCTTTGTTGATCAAAAAGCAATTAAGATTTCTTTTTTAAAAGACTGGGAAACTCTTAGGCTGCCTTAGCTTTTATCCTTTCAAAACCAACTACAGTTTTTGTTTTGTTTTGTTTTGTTTTTTGATGACTAATTTAAGAACTAGGTGAATGGTGAGGTCTTCTCAGAAATCCTACTTATAGCATTTTCTGAACTCCTACTTGAAATCAAAGTCTATTTTTTTTTCCCCTCGCCTTCTCCCTGGGCAGCTGGGAATCTCTCATTGCATGGCCTGAGAATACAGACTCCACAGTCAAACTGCCTAGGTTTTACCCTGGCTCTCTCTCCCTGCCATTTCTCATCAATTTAAGATACTGTTGCTGTAAGATGAAATATTATTTTAAGCATCATCAAAAAAGAAAAAATGTGGTTAATTAAATTATGACACAATGCTAACATGCCATCAATTGTAGGACACATTCTAGTTTCAATGATGTTAAAATGTGACAAAAATTATTTTAGAATTGATGCACTATGGTATTTGTTTAGGAAATTTAATCTTTCCCTAACTTAACATCTCTCTATTTCATCTTTTCATTTAAAACATAGGAATAATAAGCACAGGATGTGGTGGCTCACGCCTGTAATCCCAGCACTTTGGGAGGCCAAGGCGGGCAGGTCACAAGGTCAGGAGATCGAGACCATCCTGGCTAACACGGTGAAACCCCGTTTCTACTAAAAATACAAAAAATTAGCTGGGCGTTGTGGCTGGCGCCTGTAGTCTCAGCTACTCAGGAGGCTGAGGCAGGAGAATGGCGTGAACCCGGGAGGCGGAGCTTGCAGTGAGCCAAGATGGCACCACTGCACTCCAGCCTGGGCCACAGAGCAAGACTCGGTCTCAAAAAAAAACCAAAAAACAAAAAAGGAACAATAATGTACCTACCTCAGGGTTGTTGTGAGGATTCAAGAGTCAGTTCATGTAAAATGCTCAGAACATTCCTTGGAACATAGTAAGTGCTTAATTAGCTATTGTTATGATTCACTATATCCCACTCAAATCGACAAATACTTGCTCAGTTGAAGTGTGGAGGTTTTCCTGGTTGTCATTCTACTAGAGGAAAAAAACAGCACAGTAACACCCACATATTGCAAACCATGATTTTAGAGAAATAAAAGCAGGCCAAATTGGGAGGATGGTAACAGATCGTTCCTCTCTGCCTTGGTCTCTGGGTGAGTTTCTCAAGTACACCCTGGTTCCCACAGAACAGCGTCTGGCTCCTCTGGTGATTGTTCTGTTATGGGAAGAGTTTTTGCATTCATGATGCTCTTGTGGATTATTTTTGCCAAGTTTTTTGTTGCTCTAAGCACTTCCTGGAGCCACCCCAGCCATAGGAGGATTCTGACCTCAGAGGGGGATGCCAGGCGGGGTTTGATGCAAACAATCCATGCTGTGCATGGGCCAGATGGTTCCACACAGCAAACACTGTTATTTCATTCACAAAAAAGTCAAAAACAAGCTGATTTCACCATTTTAGGCCTAACGAATGGAAAAGTGAACAGCCCTTTCTTGATAGGCAGGCCCATCTTGATGTAACTCAGTTTTGCAAATAGATGAACATAGGTGCAAATGAGAATTCCCAAAGTAACTGCTGGCTAGATGTAGATGGCTCCAAAATAAAACCCACAAGGGCAAGGCTCCAACTCCACATATGTTTTCCAGTCTCTTGGAAACTTTTGCATTTTGTTGTTGTCCTTAGCCTCCTGCTATCCCTAACTTCCTCCCAAGGTTATTGAAGAAATAGATATTTGGATGACTAGAATGTGATCTAGCTGGCACAGATTTAAAGACACATGGCTGTTTTTGCACCCAACCAAGTTTGATCAAAAAAGAAACTGCGTGGGAGTTGGCACACTGGGGCTTAGGATATCTAGATCCAGAGTTTGAAAAAGCACAGGACTGGGTTTAGGAGGCCTAAGTCCTTGCCGTCTTTTGGGTGATTCGGGTATCACTTTTCACCATACTCTTTTCATCTATACTCTATAGATAAGGAATCTAAGGACCAGTTCTTAGATTCCTTACCTATAGAGTATCTCCTAGCCCTACATCTCTATGAGTAAGGAATTTTGTAAACACTTCGGTCTGTTGGGCATCTTTAAACACCCCACAATGGTTAATTTTATGTTTCAGCTGTCTAGGCTATGGTCTCAGTTGTTTGGTCAGCTATTGCTACTCTAGATATTGCTGTGAAGGTGTTTTGTAGATGTGGTTAACATTCATAATCAGTTGACTGTAAGTAAAGTAAAGTGGATGACCTTCCATAATGCAGGTGAGCCTCATCCAATCCAGTTGAAGGCTTTCAGAGTAACAACTGAGGGATCCTGGGGAAGAAGAAATTCTGCCTCTAGGCTGCAACATAGAAATCCTGCCTGTGTTGAAATTCTGTTGGCATGCTCTAAAATTTTAGGCAGAAGCCTGCAATACCACTCTCATTTGAATTTCCAGTCTGCTAGCATGCTTTATGGATTTCAGACTTGCCAGCCTCCACAATTGTAGGAGCCAATTTAAAAAAAAATACATCGGCCGGGTGCAGTGGCTCAAGCCTGTAATCCCAGCACTTTGGGAGGCCAAGACGGTGGATCACAAGGTCAGGAGATCAAGATCATCCTGGCTAACCCCGTGAAACCCCGTCTCTACTAAAAAAAAATACAAAAAACTAGCCGGGCGAGGTGGCGGGCGCCTGTAGTCCCTGCTACTCGGGAGGCTGAGGCAGGAGAATGGCATAAACCCGGGAGGTGGAGCTTGCAGTGAGCTGAGATCCGGCCACTGCACTCCAGCCTAGGCGACAGAGCGAGACTCCATCTCAAAATAAAATAAAATAAATCTCTTTTTCTCTCTGCTACAGCCATTTGCCCTGATCACCTTGCACTTGACCTCCCTACCTGACTTTCTCAGTTCTGGCTTAATTTTCTGTGTTTGCCTCACCCCTCAGCTCTATATTTCTAGCTTCAACCTTGTGCTTTTCACCTAGATGACCATTATTTAAACTTTCTTTTTGGCCTTGGCTACCATTTATTTCCCTGAATAAAACTTCCTCTGATCTTCCTCCAACTCCGAGACTTCACAGGTCGACCCAGAGGGACCTGGATAGGTATGACTGAGTATGATTGAGCTCAGCTTGGTGCGGGCATGACTGTTTACATGCTCACAGCCTCCAGGGCTTCTGCGTTTCGGTGCTTCCATGGCTTACAACATTCTTGTCCTATATACCTCTGCTCAGAAACCACTTCCTCTATACAGCGTTCCTATACTTTTACAAAGGGTTAAAAAACAGCAGGACTCATTTCTACCTCCTGGGTGTTGAATTTCTTATTCATGTCACAGGAGACATGTGGTTACAAGAGGACATGTTTGTTAATTAAATGGGAGTGTGTATAATCACCCTTATTCACAAGGGTGATTTTTAAAAATACAGGTGTGTGTGTGTGTGTGTGTGTGTGTGAGGTTTCTTCACAGCAAATGTTCGCAAAGCTCTTGACGATCCATGGAAAGAGGTTGCTTGGCCAACCCCAAGAATTATTAGAAATGCAGACTTTGCTGTTGTTGGCTCTACTCTAGAAGACTCTTATCATAAACAAGTGCTTGCATTTATAAGGGGCACTGTACAGGAAGTCTAGGGTGTATTATGACTTCAGTGCATTGCCTGTCTGTCAATGTCTAAAGAGTCCTATATATGGTCTCAGTCTGCAGTGTGTTTAAGACATTTAGACATTTTCCTCTCCCTTGTACTCTAGTGGAATCAGGCTGAGCTTGTGTTATATAACACCACCGTCCCACCCTGTAATGAGCAACTTCTAAGGAGGAGGCAGCAGGGGGAACAAAGCCACCTGGCCTTTGCCAACCTCTCCAGGCTCTGCCAGTGCACCTGCAGAGAGCTCCGAGAGCTCGGCCTGGAAGAGAGACTAGTTATTATGTTTCATTGCATGAGATGACACAGTGCCTTTCCAAGACAGGCTGGACCCAAAACATCTCTGCCTTTGTTTCTTGGCCAAATTTTATCCAGGGTCTCCCAAGACTTAGGGGATCATTAAGCAGCTGCCTCATTGAACCCCTGCCTTTCACTCTCACCTCACCTGCTTTCAGAAATTTGATCGACTCAGACAGAAACATGAAATATTCATAAGAAGTTCCCAGTGAGTAGTGTCTCAAGAGCTTGCAGGGCTAAACTGGGGAAATGTCACATGTTGGTTTTACGCCTCAGTAGCACTTGCGCATGGTCCGTGTCCGACCCATCGGTGTACTAAATCAGACTGAAGTTTCATCACTATGCTTTGAGTATAAGACAAATATCACTCCCTCTCACATTGCCTGCTATTGCTAGAGTAGGAGAGGTTATCAATTAGGGCCCTTTCTGTTGGGACAGGAAACCCAATTCAAATTGGTTTAGTTGGAGAATGAACTGTATTGAATCAATCAACGAAAAAGCCCAGGGCTAGCTGGTTTCAGGAGTAGCTGGCTTCAAGGCTCAAATGAGGTCATCAGGCCTTGGTCTCTCTCCATCTCTAGGCTCTGCCTTCTGTTTGATTGGCTTCATTTTAAGCCTCCATGTGGTGGGCTTCAGTAGTTCCAAACTCCCCCTTGTGGTGGCAAGATGGCAGCAACAGTTCCAGCCTCTGTAGTATAAAGCAGGGGTCAACACATTTTTTTCGCCGGGCGCGGTGGCTCAAGCCTGTAATCCCAGCACTTTGGGAGGCCGAGGCGGGTGGACTCACGAGGTCAGGAGATCGAGACCCTCCTGGCTAACACGGTGAAACCCCGTCTCTACTAAAATACAAAAAACTAGCCGGGCGAGGTGGCGGGCGCCTGTAGTCCCAGCTACTCGGAGGCTGAGGCGGGAGAATGGCCGGAACCCGGGAGGCGGAGCTTGCAGTGAGCCGACATCGCGCCACTGCACTCCAGCCTGGGCGACACAGCGAAACTCCCTCTCAAAAAAAAAACACATTTTTTTCCATCAAGGTGCCAGATAGGAAAGATTTTAGGCTTTGTGGACTATGTGGTTTCTGTTGCAGCTGCTCAGCTCTGCTATTATAGTGTGAAAACAGCCATAGATAATACATAAATGAATGAGCATGGCTGTGTTTCAATAAAACTTTATTTACAAAAACAGACAGTGGGCAGGATTCAGTCTGCCAACTGTAGCTTGCCTACCCCTGTTAACTATGCAGAGTTGTTGTTGGAAAATGGCTGCTCAGCTGGGGATGTACCTTCTGGCTTCTCCTGTAATTGGGTATGGCCATATGACTGAGTTCTTGCTGAAAGAACCTAGGTGGAAGTTATGTGGACCCTTTCTAGGTCAAAACTTGTAATAAACAGGTATGCCCATTGCATTATTTACCTTCTGCAGCTGAATGCAGATGATGAAGAAATTTTCAGAGTGGCAGAGCCACAAGATAAGGGAGTCTGGTTCCTGAATCACTGTGTGGAGTGGATCCATTTAATGACCAAGAACAACTGCCTCAGACTGTTACGTGGGAAGGAAATACATTTCTATTGTGTTTGAGTCATTATACATTTTTTATTTATTTTCAACAGCATTTTACTTGCCTTAAGTAGTAAAGAAGTCAGTGTCAGAAAGAGTGCTGATGTATGAAATAATCATAATATGTGGCACTCAGTAGTTGTGCTATGGGAAGCAAGAAAACAGAATAGGCTGCAAAAATGGTGACTTGTGTTATGCCGTGGCAAAATAGTTCTTAAAACTATTTGGAAGACCAAGCAAATATATGCTGTCCCTGTAACTCTAGGGAAAGTCATTGTAAAGAGATAGAACATTAGTGTGTGTTACAGTTGAGTTATTTGCTGCTTATTGCACGTTATTAGTAGAAAAATACATTCCCTGGCATTAATTGGCCAGTTCATAAGCAGAAACAAAAGAGAATAAAGTGTCCCCAAATTTGGAAAAGCCTATTGATTCTGGACACCCAACTGGAGATAAGACTGAATCAGAAAACAAAACAAAACAAAAAAGACAAAAAAACCCCACCATAACCGTAAAACACAAACCCAATTGCCCTCCTCTAAAAAAAAAAAAAAAAAAAAAAAAAAAAAAAAAAAAAAGAAAATTTGAGGGGAGAAAAGCCCATTAAGAAATCTCAGTTAAATATAACAACTCAATTGTGCAGCAAAGGGCTCCTTTCCACCCAAACCTATTGTTCAGATGGTCTCAAAGTGGCTGCCATTAAATTGAGAGAAATCTATGGAGACAAGGAAGAAAATAATTTGAGCTTCAGAACTAGGTCTAGGAAAGAACTTTGGGTGTGGTTACTGGCACTTGGAATTTACTGGAAACAAATAAATGAGAAACTTTCTATTTCTGAGGGAATTGTATTACCAAAA
>NW_016808764.1:2679210-2690772 GCF_001698545.2 Rhinopithecus bieti
CCCGTCTCGGCCTCCCAAAGTGCTGGGATTACAGGCTTGAGCCACCGCGCCCGGCCCCCTTTTGAAGTCTTTAGCTCAAATGGTCTCTCTCGCTCTCTCCCTTTTTTTTTTTTCGTTCTTTTTTTAGAGACAGAGTTATTCTTTATTGCCTGGGTTGGAGTGCAGTGGCACAATTATAGCTCACTGCAGCCTGGAACTCCTGGACTCAAGCAATCCTCCTGCCTTGGCCTCTCAAAATGCTGGGATTACAGGTGTAAGCCACCATAGCTGGCTGGTCTCTTTTCCGTTCCACCCTTTATCCTTTTTTTTTTTTTTTTTTGAGTTACATACACATACATATATACTTCTCACTCACACAAATTATTTATGAGTGTAAGAGGTTGTAGTGAGAAATTGGTGACGAATAAGTAGAGGAAGGGCTTACACACACAGGGGTGCAAACCTCAAATGAAACAGACATGTCACCACCCTTAAGTCACCCACCACTGGTGAGTATCCCTGGCCCTTCACGTTACCTGGCCCCAACTTGTCTCTATGTTTTCGTTCTTCTCTCTCCCTCTATTTGTCTTTTTTCCCTTTACTTGTACCAAGAGCCAGACAAAAAGCCCTTGGATGCTCTGGAAAGACGAAGAAATTGGTAGATGGGAAATCTAACAATTGGATGATTTTTCAAATCGCTACTTGGAGGGGAGGCAGAATCGTGCCTGGGGTACAAAGCAAAGTAGGAGGACCACACTCAGCCTCTACTCTGTCATCCTGAGCAATTCAGCTCTGCCCCAATATGCACAACTTACTAAAATAGAAGAAATGTATAGAATAAAATAGAATAAATGGATTTTGCTCAACCCATCCTTTTTAGAAGTGTTATTATTATTATTATTATTTTAAAAGACAACTGTCTGTTTTATACAATCGTGTCCCTGGAGACTCACCCCAACCCCATGTGGCTTATCAAAGTGTTCATTAAAAATGTATCTTTCTCTTTCTGAGTTTTGTTAGCCTAAATTTGTCAATTTTCTGGCCGGGCGTGGTGGCTCAAGCCTGTAATCCCAGCACTTTGGGAGGCCGAGACCACGAGGTCAGGAGATCGAGACCATCCTGGCTAACACGGTGAAACTCCGTCTTTACTAAAAATACAAAAAACTAGCTGGGCGAGGTGGCGGGCACCTGTAGTCCCAGCTACTCCGGAGGTTGAGGCAAGAGAATGGCGGGCGGGAACCCGGGAGGCAGAGCTTGCAGTGAGCCGAGATCGCACCACTCACTCCAGCCTGGGGGATAGAGCCGAGACTCCGTCTCAAAAAAAAAAAAAAATTGGCAATTTTCTTTGCATTTTTATTGACATTTAAATTATCCTAGTGAGGTTTCACTACTGCTGATAGGTCTGCCAGCTTCCTCCTAATATAGGATTGCTCAACTCTTTCTCTACATTTTAGGAGAAAAACCAAGAAGATTTCTTCTTTATGTCCAGTGGAGTGTCTTTTGTCCTTCTCTGATGTCTTGGTACCAACTTCTGTTTGTTATTGAAGGATTTCCTGAGCAGCTTATCATGTTACTTTCCCATACAAAGATGATTCTTTCCCTAAAATAAATTTAGGTTCTAGCTGGTAATATCATAAAAGCTTTTTTTTTTAAACCTTGTTTCATATGTACTTGATAGAATTCAGTCATTTTAGCCCTGGAACTAAATTAACTTTCAACTCCAGCAGGGTTGTCATGTACAGTCGTACAGGTTGTACCCTAAGCCTCCGTAGGGAGCACCTTTTACCTATAGTCTATGTTACTGGTAATTTCTAGAGTTGTGTGGTCCACAACCTGTACAACTGTATCTTGTATAGTCCTGTCCCAAGGACCACCCACCATCCAACTAACTATTAAACTCAATGGCCGAATTCCAGATTTCTGGAAGAAAACATTTGGTGGTCCATTTTGGGCCAGCTGTCCACTCTTCTCCAATCAGATATGCTCAGACTGGAAACATCATGTTGTAGGCACAGAGGTCCAGAGCCTCAATGCCTTTGGGGAGTCCATCTGGGGGAAGTGGGAAACTGTTCTCAGAGAAGGGGTTGTATGAGAAGTGCAGACATCTCAAAACATGGCATTACCAAGGGCCAATGATAAGAAAAATGAATAGTCCAAAGGTATGTCGAATATAATCTAAGCTGATGTTTTTCAAACTATGAGGTATGACCCATTAATGGGCTATGATATCAATGTAGTGAATCAATTTCTAAACAACATAGAAATGAAATAAAGGAGATTAGAGATTAGGAAATATTAGCATGCAACCCACCTAGTAAAGTTAAACTAGTATATAAAGTGTGGATTGTTGTGCAACATGATCAAAAACCAAACCAAAGCCCAAACCATTTCACTCCTCTCTGCCTGCCCACAGGTTTGATGCAGGCGCCCTAGGGACATTTATCTGAGAGGATCTTTCTAGGCCTTGTCTCCCTCACTACTCCTGTGATCTTGCCTTATTTCCTTGCTAGGAAATCAAACCCTTCTTTGGTTCCTGAGCCCACCCTTATCTTGGCAGATGGTTGGTTGGAGTCTCCAGCCTGCAGAAGTAGGACCTCAATTTAGTTGTACTCATTTGAGCCCAGTATCCCAGTGGCATGGGGTATGTCCCAGAGACTTGCTTGCTTCCTGAACTACAGCCTGTGGCTACCTTTGCCTAATTGAAACAATTGAGTTTTGCTTAAATTTTCTGCTCTGTATTCTCTGTGCTATGGTTTTGTAAGCCAAGTTGTCCTGGAGACTGGACAATGTCGTTAACATCTCCCTCTTCCAATTGATAGGCACAGGTTATGTCCCTTGTCTGGATGAACCCATGAGTAGAATCCTGCTGCCTGCCTGTCTTCCAGGACTCCCTCCCACATGTTGCCCATGGAGATCACCTACAAGCTAGCTGGGAACAACAGTTTTTTGCATCAGGCATGTACATAGGACCACCTTCCACCTACTTCTCCCACCCATGGATTCCTTCTCTGGATCTGTAGGTTTATTGTCTCTGGCTTCCTATACCTGCTTCCTGTCCCTTGATTTTGGCGACTAGTTTGGATGTCCGTCTCTGCATCCATGGCCTTAGCTTTCCTACCTCCTTTCTCTTTTGAACTGGCCAAGCCTTCGAGGGACATCTACAAGTTCTTCTAATAATTCCCCTTATATAGGGTTGCTAGATTTAACAAATAAGAATATAGGCCGGGTGCGGTGGCTCAAGCCTGTAATCCCAGCACTTTGGGAGGCCAAGACGGGTAGATCACGAGGTCAGGAGATCGAGACCATCCTGGCTAATACAGTGAAACCCCGTCTCTACTAAAAAATACATAAAAAAAACTAGCCGGGCAAGGTGGCGGGCACCTGTAGTCCCAGCTGCGGGAGAGGCTGAGGCAGGAGGATGGCGTAAACCTGGGAGGCGGAGCTTTTAGTGAGCTGAGATCACGCCACTGCACTCCAGCCTGGGCGACAGAGTGAGACTCCGTCTCAAAAAAAAAAAAAAGAATGCAGGACACCTTGTTAAATTTACATTTCAGCTTAGCAACAAATTTACATTTCAGCTTAGCAAGAAATAATATTTGCATGTCCCATGCCATCTATGGGACATACTTCTGTTAGGAAATTATTCACTGTTTATCTGAAATTCAGATTTAATTGTGTATCCTGGTTGCCAGATAAAAAACAGGATACACAATTAAATCTGAATTTCAGATAAACAGTGAATAATTTCCTAATAGAAGCATGTCCCATAGATGGCATTTATCTCGCAACCCTACACCTACAGTTCCTTGCTGAGGAAATGGCCTTAAGCTCTTTATGCACAGGTAGGTGGTCACGCTGTGTCCCATAGGACCCCACCCGTACCCCATACCCAACATCATAGCTAATTGGATCAGGAGTGAGTACTTGACCCAAGGTCAGCTAGTGCATAGGTTGGCCCACAGTCTAAAAAGTAGCCTGGTGCAAGACCTTTGCACCAAAGGGAAATAGTGTTTAAGTGAATGGTTCTCTGTCAGGAGTAAGAGAGTAAGAGAATAATTAGTAAGAAAGAGTGAGAGAATCAGTTGGTAGGAAGAACAAAAGCCAAAAGACACATAGAGAGAATAAAACAGTAAATAGAATTCATGAAGTTGTAGAAGTGCTGAACAAGCAGCTCTATGGGGAGGGAAGAAGGGTGGAAAGGACTTGGTCAGTTGCAACAGGAGCAGCTGAAGTAGAAGGAGAGAGAAAGGAAACAGCGGAAGCATGGTGATGGTAGGATGCCAGGGACCAGTGAGCACCAGATCTGAAAGTCCATGAGATAACCTGCTGATTAGACTCCCAGCTTCCAGACTCCAAACCAAGAACAAAACTCCCTAAGACTTCCAAACTCCCTAGGCTGGGCCATGGTTCTTTTTCTTTCTGTGCAGTCCAGTGACTTAGCTTGGTTCACACAAGAGTCCTACCAACTTGACTGACCTTTCTCATTTCTATTTCTATCCTTAAAATGAATCTCCATAATTTCTGGTGTGAAGTTAACCTGACCTAGAAGGGAAGCACTCTTAGCTCTGTTTGTGCTGTTCAACACACTATCCAGGTGAAGGGGACCCACCCCACCTCTGTCCAGCTCTCACTGCCATGCAAATCTCCAGATACTGATACCTGCTGGAACTGACCTGGAACTTCCGACCCTAGGCCTTGTAGCACTGCCTGCCCCTATGAAATCTTGGTTCTGGAATCTTCCTGTCCTCACTGACCTAGTGCCTAGCACAGTGTCTGACACATGCCTGGAGAACAATGACTACATGCACAAATGCAGTCAAATTCATCTCTTTTGGCTTGAGTGGTTGTGGTGGAGAGGAGACAGAAGCTCTGAATGTGAGTTCTGGCTCTGCAGCTTCCTCGCTACATAACCATGGGCAAGCTACTCAAATCCTTTAAGCCTCCATTTTCTCCTCTGTGAAATGAGAATGGCATTATCTACGCTATTGTGAGGTTTAAAAAAGCAGACGTGTGAAAGCCTATATATAATAAGCCCTGTGAAAAACTTTACTGCATCTAAGTATAAGGAAGCTGCATTTTGTTAGGGTTGCACTTTATGAGACCTCAGATGAGTAGAAAATCAGCCTGGGCGACAGAGCAAGACTCTGTCTCAAAACAAACAAACAAACAAACAAACAAACAAACAAATCTTATGATATAAGATTCCTCTTGGCAAAGGAGGGCAACCATTTATGTTGGCCAGCTGGCAAGAGAAGAAACAGAGTTTATAGTGTTTATAGTTCGCTGGGATTGCAGGTCAAAAATCTTGCAATTTTGGACAAATTTTCATTTTTAGATTATTTGGATTGGATTCTTTTCTTTTCTTTTCTTTTTTTCCTTTTTTGAGACAGAGTCTCGCTCTGTCACCCAGGCTAGAGTGCAGTGGCACTATCTCGGCTCATTGCAAGCTCCGCCTCCCGGGTTTACGCCTCTCCTGCCTCAGCCTCCCAGTAGCTAGAACTACAGGTGCCCACCACCTCGCCCATTTAATTTTTTTTTTTTTTTTTTTTATTTTTAGTAGAGAGGGGTTTCACCCTGTTAGCCAGGATGGTCTCGATCTCCTGACCTCGTGATCCGCCCGTCTCAGCCTCCCAAAGTGCTGGGATTACAGGCGTGAGCCATCACTCCCGGTTTGGATTATTTTCAAAATTTCAAAACGATGAACCTTTATTATTACTTGTGTATTAGTCTCTTTTAAATGTACTTAAATCAAATTTGCTTAAAATGCCGCTGCCCCCAATTCCATGATTTGAGGGAGAAGAAGATGAAAAATGTACTTTGTGATACAAAATGGATGATTCTTTATGGTCCTGCACAGCTGCATGTCCCAGCATCACATTAACCTCTGGATCTTCTCAGCATTCACTCTGGAATGTTTTAAATGTCATAACAGTGTACTTTCAAAATAATATCCTTGTGCCCCCCCCCCCCCCGATCGTGTAGTATTGTCAGGATGTTTTATCTGGTGCCATATATCCTGCACATGACAAATCCATTTCCCCAAACAAACCATCACATATGTCCACACTGTCTATAAATTTTGAATCCTGACATCAACACTATTACCCTTTGACGTGTGGATTGTCCTGAGTTGTGCAAAATTGAGGGGATGATGTTTTTAAGGAATTAGGGGATGTCACTCTTTTCTTTCTGATGGGTCCCCTCTGGAGAAAGTGATGTCAGGAACATGCAAAATTTAACCCTGCTGGAGAAAGCCCTAGATACTCTCCCCAGGGTACCTGGAGATTCAGCCGGCCAGATCTGTAAGCATCTCCACCTCTGGGGGTGATAACAAGGTCACCCTATACTTTGGTTTGGCTTTATAATAATACATCTGGCATCAATAGAGATTCTTTCTTTTCAAAGTGCTTTCCTATTTATGATCTCATTTTGCCCTTGCAGGAGGAAGAAAGAGAGCTGGTTAGGAAGCAAACTTCAGTTTTCCGTGCTCTGTGGCCAAGCAAGTCACTTCACCATTCTCAGGTTCAGTTTCTCCATCTGTGAAGTGGTATTATAAGGGCTGTTGACTGCTTAGGGTTGTGTAAGTGCAAATGCTGCTGTGGGTTGGGCGGCGAATGCTTAAAGCAATACAAAAAGCCATAGACAGAAATGCACTGTGATGATAAAAGTCATTTAGACACTCTGGAAGTCGTAGAGCTGGAAGGAACTTCAGAAATAATAGTAAAGAGGTTTCAGTATTTTATCTCGTGAAGATGCACAGATGAAGCGTGGGCAGGAGCAGAACACATTACTTTGGTGGCTCAGATTTTTGGTCTCTCACTTTAAGAGGCACCTAAACTGTAAGCAAAATGCCATTGCTGGCATTGGCCCCTTCTCCACCCCTCTCTCTCACTCGCTCAAGAAAGCATACCAGAATGCTAGTGAAAGAGGTTATTATAAGAGTAACCTTGATTTCACTCTAATTTATTTTTCAAAAATGCAAACTCAGGATTCTTACATGGAACAAAACCCTGACCCAAACCGACTTAAGCAAGAGTTGGTATTTATTGACTTGTGAAATAAAAGAATATCCAGCAGTAGATGCTTTAGTCCTGGCTAGATCCAGGGGATCAAATGGTTTCGTCAGAACTTAGACTATTTATTCATCTCTAGGTTCTGCTTTTCTTTGTATCGACACTGTCAGACAGAGTCTTTTCATGAGTGATAAATGGCTGTTGGCAGGCTTCGGTTTGTATCCTCAAAGCTTAGCACCCCTGTGAAAAGACAGCTTTCTTCTCCCAGTAGTTTCAGTGTTAAGTTCTAGGATTAAGACTCATTGGACTGACTTGGAGTCACTGTCTCTGTCCTTCAATCAGCCACTGTTTCTAGGGCAGTGGGATATGCAGACTGCCTAGGACTACATCCTCTCTCTCTTCCTTTCTCTCCAGGATGGAAGTGTGGATGGAGGTGGCATCAGCCTCATTTGAACCCACATGAACTAAGAGGGGCTATGGGGATATTCCCCAAAGGAAGACTGAGGGGCATTACTAGAAAATGGGAGAATGGAAGCAGAGTGGGCAAAACCAACAGATGTTCACTACAGCAGATAAAAAACTTGGCAAATTATTAGTGAGCAAGTACTTATAACACATGTGGCGCGTGGGGCTGTGAGTCACCAGTGTGTTAGCACAATATGGTCAAAAACCTCTGATCCAATTCAACCTGCTCATCTGAATGATTTTATCAGCATTTAATAAGTTTGTTTTGGACATAATGAGTTACAGTTTTGTTTGTGGTTTTGACACCTGATTAGAGGTTTCATCAGTGTAAGAAGCCAACCTAGGAGCTCTTCTCACAAGTTTCCCGGGAGAGAAATTGCCCCTCCAAACGTGAGGAGTCCCACTTTATATAGATAGCATCCACATTTCTTGCAGTGGAAAACAAACCTTATAAAATGTAATACGTTTGGTTTCCTAACTTTTTCTTGACCCTGGGGTGGTAGAAGGAAGCGCAGGTTTTATCACCTGGATTTAGAGACAAGGAAATTGAAATGGAGAGAGAATTGGGCTCACGTGCAGGCAGCATGTCTAGCTGCCTCCATAGTGTGATCTGAGATACCCCGTGAGGCCTACTATTACTCTAAACCTCTAAAATAATAAATAAATAAATAAATAAATAAATAAATAAATAAGTCTCTGCCACCGAAGTGCTTCTTAATGAGATGTGTGTAGTTTAATGGGACCAAGGCGTTGGATCACTTGAAGGACAATGTATAATTAATGCGTTTTTGCAAGTTGGTTCAATTCAACAAATAGTTATTGAGGATCTACTACTAGTTCTATCACTGAGGATGTTTTGGTTACAAGTACAGGCATACCCTGAATATATTGCAGGTTCGGCTCCAGATCACCACAATAAAGTGAATGTTACAATAAAGCTAGTCACATGAATTTTTTGTTTTCCCAGTGCATATAAAAGTTATGTTTACACTATACTGTAGTCTGTTAAATGTAGTATGATGTATAAAAATACACATATCTTAATTTAAAAATATTTTATTGCTAAACAATGCTGACACAGAAACACAAAGTGAGTACATGCTGTTGGAAAAATGGTGCCGATAGACTTGCTTGACACAGAGTTGTCACAAACCTTCAATTTGTGAAAAATTCAATATCTGCAAAGTGCAATGAAACGAGGTGTGCCTGCAATAGCAAACCCCATTTCAACAGACTTAACATATAAAAGGAATTTATTGACAACCCAGTGATAAGGTGACCTTCAGGTGAGGCTTGATCCAGAAGTTCAACAATGTCATAATACCAAAGACCTAGTTTTTTCTCCTTTTCTTCTCAGGCTGCCAGGTATCTGCCTCATCCTAAGACTGGCTGCCTGATGATCACAGGGTGGCTGCCAGAATGTTCTGAGAATTACGTGCTTCCTCATTTATACCCGGGATGAGAAAGCAGCTGTCCAAGGAGTTTGTAAGTGTGAGACACAGTTCCTTCCCAGGCAGTATCTCCTCACATCTCTCTGGTTCAAACTGGGCCACGTGCTGCCTATTCCTAAACCAAACTTGGTGGCTAGGAGGAGGGGATGTGCTGAAAACCAAGGATCATGCCTGGCACCACCTTCTGTAGTGGCATATGGGCTGTGGGGAGACGGGTCTTGCCTGAATGAAAACCTGGGTGCTGTTAACAGGAGGAAGGGAAATAAATGCAAAACCACCCCTCATTAGGAGCTGAATCTCTTTGTCAAAGAGTACAATAGTAATAAGTATTTGTAAATAGAACAAAGGAAATCAAGTTTCAAGGGCAGAAAGGGAGAATAATTTTATTTTTTATTTTATTTTATTTTTAATTTTTTGAGACGGAGTCTTGCTCTGTCGCCCAGGCTGGAGTGCAGTGGCGCGATCTCGGCTCACTGCAAGCTCCGCCTCCCGGGTTCACGCCATTCTCCTGCCTCAGCCTCTGGAGTAGCTGGGACTACAGGCGCCCGCCACCTCGCCCGGCTAGTTTTTTGTATTTTTTTTGTAGTAGAGACGGGGTTTCACTGTATTAGCCAGGATGGTCTCGATCTCCTGACCTCGTGATCCGCCCGTCTCGGCCTCCCAAAGTGCTGGGATTACAGGCTTGAGCCACCGCGCCCGGCCTATTTTAATTTTAGACATGCTGAGTTTGAAGTATCTGCAGAATATGTGGACAATGCTGTTGAGGAGTAAGTTGGAAATAAGGACCCAGGACTTAGCTTTGGGCTGGTGCTGTTGATATAGTGGTTAAAGCCACGACAAGAGAGGCCAGCAGGTGCAGGGCAAGCCCCCCTGGGTGGCGCAGGGTGAGCGGAGCCCTGACACCGCATGATCTGGGCTTATGAGGGAAAAGGAAGGGGGCCTCACGGGATTGGAAAAGTGAGGAGAACACTGTATTAAGAAGGCGCAGGGAGAGGCCGGGCGCGGTGGCCTGTAATCCCAGCACTTTGGGAAGGAGATCGACACCATCCTGGCTAACACAGTGAAACTCTGTCTCTATTAAAAATACAAAAAATTAGCCGGGCGTGGTGGTGGGCGCCTGTAGTCCCAGCTGCTCGGGAGGCTGAGGCAGGAGAATCACTTGAACCCGGGAGGTGGAGGTTGCAGCCAGCTGAGATGGCGCCACTGCACTCCAGTCTGGGCAATAGCGCAAGACTTCGTCTCACACACATACACACACAAAAGAAGGCGTACGGAGAAAAGCAGTTCATGAAGTGCGGAGGCATTGTCTTAGAGGTAAGATGAGGCCTTAGCTGTTTCTGTTCAGTTTGGCCACAGTTAAGTCCCTGGTGGTCTCTGTGGAGGGATGTGGAGTGGTGGAGGAGGAGTCAGTGAGGGGAGGATGGGAAGTGATGAGGCTGAGGATCTCACCCTGCAGAGCCTGTCTCTGAAGGCCCAGAGGAGAGGAAGAGAGGGCAAAACTCAGAGAAGAGGGAAGACACTTTTTTTTTTTCCCTGAAAGGGTTTTGAAGAGGTTGAGTACTTTTTGTGCCAGGCCACCTAAACTGATGATGCTCCTCTCCCTGGACAGGGGAGCAGATGTGGACAGAGAAGGTGGGGTCTGAGATCTGCTACAGATGATGGACTACAGTATACAGACCCCAAATACTTCCTTTCTGATACAGTTAGGATATTTTCCCCTGCCCAAATCTCATGTTGAAATGTAATCCCCAATGTTGGAGGTGAGGACTGGTGGGAGGTGTTTGGATCATGGGGGCCAATCCCTCATGAGTGGCTTGGGCCAACCCCTTGGTGATAAGTGAGCTCTGGCTCTGACTTCACGTGAGATCTGGTCATTTAAAAGCGTGTGGCATCTCCCTACCCCACACCCAGCGCTCTCTCTCTCTCTCTCTCTTTTGCTTTTGCAATGTGAAGTGTTCATTCCCGCTTCACCTTCCACCATGATTGGAAGTTTCCCCAGGCCTCCCAAGGAGCACATGCCAGCACTATTTCCTGCACAGCATGCAGAACCATGAGCCAATTAAACCTCTTTTCTGATAAATTACCCAGTCTGAAGTACTTCTTCATAGCAATGCAATAATGGCCTAACACACCCCTCCTAGACTGGATAAGGACTATGTCACCTTGGGGTGCCCATCTGTAATGCACTCAGGTATCTAGGTACCTTTCCACTCTTCTCATTGACCCAGAGCCAACCCAAGGACATCTTCCAGTGGCCACTTGGGCATGCTGGGTGGTAGCAGGTATCTCCATTGACTCTATCTGCCACCTAACCCTGAAGGAAGGTACGAGGGTCCCTTCAAACTCCATACAAAGACCTTCCAGAGTGCCCACTGTGCAGATTGCCTGGTACAATGTCCAGCCTCCCCAGCCCCTCTATCTTCACCTCTATCTTTCTCTTGCAACTTGACCTTCACCAGTTTTGAAATCCCTAATTGACCTGGGTGGGCATGGGCCTTGGGAGGATCCGATGAACGTTCTTTTTATTTTCTCACTCCCCCCTGCCACGAACATTCTTTAATAGGCCTTAGCCCTTTATCTCTTCTTCTGTCTTCCTGCCTCAAGGGCCCTATTGCCCCTTCCTTCCCTCCTTCCCTCCCTCCCTCCCTCCCTCC
>NW_016808764.1:2693367-2708838 GCF_001698545.2 Rhinopithecus bieti
TCCTTCCTTCCTTCCTTCTTTCTTTCCTTCTTTCTTTTCTCTTCTCTTCTCCTCTCTTTTCTTTTCTCTCTGTCAGGCCTCTGAGCCCAAGCTAAGCCATCGCATCCCCTGTGACTTGCACGTCTACGCCCAGATGGCCTGAAGTAACTGAAGAGTAACAAAAGAACTGCAAATGCCCTGCCCCGCCTTAACTGATGACATTCCACCACAAAATAAGTGAAAATGGCCGGTCCTTGCCTTAAGCGATAACATCACCTTGTGAAATTCCTTTTCCTGGCTCATCCTGGCTCAAAAAGCTCCCCCACTGAGCACTTTGTGACCCCCCCACTCCTGCCCGCCAGAGAACAACCCCCCCTTGACTGTAATTTTCCTTTTACCTACCCAAATCCTATAAAACGGCCCCACCCTTATCTCCCTTTGCTAACTCTCTTTTCGGACTCAGCCCTCCTGCACCCAGGTGATTAAAAAGCTTTATTGCTCACACAAAGCCTGTTTGGTGGTCTCTTCACGCGGACTCGCATGACACTCTCTTTCCCTCCTTCCCTCTTTCTCTCTTTCTCTCTCTTTCTCTCTTTCTTTCTTTCTTTCTTTTTCTTGATGGTATCTTGCTCTGTTGCCCAGGCTGGAGTGCAGTGGTACGATCTCAGCTTACTGCAGCCTCCACCTCCTGGGTTCAAGCAATTCTCCTGCCTCAGCTTCCTGAATAGCTGGGACTACAGGCACTTGCCTCCATGCCCGGCTAATTTTTGTGTCTTTTGTAGAGACGGGGTTTCACCATGTTGGCCAGGCTGGTCTTGATCTCCTGACCTCAGATGATCTGCCTGCCTCAGCCTCCCAAAGTGCTGGGATTACAGGCGTAATTAAAGGCCTGCCCCTTTCATTTCATTGAGTGTCCCTGCTGACCCTGTCCCTCACTGCCTGTCCCAATGGGAAACACCCGAGACTGGAGGGCAGGGCCTAAGGACAAGCTGCAGGGTCGGGGCATGTCAAAGAGTTTCTGCTCAGTTGCTTCTCTCTCCCACTCTGCTGTTCCTTACTACTTCAGACAGAAAATCCCAAAGAGGGTGTTTCTGTGGCTTGGCGAAGGGAGGAGAGAGTTCATGGGTTCTCAGGAATGCTACAGTTAATGCCTCTAATTAACACCCCAGGCGCTTCTGCTACACTGCGCTGCTGCTTTGTAATCATCTCCCTCCACTCTGCCTCAGACGTGAGCTCTGGAACTGTGAGCCATCTGGGAGGTGCAAGAGGATTCCAGGAAAGGGCAGGAAGGCCTCATAGGAGTTTCAGTATGTACTTGGCCAGGACTAAAGTCTGTCTTCATCTAGGCTCTAGGTGCTGACTTCTATAACAGGGGAGCTGTTAGCTTCTTCCTGGGAATCCACCTTCTACCCCACACCCAAAAGCAGATCACCATCCACTTAGGCCTCCAAGTGCTTCAGGCCTTGTATTCCACCTCTGCCTATTTTGAACCAGCAACTGATTTCAGCAGGAATTCACTGAGACTGACGTCCTCTGTGCTCAGCACTGTGTGCCAATAGTATGGCCACACAAGTAGATTTTTCCTGTCTCTCTTTTCTTGTACTAATGGTTCAGCTCTAAAGATAAGACTTATGTAAGTAAAATAAGCAGAAGACCTTTTTTGTTTTTTTTTTTAAAGTCAATAAATTCTTATTCAAAGAATTCCATGTTGTGATTTCTTCCACTGTCCATCAAGGTCACTTTAGATCCCCTAAAAGCTGGAGTCAAAAGATCTTCAAGTTTACCCTTTTAATGAAACTGATCCAGCTGTCCTGTCAGCCCATAATTACTTTGGCTTCTGTCATCTCCTTTTAATATGGGTATACTGATGAAGACTTCAAAATTCACCAAGAATCTTTGGGATCTAATTTCTTCAACCAATTTACTTTAGGGTACTTTTGACTGTAAGTGGTGGGAATCTGCCTGGTTCTCAATTTGACACCCTCTCAACATGAATGAGTTCAAATCACATTCATTCCTGAGCGATCACTCAAGAATGGTACAGATGTGTGGAATATGCCAATACCTAAGGTAAAAAAGTAGATTATCTGGTTTTTCATAACGTTTAGTAACTGTCTTTTTCAAACTTTTAGCAACTGTCTTGTAGTGCCTTCCCACAGATCTAACAATAGTCCTGTGAGTAAAGTAAAACCAGAGTTACTCTATCAGGCGTTTCCAACGACGTGCAGGCTACACGAAAAGCCCCATCAGGTTTTTTTTTTTTTTTTTTTGAGACAGAGTCTCGCTCCGTCTCCCAGGCCAGAGTGCAGTGGTGCGATCTCCGCCCACTGCAAGCTCCGCCTCCCGGGTTCACCCCATTCTCCTTTCGCAGCCTTCCTTGTAGCTGGGACTACAGACACCCGCCACCACGCCTGGCTAATTGGTTTTTTTTTTCGTATTTTTAGTAGAGACAGGGTTTCACCGTGTTAACCAGGATGGTCTCCATCTCCTGACCTCGTGATCCGTCCATCTCGGCCTCCCAAAGTGCTGGGATTATAGGCGTGAGCCACCGCGCCCGGCCGCAGAAGACCTATTAACTTCATATTAAGTTCCTGAAGGAATATAATCAAGGGGGAGTCAGTATAAGGTAAAGTTGTGTATTCAATATGGTAGCCACTAGCCACAAGCTATTTATTTATTTTTTTATTTATTTTTGAGACGGAGTCTCGCTCTGTCGCCCAGGCTGGAGTGCAGTGGCGCGATCTCGTCTCACTGCAAGCTCCGCCTCCCGGGTTTACGCCATTCTCCTGCCTCAGCCTCCCGAGTAGCTGGGACTACAGGCGCCCGCCGTCTCGCCCGGCTAGTTTTTTGTATTTTTTTTAGTAGAGACGGGGTTTCACCGTGTTAGCCAGGATGGTCTGGATCTCCTGACCTCGTGATCCACCCGTCTCGGCCTCCCAAAGTGCTGGGATTACAGGCTTGAGCCACCGCGCCCGGCCATTCCACAAGCTATTTAAATGTAAATTAAAGAAAATTAAATGAAGTAAAAATGTAGTTTCTCAGTCATACTAGGCATAGTAGGGGCTCAAGAGCCACATGTACCTAGTGGCCATTATATGGGAGAATGCAACATTAACCTTCTCACTAGAGAAAGTCCTATTGTTGGCCTGCAGTAATAGAGGCCAATTTCACAATGTAGGTGTGGCTCCACCTGGGCCTGGAAGTATAGCAGAATTAGAAAAGGAGGGAAAGGGTCTTCCAGGTGGGACAAATGGTGTTAAGAGATTGGAATGAACCTGGCATACTGGGCCAACACTCAGCAGAAGAGGACCAGCTGGAGTAGAACATTCCTTTTGAGGAACTGGGAAAGGCATCATTACTGATGGTAACAGGCACAGAGAATGCAATGGAGAAGCCCAACCTCCTTCTCTCAATTCTCAATTGAAATTGAGATTGATGGGATTCCCATAATCCCACCCTTCACATTTACTCCACCCCATCAAGAGGAGAGGGTTCTGATTCAACCTTGGGCTTCTGATCTTGGAGGGTGGCAGCTTGGAGTCCTAACTAGTTATCTGCTCTATTTGAAAACACTGCTGGGAATGGACTGTGTTGGGGACCTGAACCTGCAACCTGTGACCTACCTCCCCACCTAAGCTGGCCTTTGAACCTGCTTTGTCACTGAGAAATGATGAAAAGCCCAGAAGTCAGCCCCACTTGAATTCAATTACTGGCACCTCTACTCACCAACCAAGTGCTTGTAGGCAAGTAATTTACTCCAAACCTCAGTTTACCCATCTACAAAATAGCACTGGCCTCATAGGATAGTTACGATGGTTCAATGGGATAACAGTTGCAAGGGGCTTGGCATAGTTCACAGCCAAATGCAATGAATAATCTATTCATTATGTTATTCCGCTATCACACTGCAGCTGTTTGCAGGTTCACTGCTGTTACTGTATCTGCTTCCTTCAGAATTAAAATTCCTTTAAATACGATTGAATCCATCAGTTTTTTTCTCTAATGATTTGTGTTCTTTGTGTCTTATATAAAAAATGTTTCCTACCTCAAGATCTTAAAGATTGTCACCTATATTTTCTTCTAAAAGTGTTTTAAGTATATTTTAATTATAGAATAATATACTTAAAAGGTGCATGGATGATAAAAGTATAGCTCCAGGAATTTTCATAAAGTCCACACATCTATGTAAGCAGATCCAGATTAAGAAAGAGTGGCCGGGCGTGGTGGCTCAAGCCTGTAATCCCAGCACTTTGGGAGGCCGAGACGGGCGGATCACGAGGTCAGGAGTTCGAGACCATCCTGGCTAACACGGTGAAACCCTGTCTCTACTAAAAAATACAAAAAAAGCTAGCCGGGCGAGGTGGCTGGCGCCTATAGTCCCAGCTACTTGGGAGGCTGAGGCAGCAGAATGGCTTAAACCCGGGAGGCGGAGCTTGCAGTGAGCTGAGATCCGGCCACTGCACTCCAGCCCGGGCGACAGAGCGAGACTCAGTCTCAAAAAAAAAAAAAAAAGAAAGAGAATCATCAGAAGCCAGGGAGCCTCACTTGGGCCTCCTTTAGTCACAAGCCCCCTCGCCAGGGTAAGTATTAATCTGACTTCTAATGTAACAATTTAGTTTTTCCTGTTTTGAACTGTATAAAGGCCTACAGATGCAGCATATACTCTTAGGTGTCTGGGTCCTATTGGTGCAATTCATTCACACTATGCATACAGCCATAGCTTTTTCATTCTTATGGCTTTACACTTTTCAACTGTATGGATAGACCACAATTTATCCATTTCACTGTTTTTAGACATTTGAGTAATTTCCAATTTTTGACTACAACGAACAGTGCTGCAATTGTATGTGCCTTTTGGTGAACATACGTACATATTTCTGTTGGGTGTGCAGGCCCAGGAGAGGATCATTCCTCAGTTGTTATCATAGTCTCCAAATGTTACAGCAGGAAGAAGGCTTGGGGTACATCCAGTCTGCCCTGTTGCAGAGAAGGGGAATACGGCCCAATGAGGACAGTGATCTGCTGAGGTCCTGCGGCTCACATGTGGCAGAACTGGGTATCCTAAGAGCCAGAACCCTAATTTGTCCTGCTTTTCTTCAAGTTCTGTACCAGTACACCCCTGCTCACCTCCTCCAGCTCCTCAAACTAGGAGCTCCAATTAAGGAAACTGCAGCCCCGTGGGGCATTGACATTATTGCTTTCCTTTTTCTTCTCCTTTTTTAGAGCCATGGCCTCACTGTGCTGCCCCAGCTGGAGTGCAATGGCACAATCACAGCTCACTGCAGCCTCAAACTCCTGGGCTCAAGTGATCCTCCCACTTCAGCCTCCTGAGTAGTTGAGACTACAGACATGTACCACCATACCTGGCTAATTAAAAAAAAAATAGATATGTGGTTTTGCTATGTTGCCCAGGCTGGTCTTGAACTCCTGGCCTCAAGCAATTCTTTCACGTGGGCTTCCCAAAGCACTGGGAGTACAGGTGTGAGCCACCACACCTGCTTGATACTGCTTTCTCAACTCAGCTTCAATTTTCCCTCCTTTTTGGTCAAACATTCCCTAAAAGCCCAGAATACCTCCATGCCTTTTTGTTCCAAGTCTGCTGTAGCTGTTGTCCTCCATGGTCTTCTCTGAACACGCCCTGCTGCCCTGCAACATCTCCTTTTCATTTTCAGCATACCTGGTAGCTTCCTTCTCTAGGACTCTCTAGCACTGTCTAGTATGTGGTATGGACCTGTCTGATAATTCCATTACACTTAAAATAAAAGCCCCTGCCCTCACCTGGCTCCTTGACAGCTGGTGATAATGCATGTATGACCCACCAACCATGGCTCCTTCCATTGGCTATCTCGGACCTCCTTGGATTTATAATGTCCAACTGTATTGCTATAATCCTAGGGTGTGGGAGGCAGCATGGAAAGAGACAAGATGCTGCAAACCTAGCTGTAGAAGCGACCTGCCTAGGCTGGGCTGGGTCCCCTCGGCCAGGCACTGCTACGGGGCACTGGCATATTCCACCCAGGGCAGCTCTTTCTTCTGTTCAGTGACTTTGTCAACTTTGGTGCTGCTGAACCATCAAGACATTACTGTGAGGGCCCACTCCTTTACCTCCTTTAAATGTCAGGCTTCCAAAGAAGCCTTTCCTGACACTCCTAGATAGATTACACACCACTCCACTTCCAGCAACCCAATTTCCCTTCCCTTCCCTTTTATTTCTCTTTAACACTTATCACTGCCTTACATACTATATTTTTATTTTATTGCTTGTCTTTTCCAGCTAGAATGTAAACTCCATATAGGCCAAGATTTTGGTTGATTTTGGTTTTTACTCTATTGCTGCCACTTAGACTGGTGCCTGGCATATCGGAGGACTAAAAAAAATTTGCTAAATATGTGAATAAATTCAGAAGTTATCTAGAATTGGTGTCTTGGTCCTGCTTACTATCCTTTTTAGGTCTTCAAACTCTAAAGCATTGATTTTACCCTCTTTCTAAGGCTACATGACATTACCTAGACATTTGCCACATAAAAGATCTGTTGGTAAGTGATTTTTATTTGATGAAGGGGGAATTTCTCCCTTTTATTGCAACACAAGGTCTGGCATGTGAGTTGCATGGAAGAGGACACTTCAGCTGAATAGTAGGTCAACTTTGGCTGAAGCTGGAACAAAACAGCCCCCAAGTTTGACATCCACTGAGTGTTCTGCTGCCAGGTAGGGGCAGGGCTCGGTCATCGTTGAGTCCCTTGTGGTGCCACTGAGCATAGTGCCTGGAACATAATAGGTGCTTGATAAATACTGCCCAATCCAGTCTTTCTCATGTACTTCATTCTCTGCTTTTCTCAGTCGGTTGAATTTTGGGAAATTGCATAAGGGGATATTATTCAGCCTTAAAAAAAAGAAGGAGGTCCTGCTATTTGTGTCAACATGGATGAACCTGCATAACATTATGCTAAGTAAAATAAGCCAGATACAGAAAGAAAAATACTGCATTACCCCTCATTTTATTTGTGGAACCTAGAAAAAAAGAAAAGTCAAATACATAGAAACAGAATTAAATGGTGGTTAATGGGTGGTTTATCGGCACCTTAGCGTCAGGAAGAGTGTAAGTTTTTTTTTTTTTTTTTTTTTTTTTTTTTTTTTTTTTGTTTTTTTTGAGACAGAGAGTTGGCTGGCTGTCTGCCCATGCATTGGCTGGCGGCTGTGCCGCGGATCTCACGCTCCTGCAAGGGGCCGCCTTCCAGGTCAACAACTGGCCATTCTTCCCTGCCTCCAGCCAGTTCCCAAGTTAGCTGGGGACATACTACAGGTGCCGCGTCGCGCGCGCCCGGAGCCCATAGTTTTTTGTATTCTTTAGTAGAGCACATTGGGGTTGTGCGCGTATTTGAGGGCCAAGGATGGTCTCGATCTTCCCCCCTCCCTGATCCCCCCCAATTGTGATCCGCCGTCTCGGGCCCCACTTCTCCAATAGTGCTGGGATTACAGGCGTTGGAGCACGCTGCCTGGATTTCCTCGTGTAAGATTAGTGATTTTCTTTGAAATAAGTTGCTACTCTCAGAAGAAGGAGAGACTTCCACCTATCAACCCCACTCCACCCAGAGAGTCTGTGTAGCAGATGGACTGTGCGCCTCCTCGCGCCGAATTTTTGTATTATTGGGGCGCGGTCTTGGGGTCCAGGTGGGATCTCATAGAGGCGGCTGTTCATGCGAGACGTGCATTTTCAAGACTAGGGGAACAGGTGCAAAATCGGGGATAACAAGAGGAGGTGAGAGTGGGGGCGCCAAAGAAAGAGTGCTAGCAATGAAACGGAGGGATTGGGGGGCGAGCTTAGCACAGTACACATGCTTAGGTTTTAGACTTTGAAACTGCTTTTGCGTTTGTCGTTAGTAGAGTTGTTATTTTAAGGTATAGCCCAAATCTTCGGTAGTTTTGATATACATATAGTGACAAATCTCACAGTTACCACTTTTTTGCTGTGTGTGTGTGGGCAAGAGCACCTAAAATATATTGTTTAGCAATTTCCAGGTACAATCAATTATTAGTAATTGTAGTCCTCATGTTTGGGTACATTAATCTCTAAATGTATTTACCGCTAACATATCTGAACGTGGATACCTTTGCCTAAATATCTCATTTCTGTCCCTGCATAACACTTTAATTCTGTTTCTATGTATTATAACTATTTCCCTTTTTTAGGTTCCACAATAAAATGAGAGATATATGCAGTTTTTTCTTTCTGTATCTGGCTTATTTTACATTAGCATGAATGTCCTGCAGGTTCATCCTGTTGGAACAAATAGCAGGATCTCCTTTTTTTTTATTTTTTTTTTTGCTTAAGGCTGAATGATATTCCTTATGCAATTTCTTTATCCATCATCTGTCAACAGACAGGAGTTGTTTTCCATATCTTGACCTATTTGCAGCTGAAGGGCACTGGAAAACTGCTGATTGGCGTGTATACTACGTGAGATTTTTGAATCTATTACTTTTTTCTTCTTTAAGTTGTATCTCCTCGAATGCTCTCCAATAATCACCAATGTCAGAGGAGAAGCCCGAACCCCGCGGATATGTGCACGAGGTCAGTACATAGAGCAGCATTTTTGTTAATATGCTGCCTCTTTCCATATATAGTAGTTCCCTCGCTTTCGCGCTCTTGAAGCTGCTGGACGTCTTTGTAGACCAAGACATGGCGGGAGCTGGGAACAGGTTTGTTATATCACAGCCTGTAGCTGGAAGGCTCCACTCAGAGCTTGTCATCGCTGCAGTCCTCCAACTCGGGCAATCCTCTGGCGAAGAGGGAGAGAGACGGTCAAAACCATTTCGTGGCCGCTCCTTATGTGGAATCTGACTCATATTGACTCTGAGCTCCCAGTGGCTCTTAGCTCTTGGCTATTAAAGGAGTTGAGCAGGCTGCAGGAAAGGTGAAACTCTTGTAGCTCAAGTTAAGGCTACCCAGTGGCGACAGAATCTGCTCATGATAGATGTGGCAGGTTGCGGCCTTTGACTTTACACATAACGCCGGCATTGCCATATCCTAGATCTGATGAGGACCCTAGGGGACGGGGCACCTCCTCTTGGTGGGGAAGAGAACTCCCGCATATATACCTCATGAAGTTTAGTGAATTAGAGTGGTGTGCCAAGAGCTCTTCAGTTTGACGTCTATGTTTTATGAAGATGTAATATGGATACTCAGATTTTTAAAATTTGCTCGCGGCTCTCTCCCGAGGAATAATGAGAGAGCCAACATTTTTAGTTGCTCTGTTCTCCCTGCTCCAGCACCATCTGTGCTAAGGTAGCTGTTTCGTGGTGTCTTTCTTTTAGGTCTACATGAATAGCCTTCAAGTCAGTATCTTTTTTCCCTTTACAGATGAGGCTTAGAGAGAAAAAAGTAAGTTGCTCAGGACTTACAGGCTACTCGGGGGCTGCAGAACAGTAGCATTAGCTTGATCTATTTATGACACCAAGAGCATTGTGGGGTTATAAATACCTGTGGTAAGGTGAAACTCCTTTCAGTGGTCTGTGACCTCAATTATGCAGAATTAAGGGCTTTGGTCCCTCCAGGACTGAAGCTTGGCAAGAAGAGCCCAAACATCGTAAGTATTGCTTTTCACTAATCAACCTCCTATGAATGAGTTCCAGGCATACAGAGGCTTGACACGAGGACTTATCAGTATGCAGAGGCTGTTTTGCTCCAGCAGGATCGTGGTTGCCTGGGGAGATCACACCGCGGCCTGCAGGAATTACCTGGAGGCATGACTACAAGATTACATTGATTCAGAAAAGCTGATGGGCTGCATGCACGTGTGAACTAAATGGCATTTACAGGAACAAGGAAGGCCAGCTCCTCACACTCTGCGCCGAGTGAATGGGCTTTAGTTATAAGACTGGCATTCTGCTCCCACACCTACCCTTCTTGGCGGAAGCATTAATTTGATCTGATAAGGAATATGCTTCTTTTTCTCTCTTATATGTTAATAAATTTTTAGAATTTACATTTAATCTGCAGAGGCTTGCATAGCCATCTGCTGGTCTATCTTGTGAACTTAGGAAAGGGAGCCAGAGGAGGTGCCCAAACAAGCCTCATGCATCCCTGCTGTCTCTCCTCAACAGCCCTGTAAGGACCTAACAAAGATATATATAGCTCGCCACACAACACATCTGTCTATTCTGGTGCTATCTATGCTCTCATCCCCCTTTAACCGGGCATGGTGGGGTCGGGGGTAACTTCTAACAGACATGTTGCTGAATTCCAACATCCGCGCAATCGCATAACATCTAGATAATGTCTCATATTATCTGGAATATGAGGTCCTAATTAATATACTTATCGTGAACTAGGCGGTAACATGATAAAGAGAATACAAGCCACATCTCGGACTGGGTCTCCGAGATAACGTTTCAACCTCACGCCGGGTTTTGCTTGGCAAATTTGAGCAGGTAACCCCCAGTCCAATACTCACAGAGATTATATATAGGGTGGGGGGCGGGGTGGAGAGTTCTGTCTTATTTTTTTTTTTTTTTTATTGTTTTTTAGAGACAGAGTCTCCCTCTGTACCCAGGCTGGAGTGCAGTGGTGCTGTCTCTGCTCACTGCGAGCTCCGCCTCCCAGGTTCACACCATTCTCCTGCCTCAGCCTCCCAAGTAGCTGGGACTACAGGCACCTGCCACTACGCCCGGTTAATTTTTTGTATTTTTAGTAGAGATGGGGTTTCACCTTGTTAGCCAGGATGGTCTTGATCTCCTGACTTCGTGATCCGCCCACCTCGGCCTCCCAAAGTGCTGGGGTTACAGGTGTGAGCCGCTGCGCCCAGCTGAAATCTCATTTTTATGAGTTGGCAACTATTTTCTAAAAAATCTTAAAATACCTTGTAGGGTAAGCTAAATACATCTATGGGCTAGAATCAGCCCATGGTACCCGGAATCACCTAATTCTCCACTTTGTTGTATGTATGAATGCAGCCCTTGCTCTTGGAATTATAATTGCCCCAGTGTTTGCTAAGCACAGCTGGCTGAGAGACTATAGGGTGAACTGATAAGAGGAATAGAGGGGAATCAGAAGACCTAGTTTTCAGTCTTGTTCTCTAATAAGCAGCTGTGTGGCCTTGCTCACATGAATCTCGGTTTGGTTAGAGCATCTTTATCTATAAAATGAAGGCATTGAGGAAGGAATCCTTAGGGCCCCTTCTAGTTCCAAAATTCCATGTCTATGCCTTTAAATGATTGAATTACTTTATTTTGTTTGTATCTGAAATACCTCGGCTAGATACTTAGAGACTTTGGCTTAAGTAGCACTGTGGTAACAAATCCGATTTACAAGAGTGAAGGAACCCTTGAAGTAGGATTTTTCCAATGGATTCTTTAACAGGAGAGGCTAAAGAAGGGTTCACTCTAAAATTAAATGCCACTCCACTTTCCCAATGGCAAAAGCAATTAGGAATTTCATTTGAAATCTGGGGACAGTTGATCGAAAAAAGAAAACAAATATATTAATAAAGAATAGTAAGAATAGGCATTGCTGGTGGGAATGGTGCAGCCACTTTACAAAAACAGTTCATCAGTTATTCAAAATGTTAGGCATAGAGTTACTATATGACTCAGAAATTCCATCCTAGGTATTTATCCAAGAAAAATGAAATCTACCTACAAAAAAACTTATGCACAAACATTCTAGCAGCATTATTCGTAACAGCCAAGAAGTAAAAACAACCTAAAAGTCCATTTGAATGGATAAGTAAAATGTGGTACAGTCATACAGTGGAATATTATTCTGCAAAAAAAGGAATGAAGTACTGATGAATGCTACATTACAGGTGAATCTTGAGAACACTAGGATAAGTGAAAGAGGCCAGTCACAGAGGATGATATGTTGTAGGATTTCATTTATCTGAAATGCTTGGAAGAGGCAACTCTATAGAGATAGAAAGCAGATTAGTGGTTGCCTGTGACCGGGGAGGATGGGAGGAATGAAGAGTGATGCTAAAGGATACGAGATTTCTTTCTGGGGTGACAAAAATGTCCTAAAATTGGCTGGGCACAGTGGCTCATGCCTGTAATCCCAGCATTTTGGGAGGCCAAGGCAGGAGGATCACATGAGGTCAGGAGTTTGAGACCCGCCTGGCCGACATGGTGAAACCTCATCTCTACTAAAAATACAAAGATGAGCCAGGCATGGAGACAGATGCTTGTAATCCCAGCTACTTGGGAGGCTGAGGCAGGAGAATCACTTGAACCCAGGAGGCAGAGGTTGCAGTGAGCCGAGACTGCACCACTGCACTCCAGCCTGGGCAATAGAGTGAGACTGTGTTGGGTGTGGGGGGGCGGGTGTGGAATCCTAAAAGTGCCTGTGGGGATGGTTGTAAAACTCTGAATATAATAAAAGACAGGAATAGGACACTTTAAAGAAGCAAACTGTATGGTAATGTGAACTATGTCTCAACAAAGCTGTTTAAAAAAGTAAGGATAAAAAGGTTAACATGAAGGAGTAGATGAATGAAACCTTAAACGAAGGTTAATGAGAAACTAAGGAAAAAAATATATATGACTAGGTTATGTTACTAACACATCTCTTTAGAACTGCTCACTATATTTTGAGAAGGGGCTGCTTTTAGCAGGCAAATTGTGATCAGGGAAAGGGATGATTAACAACAATAAATAGTGATTTTCATTCTTGGATATGGTCCTAGGCACTAATTGTTTTCTGAGTATTTTATGTACTGTTTTGAAGCTTGGGCAGCCTGTTACTCTGTTTTTCAGCTCCAATTGTTTGAGTTTGGCAGATTTGAGTTAGTAATGAGGATGCATTATGGCAAGGGACACTCATGACGTCAGTACACACAGGGCTGCCAGAATTCTGGGGGCTCTGCCAAGCCCCAGTGAGTTGCCCCAAGCCTTGCAAAATCCAAATTGCAAAACAAGAAGAGTGAGGACTTGCTAGTTGGTGTTAAGTTTGGGGGATTCTATGTTTAAGTGCCAAAGGTGAAACCATTCTGACAAGAAGTAGTTACTTTAGCTTAGTTGCAAGGGCAATTTCAGTGGAGTTGAAATCCAGGCCATGCTTTGTCAGATTCTCCAGGAGGAGGAGTCACACATTTGGATATCAATAGTGGTCTGGCAGGTAAAGTAGAACAGTGTAAGTGGTTAAATGGAGGGCTCTCTGTCCCACTTCACAGGGCCAGGCCCTGTGCTGTTCATGTTCCTTGTTACTGTATAGAAGGAAAGACCAGTATTGCCAAACCAACCTTCT
Source organism: Rhinopithecus bieti (assembly GCF_001698545.2). Lineage (NCBI taxonomy): Eukaryota > Metazoa > Chordata > Mammalia > Primates > Cercopithecidae > Rhinopithecus > Rhinopithecus bieti. The sequence continues at coordinate 2,706,585 of NW_016808764.1, forward strand.
GATTTTTCAAAAGAGACCGAAGACACTGATTTTTATTTTTTATTTTATTTTATTTATTTATTTATTTTGAGATGGAGTTTCACTCTTGTGGCCCAGGCTGGAGTGCAATGGCGCGATCTGCACCCACCACAACCTCTGCCTCCTGGGTTCAAGCGATTCTCCTGCCTTAGCCTTCCTGAGTAGCTGGGATTACAGGCATGTGCCACCACGCCCGGCTAATTTTGTATTTTTAATAGAGACGGGGTTTCTCCATGTTGGTCAGGCTGGTCTTGAACTCCTGACCTCAGATGATCCGCCTGCCTCATCCTCCCAAAGTGCTGGAATTACAGGTGTGAGCCACTATGCCCGACATGGATTTTTAAATAGTGAAATCTTCCTCTTTGAATGTTTCCATCTAATTAGAATTTTATTTTATTTTATTTATTTATTTTTTTTTTGAGATGGAGTCTCGCTGTGTCGCCCAGGCTGGAGTGCAGTGGCCGGATCTCAGCTCACTGCAAGCTCCGCCTCCCGGGTTTACGCCATTCTTCTGCCTCAGCCTCCCAAGTAGCTGGGACTACAGGCGCCCGCCACCACGCCCGGCTAGTTTTTTTTTCTTTTTGTATTTTTTAGTAGAGACGGGGTTTCACTGTGTTAGCCAGGATGGTCTCGATCTCCTGACCTCGTGATCCGCCCGTCTCGGCCTCCCAAAGTGCTGGGATTACAGGCTTGAGCCACCGCGCCCGGCCTAGAATTTTAAAAGAAATGTAATGCCCATAGATTGGGAGAAAGTAATTCCCTTACTGGTCGGTTTAGGACTTTCTGCCTCCACTGTTGCTCTCGGTACTGGAATAGCAGGCATTTCAACCTCTGTCATGACCTTCCGTAGCCTGTCTAATGACTTCTCTGCTAGCATTACAGACATATCACAAACTGTATCAGTCCTCCAGGCCCAAGTTGACTCTTCAGCTGCAGTTGTCCTCCAAAACCGCCGAGGCCTTGACTTACTCGCTGCTGAAAAAGGAGGACTCTGTATATTCTTAAATGAAGAGTATTGTTTTACCTAAATCAATCTGGCCTGGTATATGACAACATAAAAAACTCAAGGATAGAGCCCAAAACTTGCCAACCAAGCAAGTAATTACCCTGAACCCCTTGGGCACTCTCTAATTGGACGTCCTGGGCCCACCCAATTCTTAGTCCTTTAATACCCATTTTTCTCCTTGTTTTATTCGGACCTTGTATCTTCCGTTTAGTTTCTCAATTCATCCAAAACCGTATCCAGGCCATCACCAATCAATCTATATGACAAATGTTTCTTCTAACGACCCCACAATATCACACCTTACCACAAAATCTTCCTTCAGCTTAATCTCTCCCACTCTAGGTTCCCATGCCGCCCCTAATCCCGCTTGAAGCAGCCCTGAGAAACATCGCCCATTCTCTCTCCATACCACCCCCCCAAAATTTTCGCCGCCCCAACACTTCAACACTATTTTGTTTTATTTTTCTTATTAATATAAGAAGGCAGGAATGTCAGGCCTCTGAGCCCAAGCCAAGCCATCGCATCCCCTGTAACTTGCAGGTATACACCCAGATGGCCTGAAGTAACTGAAGAATCACAAAAGAAGTGCAAATGCCCTGCGCCACCTTAACTGATGACATTCCACCACAAAAGAAGTGAAAATGGCTGGTCCTTGTCTTAAGTGATGACATTACCTTGTGAAAGTCCTTTTCCTGGCTCATACTGACTCCAAAAGCTCCCCCACTGAGCACCTTGTGACCTCCACTCCTGCCCACCAGAGAACAACCCCCCTTTGACTGTAATTTTCCTTTACCTACCCAAATGCTATAAAACAGCTCCACCCTTATCTCCCTTCGCTGACTCTCCTTTCGGACTCAGTCCACCTGCACCCAGGTGAAATAAACAGCCCTGTTGCTCACACAAAGCCTGTTTGGTGGTCTCTTCACACCGACGTGCATGACAGTATTTGCATATTATATAATTGATAAGGGACTTACATCTAGAATATATAAAGAATGCTCACAACTCAATAATCAAAAAAATAAATAAATAGGCCGGGCGCGGTGGCTCAAGCCTGTAATCCCAGCACTTTGGGAGGCCGAGACGGGTGGATCACGAGGTCAGGAGATCGACACCATCCTGGCTAATACGGTGAAACCCCGTCTCTACTAATAAATACAAAAAACTAGCCGGGCGACGAGGCGGCCGAATGTAGACCCAGCTACTCGGGAGGCTGAGACAGGAGAATGG
>NW_016808764.1:2709844-2726674 GCF_001698545.2 Rhinopithecus bieti
GGGAAATGGGGAGTGACTGCTCTAGGGTGTGAGTTTCTTTTTGGAGTGATGAAATGTTCTAAAATTGTGGTGATGCTTGCACAATTCTATGAATATAGTAAAAACCATGAATTGCACACTTTAAATTGGCTCAGTGTATGGCACGTGAATTATATTCCAATAAAGCTGTTATTAAAAAAAATAATATAGTGCTGAGCACAGTGTAATCCCAGCACTTTGGAAGGCTGAGGTGGGCGGATCCCCTGAAGTCAGGAGTTTAAAACCAGCCTGGCCAACATAGCAAAAACCCATCTCTACTGAAAAATACAAAAATTAGCCGGGTGTGGTGGTACTCTCCTGTAGTCCCAACTACTCAGGAGGCTGAGGCAGGAGGATCGCTTGAACCTGGGAGGTGGAGGTTGTAGTGAGCTGAGATCATGCCACTACACTCCAGCCTGGGTGACAGAGTGAGACTTTGTCTGGAAAAAAGAAAAAAGAAAAAGGAAAAAAAGAAAAGAAAAAAGAAAAAAGAAAAAAAAATATATACACTCAGGGTTAAAGAAAACATATTGGATTTGATTACTGAATAGTCAGACTGGAAGGCATTTGTCAAGCCCATCACCTTAAGAAACCAGAGAAAAAGGTGCTCTGCCAGGTCTACAGTCACACATTTATTTAGTAGCAGAAACATAGTCAGAGCTTGTCTCTTGACCTTGACCTTTAGGTTGTGCTGTCTCTCTTCAAAGCCCAGTTTTGAAGACATAGCTTGGAAGGGATTGTGAGAAGTCAACCTTATGAACAGCTGGATATGCTCTCTTCCCTTTCCCACATTTTGCAAAGGTCCCCCAACGGTTTCTTGAGGAGGGGATAAATTGTGGTAAAAAGGAATACTCCTCTTCCTTAAAGGAAGAGACTGCCATAGAGCTCCCCTGAGTCTTTTCCCTCATAGGACGGGAGAGTCTGTGTGTTTCAAAGAACACTTACTCTGTATGTTTCTACTTCGTTTGCACTTAGCTCATCAATATGTTGTTTATGCAAGAACCATTTGATGTTCAAGAAACCCTCTGGGCCTCTTAAAGCACTTTTAAAAAAATTCGAGCCAGAGAATTGAACTTTGCCAAGAGTAAATGGAACTCAGATATCAAAAGGTCTGAGTTCAGTTTTCATTGAATACAAAGGGTGAGTAGATTCTGAACTGAGCCAAATGCATTCTCCCACCCTTAATTTACAGTACATTGTTTTGGCAGACTCTACAATTCTGAAAGTTGGCTTGTCTTCTCCCATTCCTTTCTAGGGTGCAACCTCAAGCCTATCTTTTAGTGAACTTTACAAAAAATAAGGCCATGTTATAATGATTTATGAGAGCCTCACTCATCACTGTTTTTGTAACTATTAATTTTATTAGAACAAATTCAAAAGCTTGAAAAGGTTAAAACTCTCCTCTAAAGCTATAATTTTGTTTGATCTCCTACAGGGATTTCTATTTTTTTTAGTCCTCTCATCTGGGAGTTTATCAAAAGAGATGTTGCTCCTCTTTCAATAAATGGTCAGGTCATCAACCAATTATCAAATCGAATACTAGAGGGCTACTATTACTTATAGTGCTTGGATTTGGAGTACAAAACAAGTTCCTTTGCTCCGCCTTCCAAGGAGTAAGGGCCAGAGAAATTATTAGCACTTTGAGTTTCTTTTTAATAAAAAACAATCTCAAAAAAATGGCAAAATTAAAATCAGCCCAAGTTCTGCCACCTCAAGATATGCAGTAAGATTTTGTGGATCACTTTCCTTTTATTCTAAAAAAGTACTTAGGTGGCCCGGCGCGGTGCCTCACGCCTCTAATCCCAGCACTTTGGGAGGCCGAGACGGGCGGATCAGGAGGTCAGGAGATCAAGACCATCCTGGCTAACACTGTGAAACCCCATCTCTACTAAAAATACAAAAAATTAGCCGGGCGTGGTGGCGGGCACCTGTAGTCCCAGCTACAAGGGAGGCTGAGGCAGGAGAATGGCGTGAACCTGGGGGGCAGAGCTTGCAGTGAGCGGAGATCGCTCTACTGCACTCCAGCCTGGGTGACAGAGCGAGATTCCATCTCAAAAAAAAAAAAAAGTACTTAGACTGGGTATAATGGCTCGTGCCTATAATCCCAACACTTTGGGAGGCTGGGGCAAGAGGATTGCTTGAGCCCAGAAGTTTGAGACCAAGGCTGGGCAACATAGGGAGACCCTATTTCTACCAAAGTAAAAAAAAAAAAAAAGAAAACCTGGGTGTGGTGGTATGTGCCTATGGTCCCAGCTATTCAGAAGGTTAAGGTGGGAGGATTGCTTGAGCCTGGGAGGTCGAGGCTGCAGTGAGCTGTGATCACACCACTGCACTCCAGCCGGGGTGACAGAACAAGATGCTATCTTGTCCCTCCCAAAAAACTCTGTATCTATATATCTATGTCAGTATACATAGTTATAGATATGTTATTATAAAAATGGGATATTATATTGTTTTACAATTTACTTTTTCCATTTGTTAGTTCGTGATTGTCTGTATTAATAAAATGATATCTACTCATGCATAAAATTCAATTGTACAGATGGTTACTTAAGTAAAGTCCAGTGGGACATCTGGTTTAAGGTGTGGCAGGATGCAGCACTCAAATAATGTTCCGAGGTCTGCTTCTCTCCTTTCTATTTGCTCTGCCTTCTGCTGCCTTGGTGCCACTCACATGTTGCACATACAGGCAGCAGTTTGAGTATACGCATTCAGGATCTTGGCTGGCAGAAGGGATCAAGACTCTATTCCAATAGCAATATCTGATCATATCATTGTAACTTATGCCTGGGTTACATGACACACTCTTGGAATCCAAGTATTACACTAGGATAACATAGACTGAGAATGGGGAAGGGATGGAAGTAGGGAGAGGTGGGCCCCAGAGGGAAATGGGAGGATGGTTATCAGAAGGAGAATGAATGTCGGGTGGCCCAAATCACAGGTCCATAATCCATACACTTGGACATTTGGAACTTGTTTTGTATTGGTTTCCTGGGGCTTTCGTAACAAAGTACCACAAACTGGGTGATTTGAAGATAAATTTGTTGTCTCACTGTTCCGGAGGCTGGAAGTCCAAGATCAAGATACCCACAGGGTGAGTTCATTCTGAGGGCTGTGAGGGAGAATCTGTTCCATGGCTCTGTCCTAGCTTTTGGCAGTTTGTTGGCAGTCCTGGTGTTTGTTGGCCTGTAGATGTATCATCCTGATCTCTTTTTTTTTTTTTTTTTTTTTTGAGACTGAGTCTCACTCTGTCGCCCGGGCTGGAATGCAGTGGCCGGATCTCAGCTCACTGCAAGCTCCGCCTCCCGGGTTCACGCCATTCTCCTGCCTCAGCCTCCCGAGTAGCTGGGACTACAGGCGCCCACCACCTCGCCCGGCTAGATTTTGTATTTTTTAGTAGAGACGGGGTTTCACCGTGTTAGCCAGGATGGTCTCGATCTCCTGACCTCGTGATCCGCCCGTCTTGGCCTCCCAAAGTGCTGGGATTACAGGCTTGAGCCACCGCGCCCGGCCTGATCTCTGCTTTTGTGTTTGTTCTTCCTGTGTGCACAGTGTGATTTCTTTGTTTTTTTTTTTTTTTAAATAAAGACACGTCATATTGGATTAGGGATCCTTCCTACTCTAATATGACTGCATTTTAATTAATTACATCTGCACTGATCCTATTGCCAAATAAGATCACATTAGAAAGTACTAGGGGTGAGGGCTTCAACATATGAATTTTTGAGGTCACAATTCAACCCAACATATTTCCACCATTTTTCCATGCATTTAATGTTTCTGGCTACATCTAAGATCCATCCAGTCTGGGTGTGAATGCTGCCTCCCTCTTTCTGCTGCGTGGGCTAGGAGATTGGATGAGGCCACCTCTAGGGTCCCTTCCAGATAACTTCGCAATTAAGTATCAGGGCTAGGAATCCATCCTGTGGTCTGAATGTATGTTACAGTTTCACCACTTACTAGCTCAGGGACTTTGGGCAAGGGGCTTACCCTCTGCAAATTTCAGTCTCCTCAACCAGTAAAATCAGGATAAGAGTCCTTCATCCATTGGTTTGTTGTAGGTTAGACACATAGCCTTCAATAAATGTCAGGCAGTGTGACTGTTTCACTTCTTCGAGTATGTAAGGACTGCAGAGCCAGGAGAAGAACCTATATAACTCCTAGTGTTCTCATTCTCTCATGACAATTCAGTGCCATAACTTCCCCAGAGGTTCGCTTGATAGAAATTCAGTGCCATAACTTCTCCAGAGGTTCGCTTGTTAGAACTTTGAGAGGGAGGCCGGGCACCGTGGCTCATGCCTGTAATCCCAGCACTTTGGGAGGCCGAGGCCAAGGAGTTCAAGACCAGCCTGACCAACATGGTGAAACCTTGTCTCTACTAAATACAAAAAATTAGCCAAGTGTCGTGGTGCATGCCTGTAATCCCAGCTACCTGTGACGCTGAGGCAGGAGAACTGCTTGAAGCATGGAGGCGGAGGTTGCAGTGAGCTGAGATTGTGCCATTGTACTCTAGCCTGGGCAAAAAGAGCGAAACTCTGTCTCAAACAAACAAACAAAAAGTCTTCAAGAGGGGAAAGGGTTCCTTTTTTTTATCTTGCAAACCGGAACTCAAATCCAGCTCAGGGAACGCAAAGTATTTCTCTCTCTTCCCTGAAGCTGGATGCTGTAAATTCTGAGCCAACTCCTTTTCTTTTAGGCAATGTGATTATTAAATACCTGTCCCCTTTGGGTTCCACTTATCTCTCTCTTATCTCGTTTTCTCTTATAACTTGATTTTTCCCACCAGCTTTCAGATGTGGGCTGGAACCAGTATTTTATTTACAATCTGTTTTTGGCTTCATAAATTTGGGGAAATGGAACAGATGTGTGCTGCTTTCCCAGGAAGCACATCTTTAGTTTTTTCATGCTTTAACTATAGAGTCTAATTCGGCTTGCATAAATGCTTATTCAATAATAACTTTGAGTTCTTGCAGGTAGCAGAATCTATCTGATACAGGTGTATTAGGCCTTCACCAAGGTCAAAGCAGGTCAAAGCCACCTTTAAAAAAATGTGGTCACTTTCATTTAGTGCCAGGTGTTGTTCTAAGCACCAGGGATATAACAATGAACAAGAGAGCCACTATCCCTGCTTTTGAGGAGTGCACCTGCTGGAACATTCATTTCTGCAGAAAATAGATAAGGAGAACTTATGACATGTTAGATATTGTTCATCATTGAACAAAACAGAAGCAATCTGCACTTACGGTTATGTTGTGTGTGTGGGTGGTGGCAGGAGGGGGGGAAGAATACAGTACACATAAGTACATTAAAAGAATCCTGTTGGCCGGGCGCGGTGGCTCAAGCCTGTAATCCCAGCACTTTGGGAGGCCGAGACGGGCGGATCACAAGGTCAGGAGATCGAGACCATCCTGGCTAATACGGTGAAACCCCGTCTCTACTAAAGAATACAAAAAACTAGCCGGGCGACGAGGCGGGCACCTGTAGTCCCAGCTACTTGGGAGGCGGAGGCAGGAGAATGGCGTGAACCTGGGAGGCGGAGCTTGCAGTGAGCTGAGATCCGGCCACCGCACTCCAGCCTGGGCGACAGAGCCAGACTCCGTCTCACAAAAAAAAAAAAAAAAAAAGAATCCTGTTAAAAGGTGATAAGTGCTATGGAAAAAACGAAGTAGGGTAGGGGGATTAGGAATATTGGAAGGATTTACAAGTTTAAATGGGATGGTCAGGGTAGGTGATACTTGAACAAGGACTTGAAGGAAAATGAGGAAGCGAGCCTCAATGTTCGGGGGATGAGCAAGTCCAAAAGCCCCGGGCATGAGTGTGCCCTGCTTTTCAAGGAGAGCCAGGAGGCCATTTTAGCTGAAGAAGAGTGAGCAAGGTGAGAACAGGAGGAAATGTGGTTGGGGGCCGATCAAATGAAGCTTTCATCCTGAGTGAAACGAGGAATTAATGGAAAGTGCTGAGCAGAGAAGTCACCTGCTCTCACGCTTCAAAGGACTGGTCTGGTGGCTTTGTTCAGTCTGGACTGTGCAGGTGCGGGGTGGTAGGGTGGTATTTGGGGGGCTGCTGTAACCACACGGGTGGGGTGGTACAATTCTCTAATGCACATCAGAGGGTAGCAGGTGGAGGTGGTGTGACATGGTCAGATTAGGGGTCTATTTTGGAGGCAGGGCCAACAAGATTTTTCTGGCAGATTAGATGTGGGGTGTGAAAGAGAAGAGGCAGGGAGGATTCCTAAATTTTTACCCCTTAAGAATAGAGTAGCCATGGATTGAGATGGCAGACTGCCGGAGAACTGTTTTGTTTTGCTTCGGTGCATTGGGAGTTCCAGGAGTTCCGTTTGGACGTTAAGTTTGAAGGGGCTATTTACTATCCAAGCGGAGCGGAGAGCTGGATTTTGAAGCTCTCTGGGGACATACTTTTGGGGACATTTCTAAAGCTTGAGACCCTGCTCCAAAGCCTCGAAGACCCTGTCGAGGTTCTTCCAGAGCCGGCCACGTCCCTCTCTTCTCAGCCCTCCTAAATTAAGCCGTAAAATCCCTGGGACAGTAGCCCCTTTATTCGGCAAAGTCCTTTTTCCTCTTTGAGGAACGACGACAAAACGAATAAAATGACGCGCAGCAGCACCGCGTCCTTTCCCCGCTTGCTGCAGGGAGTGGAAACGCAGCCTGGTGTGCAAGAACAGGCCCCGCTCTGGGCCGCAGGCGCTGCGGCCACGAACCCTAGCTCCAGGCGTGTGGGCGGGGCCTGCGTGTGGGCGGGGCCGCGGCGCCAGGGCACGCCACAGGCGAGGGCGTGGCCGACCCGGCGCTCGCCCGCCCGCCTGCTCTCGCGCTTCCCTCGCGCCGGCCCTTCAGCGAGTGATCAGCTGGTCTGCGCTCCCCTGACGTGGGCTGGGGCACGTCACCGCCGAATGGCAGCCTCCAGAAAGCCACCGCGAGTAAGGTGAGGGCACTCCGCCGGGAGCCGCCGTCCGGGCAGCGTGCAGCCCTCACTGCGCGGCCGCGTGTGTTGCACCTCGGCAGGCAGGGACGCGCGGGTGAGGAGCCCGGCCCACCTCAGTCTGGCTAGGGCCGCGCTCTCCGGAGCCCCGGAACGGGAGAAGGGGGAGGGGGTCCATGAAGCCGGGCGAGATCCTGTTCGTTTCCGGCGGGTCGGTGGGCACGGGGGCGGCCCGAGCCCGGTTCCTGGACGCGTATGCCCGCGGAACTGCAGCACTCGGCCCGAGGGGGCGGCGGCCGTCACAGATCCCGGCCCGCGGGAAGGCCCCGCTCATGGTGGAAGTTGGCCCCTCCTGGCCCCTCCTCGTGCCCGGCGAGGTGGGCGAGCCTCTGCCCTCGCTCCTGTTACCCAGGAATCTAAACCTCAAGTTACAATCTCGACAATACTGACTCCTGCAATTCGCTCTACTGATCTGTCACTGCCACAAGGATAGACGGTCGCGGGCTCTTCCCCACCCAAATGGTTTCAGAGGCTGTGTAAGGGGATATTTTGGTATAACCTCCAGGAAAATCCCCCCAGTAGCCTGCCCTGGGCTCTCCTTGGGCACAGGAAGGTGAGAAGGATAATTTCCCGGCCTCAAGTTAAACATGTTTTAGTTTATTCCCCTCCCACAACCAGGCTATACTTTTAAGAGCCTCTGATAAAGTGGGAGACGGAGAGAGGTGTTCAGAGTTCATGGAGGCCACAGGCCACTCGCTGGCCATCCCCAAGGGGTCACCCACCTGCTAATCACTTGATACATGAAAGCAGTCACTTTGCAGCCTTTCTTGCCGAACACAGACTATGGCTTTTGGCTTGTGTTTGTAAGTAGGGGGGTCCCAAACCTACCTTGACCTGGATTTGCCCTTGCCACAGCTTGTTAGCGGTGAACAGAAAACCAGACCCACCCTGTGGAAGTATGTGGGGAGGGGTGGAGAACTTCCATCTGGAAGGAGCTTCCTGTAAGTGAAGTGCTGGAAATGGAGTCAGGCAAGTGGATAATGATGAGTTAGGCTGTAGGCCTCAGGTGGCCTTCGAGGGCCAAGGTGATCTGTGCTAGATTTATGGACGCACAGCCTTTTAGGAGCAGAAGAGTCTTTTCTACACCAGCTGGTAGAGTCTTTCACCTCAAAGGAAAGTCCAGTGAAAGGCTGAGAGAAGGGAGGCCATTTTCCGTAGGTAGAATTTGAGTGCCATCCAGTGTGAAAGTGAGCACTTCTTTCAGTGTAGGTAATGGAAACTGAACTCAAATTGATTTAGGTAAAATGGGGTTGAGCTGGCTTCTAGTGTGGCTGACTCCAGGAGCACCACCAACATTGGCTTCAGACTTGGCTTCTCTTTTGCATCTCTTGGCTCTGATTTATTCAGTATCGGCTTCATTCTCAGGCAGACTTTCTCCTTATGGCAGGTTATGACAGTTCTAGGCTGACAGCCCCAGCAGAGAAGTTGAACTCTCCTTCCCAATGGAGCAGAAGTCCCTGATCTGATTCTCACTGGGCTGACTTAATTCTCGTGTTCATCTGTGAAGCAATCATTATGGCCAGAGGGAGGGATTGAGCAGCTCTGGGTCCCAGAACCTGATGGGTGTGTGGATAAGACTCCTTTGAATCCCTTGGGCTGAAATGGAGAGGGTACCTTCTCGAAAGGAAAACCAAGGTTCCCATCGAAAGGAGAGATAGTTTCTGGGTAGGCAAAGACAACATTGCTTACTTCCCAACCTTGGAACTTGTTCCAGTTTACCCTTGTCTCATCCCACTAGGTGTGATTGAGCATCTTGTTCCTTGTTTTGCCCCATGCTGAACACTACACGTGTGATTCTCATGAACTGGGGATTGCAGGTGGGTGAGGTATTCGGAACCCTGCCAAAATTTCTTTGAAAAAGAGGGAGAAGGCTTTTTCTAGTGCTGCCGTAACCATCTTACACAAAGATTGAAAGTGCTCTGCATGCTTCTTGCCCCTTACCCACTTTGTGGCTCATCATGAAGTTGAGAAGGTGAAGGTCGAAGAAGTTTTGGGAAGGGTAGGAGCACAGAGCTGGAAGTTGGGAGGCCTGAACGCTGGTTCTGGCTGTGTCAGCAGTTAGCTGTAAGGCCTTGAGCTCGTCATTTGATCTCTGTTTCTTGGTTTCCTGGTCTAGAGGAAGGAATTGAGTTGGATAGTCCCTGAGGTATATTCTTCTAGTTCTTAACATTTAACGATAATTGTGCTTTAAAAGAGAACTTAAGAATTTTATTTGTCCAAACAAGTGAAGGGTGGATAGATCTTGGACTCTACAGAGACCAGGATGTGACAAGAGCAGAGCAGCTGTAGTATTGAGCTGCTTTGTAGCTCCTGTGATCCTGACAGAAAGGTGGAGGTGTTGATGCTTACATAGAGAGTTTGAGCTCACCTGTCAGACCTGGTTTCTGGTCTTGGCTTTGCAGCTACTGAGTTATATGGCCTATGGTAAGTTATCTTTGCTTTTTTCTTTTCTTTTTTTTTTTTTTTTGAGACGGAGTCTCGCTCTGTCGCCCGGGCTGGATTGCAGTGGCCAGATCTCAGCTCACTGCAAGCTCCGCCTCCCGGGTTTACGCCATTCTCCTGCCTCAGCCTCCCGAGCAGCTGGGACTACAGGCGCCCGCCACCTCGCCCGGCTAGATTTTGTATTTTTTAGTAGAGACGGGGTTTCACTGTGTTAGCCAGGATGGTCTCGATCTCCTGACCTCGTGATCCGCCCGTCTCGGCCTCCCAAAGTGCTGGGATTACAGGCTTGAGCCACCGCGCCCGGCCTTGCTTTTTTCTTCTGTAAAATGAATGAATAGGATTACCTCAAGATAACCTTGGCTAGGCATGGTGGCTCACACCTATAGTCCCAGCACTTTGGGAGGCTGAAGTGGGAGGATCACTTGAGGCCAGGAGTTTGAGACCAGACTGGGCAATGTGGTGAGATCCTGTCTCTTCAGAAAATTATTAAAAAAAATCAGGTGGGTGTGATGGCACATGCCTGTAGTCCTAGGTCCTTGGGAGATTGAGGCAGGAGAATTGCTTGAGCTCAGGAGTTTGAGGTTGCGGTAACCTAAGGTTGTGCAACTGCACTCCAGCCTGAGTGACACAGCAAGACCCTGTCTCTAAAAAAAAGATAACCTTCCAACTCTGTAGTCATGTGTCTGAACCAGTCATTGGGATCACTTACTTACCAGCTTAGAAACTTATGTATGAAGTAATGGGAAATTGGGTGAGAATCTGACTTGTATCTCTGTCCACAAGAAAGAGACGTTAAAAAATTTATAACGGCTTTATTGAGATACAACTCACTTACATGCAATTCATCTGTTAAAATGTACAATTCAAGTTATTAGTATAGTCACAGAGTTGTACAACTATCATCACAATCATTTTAGGTCATTTTCTTCATCCCCAAAATAAATCCTGTTACCCACAATCAGTCACTCCTCATTTTTCCCAACTTCACCTCAGCCCTTGGCAACCACTAACACTGCATGTCTACTTCCTGTCTTTATAGATTTGTCTATTCTGGACATTTTATGTGAATAGAATCATATACTATGTGGTCTTTCGTATTAGACTTTTTCCCTTAGCATGTTTTCAAGGTTCATGTATGTCGAGGTGTGATTTCTTTTTTCTTTTCTTTTTCTTTTTTTTTTGAGACGGATCCTTGCTCTGTTGCCGGGCTAGAGTGCAGTGGCACGATCTCGGCTCACTGCAGCCTCCACCTTCTGGGTTCAAGCGATTCTCCTTCCTCAGCCTCCTGAGTAGCTGGGACTACAGGAGTGCACCACCACACTCAGCTAATTTTTGTATTTTTAGTAGAGGCGGGGTTTCACCATGTTGGCCAGGATGGTCTCTATCTCTTGACCTCATGATCTGCCCATCTCGGCCTCCCGAAGTGCTGGGATTACAGGTGTGAGCCACCGCGCCTGGTGTTATTTCTTTTTATTGCCAAATAACATTCCATTGTACGGATAGACGCTTTTATTTATCCATTTATCAGTTGAGCATTTGAGTTGTGCCTACAGTTTGGCTGTTACAAATAATGCAGCTATGAATATTTGTGTACAACTTTTTATAAGGATATATATTTTCAATTTTCTTGATTATGTACCTAGGAATGGTTTTCCAAAGCCATTACACCATTTTACATTCTCATCAGGAATGTTTGAGGTTCTAATTTTTTCCATACCCTCACCTGCCCTTGTTATTGTCAGGCTTTTTTATTATAACCTTCCTAGTGTGTGTGAAGTGGTATCACATTGTAGTTTCGATTTGTGTTTCCCTAATGACTAGTGATGTTGAGCATCTTTTCATGTACTTCTTGGTCATTTGTGTACTTTTGCTGGAGAAATGTCTTTGAGATCCTTAGCCCACTTTAAAATTGGTTATATGTCTTTTTATTGTTGAGTTGTAATAGTTTTTTTTTTTGGCAGAGTCTCCCTCTGTCGCCCAGGCTGGAGTGCGGTGGCACGATCTCGGCTCACTGCAGCCTTCACCTCCTGGGTTCACGCTATTCTCCTGCCTCAGCCTCCCGAGTAGCTGGGACTGTATACAGGCACCTGCCACCACACCCAACTAATTTTTTTGTGTTTTTAGTAGAGACAGGGTTTCACCGTGTTAGCCAAGATGGTCTCGATCTCCTGACCTCGTGATTTGCCCGTCTCGGCCTCCCAAAGTGCTAGGATTACAGGCGTGAGCCACCGTGCCCAGCGAGTTGTAATAGTTCTTTATATATTCTGGATACTAGACTCAACAGATTTGCAGATATTTTCTCCCGTTCTGTGGGTTGTCATCCATTTTCTTGATGGTATCCTTTGAAACACAAACATTTTAAATTCTGATGAAGTCCAGTGTATCTCTTTTTTCTTTTGTTGCTGTGCATTTTGATTTGTGTCTCAAGAAGTCATTGCCTAATGCAAGGTCAGGCAGACTTATGTTTGTGCTTTAAGAGTTTTACAGTTTAGCTCCTATGTTTATGCCTGTGATCCATTTGTGTTAATTTTTCTTTATGGTATGAGGTGGGTTAAACTTCATTTTTCTTTTTTTGAGACAGGGTCTCTCTGTGTGACCAAGGCTAGATTGCAGTGGGGCGATCACAGCTCACTGCTGCCTCAACCTGTCTGGCTTAAGTGATCTTCCCGCCTCAGCCTCCTAAGTAGCTGGGACCATAGGTGTGCACCACCAAACCTGGCTCATTTTTGTAAATTTTGTAGAGATGTGTTTTGCCATGTTGCCCAAGCTGGTCTTGAACCCTTGGACTCAGGCAGTCTGCCTGCCTCAGCCTCCCAAAGTACTGGGATTACAAATGTGAGTAATTGTGCCTGGCCTTTTTTTTTTTTTTTTTGAGACAGGGTCTTACTCTGTAACCCAAGCTGGAGTGCAGTGGTGCTATAATGGCTCAGTGCAGCCTCGACCTCCAGGGTTCAAGTGATCCACCCCACCTCAGCCTCCAGAGTAGCTGGGACTACAGGTGCATGCCACCATGCCCGACTAATTTTTGTATTTTTTGTAGAAGTGGAGTTTTGCCATGTTGGAAACTTTATTCTTTTGCATGTGGATATTCACTTGTCCCAGCACCATTTGTTGAAGAGGCTATTCCTTCCCCCATTGAATGGTCTTGGCATCCTCAAAAATCAGTTGACAGTTGTGAGGGTTTATTTCTGGACTCTTAATTCTGTTTTACTCATTTGTAAGTCCATTCTTATGCTAGTACCACACTGTCTGGTATTTAGGTTTGAAATTGGGATGGAAGAGTTCTTTTCAAGATTCTGTTCTTTTTCAAGATTGTTTTGGCTATTCTGGGTCCCTTGCATTTCCATATGAATTTTAGAATCTGCTTGTCAATTTCAGCCTACAAGCTAGCTAGAATTTTGGCAGGGAATGCATTGAGTCCATATATCAATTTGGGAAGTACTGCCATCTTACCAATAGTAAACCTTCCAATCCATGACCATGGAATAGCTTTTGTTTATTTAGGTCTTCTTCAGTTACTTTCAGCAGTCTTTTTTTTTTTTTTTTTGAGACGGAGTCTTGCTCTGTCGCCCGGGCTGGAGTGCAGTGGCTGGATCTCAGCTCACTGCAAGCTCCGCCTCCCAGGTTTATGCCATTCTCCTGCCTCAGCCTCCCGAGTAGCTGGGACTACAGGCGCCCGCCACCTCGCCCGGCTAGTTTTTTGTAGTTTTAGTAGAGACGAGGTTTCACCGTGTTAGCCAGGATGGTCTCGATCTTCTGACCTCGTGATCCACCCATCTCGGCCTCCCAAAGTGCTGGGATTACAGGCTTGAGCCACCGTGCCCGGCCAAATTGATTTTTTTAAATATTGATTTTTGTATCCTGTGTTCTTGATGAACTCAGTTAGTGGTTCTAATTTTGTTTGTAGATTCTTTAGGATTTTCTGTATTCAAGATTATGTCATTTGCAAATAGGGGTAGTTTTACTTCTTCTTTTCTAAACTGGATGCCTTTTGTTTCATTTTCTTGCCTCCTTACCCTAGATAGAACTTCTGGCACGATGTTGAATAGAAGTGCTAAGAGTAGACATTCCTGTCATGTTCCTGATCATGGGGGAAAGCATTCAGTCTTTCAACATTAAGAATGATGTTAGGCCGGGCGCGGTGGCTCAAGCCTGTAATCCCAGCACTTTGGGAGGCCGAGACGGGTGGATCACGAGGTCAGGAGATCGAGACTATCCTGGCTAACACGGTGAAACCCCGTCTCTACTAAAAAATACAAAAAACTAGCCGGGCGTGGTGGCGGGCGCCTGTAGTCCCAGCTACTCGGGAGGCTGAGGCAGGAGAATGGCGGGAAACCGGGAGGCAGAGCTTGCAGTGAGC
The DNA here is from genome assembly GCF_001698545.2 of Rhinopithecus bieti. Taxonomy (NCBI): domain Eukaryota; kingdom Metazoa; phylum Chordata; class Mammalia; order Primates; family Cercopithecidae; genus Rhinopithecus; species Rhinopithecus bieti. The sequence continues at coordinate 2,723,667 of NW_016808764.1, forward strand.
TGAAGTGAGCTGAGATCCAGCCACTGCACTCCAGCCCGGGCGGCAGAGCGAGACTCCATCTCAAAAAAAAAAGGAATGATGTTAGCTGTAGGTTTTGTAATACCCTTTGTCAGGTTGAGGACTTTTTCTTCTAGTTTGCTAAGTACTTTTATCTTGAAGGGACATTGGATTTTGTCATGCTTTTTCTGCATTTGTTGAGAAGACCGTGTAGATTTTGTTCTTTATTCTGTTGATATGGCCTGTTATAGTAATTGACTTTTCATATATTGAGCCAACCTTGTATTCCTGGGATAAGTCCCACTTGGCGATGATGATCCTTTTTATGTTGTTCTAGATTCAGTTTGCTGGTATTTTGTTGAGGATATTTGTATTTATATTTTACAAGACATATTGGGGTGTCTTACTTTTTTATGAAAGAATAATATGTTTACCCTAGTTAAGAACATCCCATTCTGTCCAGTAAAACTAAAGTCACAGCCATATGAAAGCAGGCCTAGAGTCATTGGTAAAGCTGCCTGGTTATCTGGTTCTGGCTGTGCAGTAGACTGAGCTAATGTGTCCGTCTCTATCTTTACCAACATGTAAACATGTGGTTAAATTATAACTTAATCAACTTTGAGTTCATAGCTAAGTAAAATTCAAAACCTTTTCTATGGCCCACAGTAGGCCCCCTGGTGCCTCTATGACGTTGTCTCTGAAGCACTTACCTCCTCATCCCCTGATACAATCACACTGTGCTGGCCGTCTTACTTTTCCTCAGGTACACTAGACATACTCCTGCCTCATGGTCTTTGCACTTGCTGTTCTCCTGGAACATTGTTCCCCTAGCCGTTCACATGGCTTGCTTCCTCACTCTTTTTAGGTCTGTGTTAAAATGTTGTCTGTTACCAGAGAGGCTGTCCCTGGCTACCCCATATGAAATAATCCTTCCCCTTACCTCCCTGATGCTTTCTTCTCCTTGCCCTGCTTTACTTTTTTTCACAAAACACGTTCTTTTTACCTGACATATTGTGTACTTGTTTTGTGTCTGTTGCCTTCTCTTCCCTATCCTCTCCCCAGTCTCCCTGCCTTGCCCCATGTTCATTTGTTAAAGTCAGAGATCTTGTCTATTTTGTTCACTGTTGTGTCCAGAACAGGGCCTGGATTATGGAAGATTTTTCAATAAGTATTTGTTGACTGAATGAACTTGAAAGAAAGAGAAATCCTCAAGTGCCAAAAATGTAGAGGGAACCTAACACCTGAATGGTATACTAGTAACCTCAGCCTGGGAAAATTATCAGATTCAGATATAGACCTACGTGCCTGGTGTCCAGGGCATTAGACTATCCCCATATGGGAACAAGAAGTTTGTGTGCAAATCTTCTAGCTAAGAAATTAATGTGGGCCAGGCGCGGTGGCTCACGCCTATAATCCCAGCACTTTGGGAGGCTGAGACGGGTGGATCACGAGGTCAGGAGATTGAGACCATCCTGGCTAACACGGTGAAACCCTGTCCCTACTAAGAAATACAAAAAATTAGCAAGGCGAGGTGGCGGGCGCCTGTAGTCCCAGCCACTCCGGAGGCTGAGGCAGGAGAATGGTGTGAACCCAGGGGGGGAGTGGAGCTTGCAGTGAGCCGAGATTGTGCCACTGCATTCCAGCCTGGGCAACAGAGCGAGACTCCGTCTCAAAAAAAAAAAAAGAAATTAATGTGAAAGTCTTAGAAGCCAGCAATCACAGAACTGCTTGTACAAACCAGGACCCATCACATTCTTATAGATAAATAGCCTCTATTGAAGATAAGCTCTTAATGAAAGATCGATCACAAAGCACAGAGGGAATGAACCACCAAGAGGGAGAGGCAGCAGACCCAACAGACATGAGGGTTAGTCTCCCAAGATCTGTTTGAAAGTATGGGAGAAATTATAAAATAAGGGCCTAAAATAATGAAGGCACAAAGAGAAGGCATAGAAACCATAGTGAAAGAATAGGACACCATAAAGAAAGAACGGGCCGATGTGAAAAAGAATCAAATAGAACTTGTGTAAGGAAAAAACATAGTCATTGAAAATAAGTCTTCTTAGTCTAGTTAAACAGGAGGTTAGACATAGCTGAAGAGAATTTATGAACTGGAAGCTAGAACTGAGAAGGTTAACCTGCAATGGCGATGTTTTACACCTGCAAGTTTTACATCAAACTTTTATTTATTCTGCCACTGATAATGAGGGTGAGAGTTCTTCTGATTCATGTTAGAGAACTGTTAAGTGAAGCGATGCCTCCTCTGATTGAGCCTTGCAACCTTTATTGTGGTCAAAGTCTGCAACTTCCTGTTCTTTCTCTCGTTAAGGGCGAATCACCAGGATTTTCAGCTGAGAAATTTAAGAATAATTGAACCTCACGAGGTGACACACTCAGGAGACACAGGTGTGGAAACAGGTAATAATTTTGTCTGGAAATTAGATGGAACATCTGTAAAGGATTTTAGATCTCCACCCCAACCCCAGGTTGGGTGAGAAAAGAGGGAAAGGAATTAGTAATAGATCATGACTGGGTGTGAGTATCTGGAAGTTAAAAACCATTTTGTTTTTTGGCTTCCTAAGTGGTTGGTTACTGTTTCTATATATTTACCATTTTTTAGAGAATTTCAACTTTTTTTTTTTCATTTTCCATTTTTGTTGGGGTGGTGGTGGTGGAGTAGGAGATAGGTTATTATTGAAAATGTTCTGTATTTCTCTAGTATAGTCCTTTATTGATTATCTTAGAAATTAGCTTTCAATTTTGATCATAAGATTGCAAAATGAGAAAAGCTTATACTATATTATTGTGCTTTATAAATTGAGTGTGCATTTAGGAAAGTCTTTTTGGGAAATATTTCTTGGCTGTCCCTTCTCCCTAGAACTGGTGAATTGTCTGATGGGTTACCAGAAACCTGAATTCTGAAAAGTTGTGTATTACTGTATTTCTATCCCATGTAAGCCAGTACTGTTGTACCGACTACTCAGGAGAACCACTTTTTTTTTTTTTTTTTT